>NC_141879.1:382623375-382980875 GCF_056163025.1 Triticum urartu | reverse complement strand
TGGTAGGAACGATGACGATGGTGTAGCGGCGGCGTGACAACTTATGACCAGAACTCGAAACTCTAAAAGACTAGACTCTAAGACCAGCAACTAGACACGACGATGCAACCGCAAATTCAACAAAGCAAAATACTGAAAAGACTATGCAAAGGTTCAGACTGGTTCGGATATGATGAACTAACCCTAATTTTTTTTGGCTTTTTCGTGGACTGTAGGTATGAAGAACAGACTCGATCTAAACTACAAAAAACTGTAAAATCTCACCGAGCAACTTGGAAATATGATACCACTTGATAGAGGCAAACGTGTCCCGTCTTTCGATAAGATGGTGGCTATCATTTTGGAGGAAGTCGACTTTGACGATCTGACTACAAACGTGTGAGGACGTCGCGCCTTAGCAATCGCTAAACCAACTTCAAGAGGTTATTGACCACGCCGGAGCACGATCAACCTGACCACGAAGGTCTGTTTCCTGCAGGCAAACGGAGAACAAGCAAGAAACTGAGATTGCAATCTAGATATTGCGACTATAAGAGGAAAGCTTTATTGATCAAGGTGGGGTTCTGTGACGCCTTTGTCTGATCGTTGAACACAAACGAAGTACACGAAGTTGCAGTTATGGTGAACTTTAATCTAAACAAAACCCAAAGTCTAAACGACACCCTAAGGGCTGTATATATGGAGGAAGAGGGGGGAATTTCGTGGCCCTTGGAGGAGGGGTCCGAAACCAACCCTAACTCTTGTTTCCCCACACACACGGACTCTAAAAACAGCCTACACTTAAGTATTTCGAAAATACATGGGCCTGTCCCAATAATAAGGTGACGCAACACATAGAATAGCCTCTGGACGAAATTTATGAAGTGACATCTTGTATATTTCGTCCAAGGCTTCATGCACTCCTTATGGTGGTTTCAAAGTCCTAAAATCATCACTTGTAACTCCGCTCTTGATCCCCTTGTGCATGCCATCATCTCCATGCTTGGTCTTGCTCCAGTGTTCATCCCTCTTATCCATGCCAGGCCCTTCATTTGTAAGCAAAACAAATGTATCCAATTTAGGCAGCATCATATTCTCATGAACATTAGAATCATTTCCAAGAAACAAAAGTACCTGATAATTTAATTGGCGTGCGCGAGCTCTAGTAATTGGTCTAGTATGTATAGCAGCAGGGGCTGTGGGTGTAACAATGGCATTGATGTCCTCATCAAGTCTGGCAATGCTCTATCTTCACCACACAAAATATTTAAATCATGCATAACCCTGATGACAAGCCAAGCAATTGTTTCATACTTTTGATGCTCTCAAACTTTTTCAATCTTCACGCAATATATGAGTGTGAGCCATGGATATACAACTATATGTGGAATAGCATGGCGGTTCTGGAGAAGACAAAAAAGGAGAAGATAGTCTCACATCAACTAGGCGTATCAACGGGCTATGGAGATGCCCATCAATAGATATCAATGTGAGTGAGTAGGGATTGCCATGCAACAGATGCACTAGAGCTATAAGTATATGAAAGCTCAACAAAAAAAAACTAAGTGGGTGTGCATCCAACTTGCTTGCTCATGAAGACCTAGGGCATTTTGAGGAAGCCCATCATTGGAATATACAAGCCAAGTTCTATAATGAAAAATTCCCACTAGTATATGAAAGTGACAACATAGGAGACTCTCTATCATGAAGATCATGGTGCTACTTTGAAGCACAAGTGTGGAAAAAGGATAGTAGCATTGTCCCTTCTCTCTTTTTCTCTCATTTTTTTATTTGGGCCTTCTTTCTCTTTTTTTTCTTGGCCTCTTTTCTCTTTTTTTATTTTTCGTCCGGAGTCTCATCCCGACTTGTGGGGGAATCATAGTCTCCATCATCCTTTCCTCACTGGGACAATGCTCTAATAATGATGATCATCACACTTTATTTACTTACAACTCAAGAATTACAACTCGATACTTAGAACAAAATATGACTCTATGTGAATGCCTCCGGCGGTGTACCGGGATGTGCAATGATGCATGAGTGACATGTATGAAGAATTATGAACGATGGCTTTGCCACAAATACGATGTCAACTACATGATCATGCAAGCAATATGACAATGATGAAGCATGTCATAATAACAGAACGATGGAAAGTTGCATGGCAATATATCTCGGAATGGCTATGGAAATGCCATACTAGGTAGGTATGGTGGCTGTTTTGAGGAAGGTATATGGTGGGTTTAAGGTACCGGCGAAAGTTGCGTGATACTAGAGAGGCTAGCAATGTGTGGAAGGATGAGAGTGTGTATAATCCATGGACTCAACATTAGTCATAAAGAACTCACATACTTATTGCAAAAATCTATTAGTTATCGAAACAAAGTATTACGCGCATGCTCCTAGGGGGATAGATTGGTAGGAAAAGAGCATCGCTCGTCCCCGACCGCCACTCATAAGGAAGACAATCAATAAATAAATCATGCTCCGACTTCATCACATAACGGTTCACCATACATGCATGCTACGGGAATCACAAACTTCAACACAATTATTTCTCAAATTCACAACTACTCAACTAGCATGACTCTAATATCACCATCTCCATATCTCAAAACAATTATCAAGTATCAAACTTCTCATAGTATTCAATGCACTTCTATGAAAGTTTTTATATTAAAGAAAATTTCCATGTTGTTCTAAAGGACTCTAAAAATAATATAAGTGAAGCATGAGAGAACAATTATTTCTATAAAATAAATCCACCGCCGTGCTCTAAAAGATATAAGTGAAGCACTAGAGCAAAAACTATATAGCTCAAAAGATATAAGTGAAGCACATAGAGTATTCTAATAAATTTCAAATCATGTGAATCTCTCTCAAAAGGTGTGTACATAAAGGATGATTGTGGTAAACTAAAAAGCAAAGACTCAAAAATCATACAAGACTCTCCAAGCAAAACACATATCATGTGGTGAACAAAAATATAGCTCCAAGTAAAGTTACCGATAGACGAAGACGAAAGAGGGGATGCCTTCCGGGGCATCCCCAAGCTTAGGCTTTTTGGTGTCCTTGAATTTTACCTTGGGGTGCTATGGGCATCTTAGGCTCTTGCCACTCTTTGTTCCATAATCCATCAAATCTTTACCCAAAACTTGAAAACTTCACAACACAAAACTCAAAATAGAAAATCTCGTGAGCTCCGTTAGCGAAAGAAAACAAAACACCACTTCAAGGTACCATAATAAAAATCATTCTTGATTTATATTGGTGTTAAACCTACTGTATTCCAACTTCTCTATGGTTCATAAGCTCTTTTACTAGCCATAGATTCATCAAAATAAGCAAACAACACAAGAAAAACAGAATCTGTCAAAAACAGAACAGTCTGTAGTAATGTGTAGCTAACGCAACTTCTGGAACCCCAAAAATTCTTAAATAAATTGCTGGACTTGAGGATTTTATCTATTAATCATCTTAAAAAAGAATTAACTAAATAGAACCTTCCAAATAAAAATGGCAGCAATTCTCGTGAGCACTAAAGTTTCTGTTTTTTACAGCAAGATCAAAAAGACTTTCCCCAAGTCTTCCCAACGGTTCTACTTGGCACAAACACTAATTAAACACAAAAAACACAACCAAAACAGCGGCTAGATAAATTATTTATTACTAAACAGGAGCAAAAAGCAAGGAATAAAAATAAAATTGGGTTGCCTCCCAACAAGCGCTATCGTTTAACGCCCCTAGCTAGGCATAAAAGCAAGGATAGATCTAGGTATTGCCATAATAATAGGATAGATCACGAAAACTCATTTCATATTCTCTACGTTCAGCAGCAAGTTTTCTTTGAGGCAAACAAAAGTAATCAAAAGGGCTAAATTTAATGGGATAGAAGTCCCCAAGATTAATTTTGGGAGGTGTAGGTTCCTCCTTTGGCCCTCCATATTGCACAACCAATTCATCATTATAAGCATTCTTTTGACAGAACTTCGTGAGCCTATACTTGAGAGAATATCCTATCTCATTGTTTCGAACAACAAAATAATTATTAAGTTCGGATATTCTATCAACTAGAACATCGGTAGGATCCTTTTTTCTAAGGTTGTCATTAAAAGCAACATAGTCTAAAGATTGAAAACACATTATTTCCTCTTGATCAAAGAGGATTGCTTCTATGGGAGGACGGCCAACGTCCACCCTATAGTGCGAAAAGATTTCTTTGGCCTCTTTTATTATAAAACTGAACTCATGAGCCAAAAAGATAGTAGCGGCACGCTTAACAGAAGAATGCTCAATATTAGAAAATTCTAGGAAAATCCTTTGTATGCTTGATGGACCAAGATAGCAATTGTGTATGCGATGACAACTTTGTGACACAAGAGATGATTCCAAGATATGCAACACGATGATAGTATGTATGCTATGGGATGTATGATCACTAATGTGTACAAGTCACGTTGCCGGCAATACTCAAATGCTAGTCTCGATGGGTAAGCTACGCAAAAGTAAGGCTATGGGGTTATCAATCCAAATGGAAAAGAGTATGATGATATCACACTACCAAGATGATACCGATGGGAAATGGATACCACAAGGGTGTAGTCATTCGTAGTAGTCCTTGGCGAAAGTGAGCGGTGGTGATGTTGATGTCGAACCGTCCCTAGGTAGCCGAAACACGAAAGGAAATGGTGAGCCACAACTCAAACTCTCAGAACCAAGTGCAACAAAAAGCGTCGGAGTAGGTAGCGGGTAAATGTTGGTGTGGGTTGGGGTATTGGAAAGGTTTGCGGAGGGGTTTGCAGAAGGTAGGAGGTGGTGGTCAACATGGGTATGCGGAGGCGTAGGCGGCGGTGGCAAAAACTGTAGAAAATGCAGTTTGGACAATGGAAGCCGGATGATCCGGGCCAGGAGCCGGATGATCCGGGCGACCAGCCGGATGATCTGGGCGGGTCAACTCGCTCGGGGATGGCTCGGGGTGAGCTCGAAAACGGCCACAACTTCGGGGATTTCACGGATTTTGGAAGGATTTCGAGGTGGAGATGGTGGGGGAAGGCTAGATCCACTTGCAACACAACAAATTCACGGATCAAAACCAACAAAACACCATCAAAACTCACAAATCACAAGAAAAAAAATTTGGGCTATTTTTGTGGGTATTTTTGGATTTGGACGAAAAACAACAAAATCAAGCTAGAAAACGAAGAGTGGTGGCTTCGAAATTGTGATCAACCTTGCTCATGATACCAAGATGATGTAGGGTAGAGACCCTAATCGCTCGATCTTTCACGAAAGGAGCGGATCCCGCGGAAATCACGAAGAACACGGGGAAGAATGGAGAGAAAACACAATAAGAAACACGAGAGGAATCACTAAACCGACACGAATAAGTCACACATGGGATAGATCCTCGAGTACATAAAGGAAAGATACACGATCCACGGATAACTAGGGACGATACACGATAACTGGTCTTCTCCATGAGGAGGTCTTGATGTTCTTCCCTAAAGAGGGTCTTGAATCCGCTTGGGGGATCTTCTCCGGTGGAGGCTCGAATCTTTGTAGAGAATACTACCAAGTGGATGAGCAAAGATCTCTCACAAATATGAGCTAAACATTTGCTAACCCTAAAAATGGGGAGTAGAAGGTCTATTTATAGCCCAAGGGGCGAAAGGGTAAGTGAGGGGGCGAAACGGGTACACGGGCCTTGGCCCAAGTCACGCACGCAGTCGGTGGCCGGATGATCCAGGAGTTGGTCCGGATGATCTGGGCTTCGGGGGTCCGGATGATCCGGGTCGGCGTCCGGATCGTCCGGCTGTGCTAGAGCAGCTGCGGGAGGGCCGGATGTCCGGGACCTGGTCCGGTCGTCCGGGTGTGGCCGGATGATCCGGGACTGGGTCCGGATGGCCCATCTTCACGATGCCATCTCGGGTGCCTCTGGTCACATTATCCAGATCGTTTGGACCGGAGTCCGGATCATCCAGGCTGAGGCCGGATCGTCCGGACGGTGGTCCGGATCGTCCGGGCTTCTGCTGACTTGGCCATTTTTCTTCTCCGTCTTCACGTCCATCTTCCTCTTCGGATTCTCCTCGCTCCTTGGCGTCTCCATGGCTAACTCCTTGATACCTGAGTATGCACAATGTCTTCGTTTGAGGTAGTAGCCATGTCTCAAGATCATCGAAGTGGAATTGTGAGAGGAGAGATGTCACCTCGGTTTCGAGAGCTCTTGCACGTGATCGAGTCATGGGTCCACTAGGCACTTGATGAGACGATGGTAGGTCCATGGGGATGACCTTGGGATGCTCCGCATCATAGGGCCTCTATAAATAGGACTAGCCACCACCATAGGCAGGGGACAACGATAGAGAATCCAAGATCATCCTTAGCCACACAAGTGCACCAAGCACAAGAACACCTCGACCTGAGGAGGCTGTTCTTCCCCTTGTACTGTTCATCCTCGGCCCAAGAGGCAATTCACCACCACCACACTGGAGTAGGGTATTACACCACAACGGTGGCCCGAACCAGTATAAATCTCGTGTTCTTTGTGTTGCGAGTTCGTCGGGTTAGTTCGTGAGATCTAGGCTAAGTTAGGATGCGAATCGATAGGGGGGGTGATCTTCGCGTGCACCCCAGTGTTCGAACCCTAAGGGTTTTGCCGAAACTCGTGATCCGACACATGTTTACTAATGAGTTTAAGTTCACCTTTAACTCTAGACATATAATCACCCAAGTGTTCAATCATATAAGCATTGCATTTCAGTTGTCTACCAAAAAAGCATTAAAATCTTCTTGCTTAACCATAAAGTTATCAAATTCATCCAAACATTGGCTAGCAAACTTAGCAAGAGGGATTTCAGCTTTATCATATCTATAGAGAGAGTTTACCTTTACTACCTGTGTCGGGTTATCGAGACCGTGTGTTTCTTCAATAGGTTATGAATTAAGACCATGTATTTCTTCATCAGGAGGTAAACTCTTAACATCTTCAGCTTTTATACCTTTTTCTTTCATAGATTTCTTTGCCTCTTGCATATCTTCAGGACTGAGAAATAGAATACCCCTTTTCTTAGGAGTTGGCTTAGGAGTTGGTTCAGGAAGTGTCCAATTATTTTCATTGGTCAACATATTATTCAATAGAATTTCAGCTTGATCAACTATTCTTTGCCTGAAAACACAACCAGCACAACTATTCAGGTGGTCTCTGGAAGCATCGGTTAGTCCATTATAAAAGATATCAACTACTTCATTTTTCTTGAGAGGATGATCAGGCAAAGCATTAAGTAATTAGAGAACCCCCTCCCCCAAGCTTGTGGGAGACTCTCTTCTTCAATTTGCAGAAAATTATATATTTCCCTTAAAGCAGCTTGTTTCTTATGAGCGAGGAAATATTTAGCAGAGAAGTAGTAAATCATATCCTAGGGACTACGCACACAACCAGGATCAAGAGAATTAAACCATATCTTAGCATCACCCTTTGATGAGAACAAAAATAATTTAAGGATATAATAGTAGCAAGTTTTCTCATCATTAGTAAACAGGGTAGCTATATCATTTAATTTAGTAAGATGTGCCACAACAGTTTCAGATTCATAGCCATAGAAAGGATCAGATTCAACCAAAGTAATTATATCAGGATCAACAGAGAAATCTTAATCCTTATCAGTAATAAAGATAGGTGAAGTAGCATAAGCAGGATCATATTTCATTCTAGCATTCAAAGATTTTTCTTTCAGCTTAGCTAATAGTTTCTTAAGATCACTTCTATCATTGCAGGCAGGAAAGTCTCTAGCAGTTTCTTCATCCATAACATAACCCTGAGGCACAACATGCAATTCATATCTAGGGGGAGAATCTTCATCATCACTTTCATCAATATTATCAGTTTCAATAATTTCATTCTCTCTAGCCCTAACAAGTTGTTCATCAAGAAATTCACCTAGTGGCACAATAGTATCAAGCATAGAAGTACTTTCATCATAAGTATCATGCAAAGCAGAAGTGGCATCGTTAATAACATGCGACCTATCTGAATCAATAAGAGCAATAGGTGTTGCAAGTTTACTCATAACAGAAGGTGAATCAAGTGCAGAGCTAGATGGCAATTCCTTACCTCCCCTCGTAGTTGAGGGATAGAACTCGGTTCTTTGATCTTTCAAGTTCTTCATAGTGATAAGCAGATATAAATCCCAAGTAACTTAAAGAATAGAGCTATGCTCCCTGGAAACGGTGCCAGAAAATGGTCTTGATAACCCACAAGTATAGGGGATCGCAACAGTTTTCGAGGGTAGAGTATTCAACCCAAATTTATTGATTCGACACAAGGGGTGCCAAAGAATATTCTCAAGTATTAGAAGCTAAGTTGTCAATTCAACCACACCTGGAAACTTAATATCTACAGCAAAGTGTTTAGTAGCAAAGTAATATGATAGTAGTGGTAACGGTGGCAAAAGTAATATTTTTGGTTTTATAGTGATTGTAACAGTAGCAGCGGAAAAGTAAATAAGCGAAGAACAATATATGAAAAGCTCATAGGCAATGGATTGGTGATGGAGAATTATGTCGGATGTGATTATTCCTACAATATTTATAACATAGGGTGACACAGAACTAGCTCCAATTCATCAATGTAATGTAGGCATGTATTCGGAATATAGTCATATGTGCTTATGGAAAAGAACTTGCATGACATATTTTGTCCTACCCTCCCGTGGCAGCAGGGTCCTATTGGAAACTAACGGATATTAAGGCCTCCTTTTAATAGAGTACTGGACCAAAGCATTAACACATAATGAATACATGAACTCGTCAAACTACGGTCATCAACGGGGGTGGTCCCGATTATTGTCACTTCAGGGTTGCGGATCATAACACATAGTAGGTGACTATAGACTTGCAAGATAGGATCAAGAACTCACATATATTCATGAAAACATAATAGGTTCAGATCGGAAATCATGGCACTCGGGCCCTAGTGACAAGCATTAAGCATAGCAAAGTCATAGCAACATCAATCTCAGAACATAGTGGATACTAGGGATCAAACCCTAACAAAACTAACTCGATTACATGATAAATCTTATCCAACCCATCACCGTCCAGCAAGCCTACGATGGAATTACTCACGCACGACGGTGAGCATCATGGAATTGGTGATGGAGGAAGGTTGACGATGACGATGGCGGCGGATTCCCCTCTCCGGAGCCCCGAACGGACTCGAGATCAGCCCTCCCGAGAGAGATTAAGGCTTGGCAGCGGCTCCATATCGTAAAACACGATGAATCCTTCTCTTTGACTTTTTTCTCCCTGAACATGAATATATGGAGTTGGAGTTGAGGTCGGTGGAGCGTCAAGAGGCCCACGAGGCAGGGGGCTCACCCAGGGGGTAGGCGTGCCCCCACCCTCATGGACAGGGTGTGGGCCCCTGACGTGGATTCTTCTTCCAGTATTTTTTATATATTCCAAAAATAATCTCTGTTGATTTCAGGTCATTCCGAGAACTTTTATTTCTGCACAAAAATAACACCATGGCAGCTCTGCTGAAAACAACGTTAGTCCGGATTAGTTCCATTCAAATCATGCAAGTTAGAGTCCAAAACAAGGGCAAAAGTGTTTGGAAAAGTAGATACGATGGAGACGTATCATTGAACTATGTGCCCTGACGAGCACACAATTCACAAAAAGACCGTATGGGCTGTCTATAATGATCGCACACAATTCTGATTACCGATCTGTTTGCCGGGTATCACACACATCTTGTTAAGCCGAATTGTTTGTGTTCACCTCAATCATCGCAAACAGTTCATCGGAGTGAACTGTATGTCGTATATCGCACACACCTTGATCTAACTGCCCGTTTCTGTTGTTCTGTCTCATCGCAAACAGTTCGTACAGATCAACCATATGCCCTTCATCGCACACGCAACTAAAATCTGAACCGTGTTTGATGCATCTTCCATCACAAATGATTTGCATCTTTTTTGACGGTTTTCATACACCACTGTTTGTGATTATTGCATTGCACATAGTTTCTCGAAGGGTCTATGATTGTAGTGTCGTGTTAGCAGCATCCTGCAGTAGTGACCAGATCATGGATTCTACTTCGGGATGTGATTTGCTCTCCTTTCTGGATGCATACTCAGGATATCATCAGATCTTCATGCCCAAGGAAGATGAAGAGAAGACATCATTCATCACTCCGTGTGGTACGTACTGCTTTATCTCCATGTCGTTCGGATTAAAGAGTGTCGGGTCCACTTTTGCAAGGGCAGTCCAGATCGGTTTTGAGCCACAGTTGCACAGAAATATAGAAGCCTATATGGATGATATCATGGTCAAAACCAAGGATAAGGCCATGCTTATCCAGGATTTGGAAGAGACATTTTCCAATCTGTGCAAGATCAACCTAAAGCTTAATCTGGAGAAGTGTGTATTTGGTGTTCCCTCCGGCAAGCTACTTGGGTTCTTCGTGTCCCATCGAGGGATCGAAGCCATCCCTGACAAGATCAAGGCCATTGAGCAGATCCAAGCGCCAAGGACAGTTAAGGTTGTGAGGCGCTTGATGGGATGCGTTGTTGCGCTGAGAAGATTCATCTCCAAGTCCGCCGAGCGTGCCCTACCATTCTTCAATGTTTTGAGGAAGGCGGGTCCTATGAAGTGGACCCCAAAAGCGGATACAGCTCTGTAGGAATTGAAAGCCTACCTATCGTCTATGCCTACCTTGGTTGCACCTCAACCTCAAGAGCCATTGTTGCTATACTTGGCAGAAACCAACCAAGTGGTCAGTGCGGCCTTGGTAGCACAGTGAGAGGTGGATGAGGCAGAAAGTGGCCAGATCACGGCAGAGTCAGGAAAGAATCAGGACAGCAATGGGCACGACAACGAGAGCAACCCCAAGGACGCGACAAGGAAGAAAGTGGTGCAGCGCCTAGTGTACTTCGTCAGCTCCTTGTTACAGGGGGCTAGATCGAGGTACTCTAGCGTGCAAAAGTTGATCTTTGGCCTCATTATGGCCTCAAGGAAACTGCACCACTACTTCCAAGCCCATGGGATCACGATTGTCACTCGTTTCCTGTTGCAAAGGATACTCCAAAACCCCGAGGCAATTGGAAGAATAGTGGAATGGGCTTTGGAGTTATCCAACTTTGGTTTGAAGTTTGAGAGCACTTCGACTATTCAGAGCAGGGCATTGGCAGAGTTTGTTGCAGAATGGACGCCAACCCCTGATGAGGAAAGGACAGAGACAACTCTCCCAGGCAAGGAATCATCCCAAAAATGGATCATGTATTTTGATGGTGCTTTTTCCCTACAAGGTACAGGGGCTGGCGTGCTTCTTGTTGCCCCCTCCGGGGAGCATTTGAAGTACGTCCTCCAGATGCACTTTGCCCAGGAAGAAGCCACCAACAATACAACTGAGTATGAAGGGATCCTTGCCGGGCTCAGGATTGCAACAGAGTTGGGAATTAAGAAACTGATCATTCAAGGAGATTCATAGCTCGTGGTGAGACAAGTCAACAAGGATTACCAAAGCCCATTGATGGAAGCATACAACGAGGAATTAAGGAGATTGGGGGAGCACTTTGGCGGGTTGCAAACAAAGCACGTACCCCATGTGGAAAACAGCATAGCCGATCACCTGTCAAAGTGTGCTGCGCAGAAGCTTCCTCTGGAACCAGGAACTTTTGTTCTCCATCTCTCTCAACCCTCTGTATCACTAGCCAAAATGGCCTGGAAGAGGAGAAAGTTGGACTATGGTAAGCCTCTCCCAGCAGAGCCATCCGCACCCGGCAGAGACCCTGCTAGAAACAACTCCCCACAGCCTGCCGGACCACCCCCTCCACCCGGGCCTATGGACCCCGCGAATGTGGCTGGTGCTCCCGCATCAGAGGAGGTGCCGCTAGTCCTCGTTGTCGAGCCCCAGGCTCCAACTTGGGCAAGGCACATTGTCCACTTCCTCCAAACCGGAGAACTCCCTGGCAATCTGGATGAAGCTAGAAGAGTAGCCCGGAGGGCCAGTATGTATCAGTTTGTCGACGACACTCTGTACAGAAGGAGGCCCAACATTGTGAAATTGAAGTGTGTTTGCCGGGAGGATGGAAAGGAGCTGCTGGCTGAAATTCATAGAGTAATGTGCGGCTCACACATTGGATCAACGACATTAGTTGGGAAAGCATTCTGACAAGGATTCTATTGTCCCACAGCTCTCCAAGATGCAGTTGAGCTCGTCACGAAATGTGAAGCCTGTCAGTTCCATTCCAACAGAACACGCCTGCCTACCCAAGCCCTTCAGAAAATCCCTCTATCATGGCCATTTTTTGTCTGGGGGCTCGATATCCTCGGCCCCTTCCTGCCGAGCAATCGGGGGCTTTGAATTCTAGTTCGTTGCCCTTGACAAGTTTACAAAGTGGCCGGAACTGACTGCCGTGAGAAAGGTGACTGCTCAGTCAGCTATCAAGTTCTTGAAAGAATTGGTGTGTCGTTTCAGAATTCCGGCAAGGATCATCATAGACAACAACACCCAGGTCACAAGCCATGCCTTCATGCAATACGTTCACACCCTTGGATGCAAAATCTCATTCGCTTCTGTGGCACACCCCCGGAGCAATGGACAAGTTGAGAGGGAGAACGCTAAAGTGTTTCATGGACTCAAGACAGGAACTTTCGATACGCTGCAGAAGCACGGCAGGCGGTGGATTGAGGAGCTGCCGGTAGTTCTCTGGTCCCTCAGAACGACACCTAACGGAGCTACCGGGCAGACTCCCTTCTCCCTGGTCTACGGGGCAGAAGCTGTTATTCCCCCATAACTCATTTACGGGTCCCCTCGAGTGCTTGCCTTCGATGAAGTAGCGCAAGATCAGCACCAGCATGACGACGCTGTGCTACTTGAGAAGAACCGTCTCCGGGCTGCTACGCGTGCTGCACGCTACAAACAAGCCCTGCTTCGCTGTCATAGCCGCATGGTTCATGCCCGGTGTTTTGAGGAAGGTGACCTTGTCCTTAGGCGTGTTCAGTCTGCCAAGGGTACAAACAAGTTATCACTAAAGTGGGAAGGCCCTTACCGGGTGGTATGAGTCACCAGACCTGGCGTAGTCCGTCTGGAGACCGGAGATGGCACATAGTTGCAAAACTCATGGAATATGGAGCATCTCCGTAAGTACTATCCGTAAGGTGCGAGGCTGTCGGGCACTGCCCGGCAGCCACCCTTTTGTACAGGCCTTGCCTCAGTTGCATGTAACCCCTTGTACGAAGCCGAGGCGATGACCCCGTGCAAGATACAATAAAGAAGCGCCGTGGAGGCCCCCGATCGAGATCAAATGGATGCACGAGCACACCCAGATCATTGCATAAGCATTTCATGAGCATTTGCATATGCATATAGATAGGATTGCATCCTACATTCATTCTCATCCTCATGGAGTTGCAGGTTCTTGCCATGAACTTGACTCCAACAAGGGACGAGAAGATTGCATGGCACAGTGATCCCCGGCAAGCCAAACAGGTAAGTTTACCTCTTGTCCATTAGTGTTCTGTAAGCTATAACTTGTGCATAGAGAAACCTCGCCGCTCTCTTGGAACTAGGGTGCTCCCATCCTAGGCTCGAATGCTGCTTCGGCCTGGATGGTCGTAGTGACCCTTGGTGAAAAGGAGTGGGCGGGGGGCTGGTGCCTCAGTCTGTTCCCGACAGACATGGTTCTCCGGCAGACGAAAAGGGTGTTGGCAGGATATCCTGATGGGGAAAACTCGTTTAATTACAGTAAACAGGCACTCCACCTCTGCATGGACATATACATGCACGGGTTCCCGGCAAGGCTTATCTCTTTCATTGACATGCAGATACAAGTGCAAGCATTACAGAACACAGACATGGATGAAAGGATTACATTATTTGAATTAAAATTTGGCGATTGCCTACAAGTTTAAGATTGAAAAAGGATAAGTGCCCCGTTACGCCTTTGCCCATGTCTATCTCCTACAGGAAGAGGTCGAAGGGGCCGGGGGCGCGCACAGCTGGAATTCGGTGCCCCCAGGATCAGGACAGTGCCTCTCCCTGGCAAGGAGGAAGAAACCGGAGGGCAGGCGTGGATGGTGACGCTGCTGGAGGACTAGATGGGGGGCACGGAGTCACCGGCAAACATGAATTATCGAAACGGTCGTCCCCGTTCTTGATGCATCGTGGGTTGCCGCTGCTGTCCGCATCACTACCACCCGAAGACCTCGACGCGACCACCACGCCGGGCACCATGCTCTCTAAGCCCTTCCACAGAGAGAATGGTCGTCCCTGGGAGCCCTGATGTTAGAAGTCGTCGCACGTCCTAAAGACGTGTGAGAAAGCAAGGAGCCTCCCTGTCCGACAAGAAAACCACGCCTAGGAGGAGCCAAATTCGCCCCCGTTAGAGGCGAATCTCTTCTACGGCTCCTCCCCGATGCCGTGAAAGGAAGAAGAATGGGGAGCGGTCGACTACCATGCGCCGTGCCCATCTCGAGCCGTGACGTGGTGTTGGTCGCATCCCCTCCCACCAAAGTCAAGGCCACGAGTGACCCGGTGACAAGCGCGCCGGGGTTGCCACTCCCGGCGTTGGCGCCGCACCGCCCGAACCCTCCCCTCAGATCCAAGGGAGACCCCAAGCGGAAGCTCGGGAACTGGCCCCAGGCTTCCTTCTCCAACATGACCAGCGGTGAACAAGGGAAGAAGAAGGAGAAAGCAAGGATGAATGACTCCACCCTCCTTTGCTGCTTCCTTTTATAGGCCGGGTGGGGAAGGGCAGCCACTCCATCAATGGGCAATCACTACCATCCTCCGCCAATTCAAGACGGATGGGCCCCTTTCCAAAGGTACCCTCCCGCACCACGTGCCTCCGTTACCTACCCCGCCCGATGCATGCTGCATACGTGGCTAAGGATAAGGGCGCGCTGTGGGAAGATTAAATTGGCAGTTTCTACCCCATGCATTAAAGTCATTCACGGGCCATCACTGGAGCGGCCCCACCACTATTGGTTTTATGAAGCATGCGGGAAAACCGGAAACTAGCCCGGAATCAAATCTGGTGGAGCAGCAACAGAAAACTTAAGGGGCCAACCCCTTCAGCAACCTTGCATGTGCACTTATTAGGCCCTACCCCGACGACGCTCAACAGCGCATTCGGGGCAGGCCCGAGGGCTTCTGTCGGTGCAAAAAACCCTAGGTCTGTTGACCAACTATGCACAGGCACAAGATCAAGATTGAAGCACTAGATTAAGTCAGAGATTGAAGAATCAAGAGATTTGAAGAACCAACATGCAGCTTAGAGGGACCAAGATCGTGCCTAAGGAGCAAAATATCAGCGAGAGAAGGGCCTCCCTTGCCAGGCAGGCAAGCCCGGCAAGGGGCAAGGCCACCACCAGAAGCAAGTAACCAAGGCTCCCCGGCAGAGCCTGCCGTGGATCGCGGGGGCAGAACCACCCCACCAACCACTAAAGCATGACTCACGTCATCAATCAGTGCGGTGTCAAGCCGCAAGATGATTAAGTGGCAGCTGTTCGCCACATGGCATCCATTTCCTATAGAAGAAACCTGCAGGTGACACCCGTCCTGCGACGTGTCAAGAGAACATGAGGGGAGCTGGCAAAATAGCACGGCAGGCCTTGCCGGGCGACCAGTGATGTGACACTCAGTGGCGCATTTAATCCACCTTGTCAACCCGCAGAGTTAGGTATGATAGCACTGTTCGCTATCATATCTGTGGATAATGACCACTTTGCCATTGTGGTAACCCCTTAATCTTTAAAAGGAGGCCTAGGGCCCTCGTAGGAAGGGTTAGAAGGTTGAAAAGTTGACACACCCAAGCCACCATACGCGCGTAGTCACTGCGGCCCCTAGGCAAACCTTGTCGGGCAAAGTGTATTACATACCACCCCATTCATTCCACCATCAATCCACCAAAGCAGGAGTACGGTCTTACGCCTCACGGCGGCCCAAACCTGGGTAAATTGCTTGTGTGCTCCCTGTCGCGCGGCCATACGCCGGTCTCCTCTTTGTGCAACGCATCGTCCCCCTGCCGAACCAACAAGGGGCCACCCGGTCCCATAGGTGTCCGCGGCAATCCCGCGACACCGCATAAGGATTAGCTAGCAGTTTCTCTATCATACCCGAAGGAATTTCATAATAAATATTTTCAGTAGGTGCAGTAGGTTGAGGATCAGCTCTATGCTCTACCGGTCGGGGTGAAGAAACACCGATCAAACCCCTCAAAGGATGCAGTAGGTTGAGGATCAGCTCTTTGCTCTACCGGTCGGGGTGAAGATACACCGATCAAACCCCTCAAAGGATTATTCACCATAGTAATAAGTGACAGTAAATTTCAGCACACTATATAATTGTTTCCTTACCAAATTCCACTTACCAAAGGTGCTTCACTCCCCGGCAATGTCGCCAGAAAAGAGTCTTGATGACCCAAAAGTATAGGGGATCTATCGTAATCCTTTTTATAAGTAAGAGTGTCAAACCCAACGAGGAGCAGAAGGAAATGACAAGCGGTTTTCAGTAAGGTATTCTCTGCAAGCATTGAAATTATCGGTAACAGATACTTGTGTGATAAGATAATTCGTAACGGTAACAAGTAACAAAAGTAAACAAGGTGCAATAAGGTGGCCCGATCCTTTTTATAGCAAAGGACAAGCCTGGACAAACTCTTATATAAAGCAAAGCACTCCCGAGGACACATGGGAATTGTTGTCAAGTTAGTTTTCATCATGCTCATATGATTCACGTTTGTTACTTTGATAATTTGATATGTGGGTTGACGGGTGCTTGGGTGCTGCCCTTCCATGGACAAGCCTCCCACTTATGATTAACCCCTCTCGCAAGCACCCGTAACTACGAAAGAATAATTAAGATAAATCTAACCATAGCATGAAACATATGGATCCAAATCAACCCCTTACGAAGCAACGCATAAACTAGGGTTTAAGCTTCTGTTACTCTAGCAACCCATCATCTACTTATTACTTCCCAATGCCTTCCCCTAGGTCCAAATAATGGTGAAGTGTCATGTAGTCGACGTTCACATAACACCACTAGAGGAGAGACAACATACATTTCATCAAAATATCGAACGAATACTAAATTCACATGATTACTTATAACAAGACTTCTCCCATCTCCTCAGGAACAAACGTAACTACTCACAAAGCATATTCATGATCAAGATCAGATGAGTATTAATTATCATTAAGGATCTAAAAATATAATCTTCCACCAGATAAACCAACTAGCATAAACTACAAGGAGTAATCAACACTACTAGCAACCCACATGTATCAATATGATGTTTTGAGACAAAGATCGGATACAAGAGATGAACTAGGGTTTGAGAGGAGATGGTCCTGGTGAAGATGTTGATGGAGATTGACCCCCTCTCGATGAGAGGATCGTTGGTGATGACGATGGCTTCGATTTCCCCCTCCTGGTGGGAAGTTTCCCCGGCAAAACAGCTCCGCCGGAGCCTAAGATTGGTTCTGCCCAAGTTCCGCCTCGAGACGGCGGCGTTTCGTCCCGAAAGCTTCGTTCTTATTTTTTTAGTTCAAAACACACCATATAACAGAAGATGGGCTTCGGGGGCCTGCCAAGGGGCCCGCAAGGATAGGGGGCGCGCCCTACACCCTTGTGGATGGCAAGTGGCCCCCCTCAGGTGCTTTCTTCGCCCAATATTTTTTATATATTCCAAAAATATTCTCCGTGAAGTTTCAAGACTTTTGGAGTTGTGCAGAATAAGTCTCTAATATTTGCTCCTTTTCTTGTCCAGAATTCCAGCTGCTGGCATTCTCCCTCTTCATGTAATCCTTATAAAGTAAGAGAGAAAAGGCATAAGTATTGTGATATAATTTGTAGTAACAGCCCATAATGCAATAAATATCATCATAAAAGCATGATGAAAAATGGACTATCAAACCATGTGTGATTGACGTACTACCTCCGTCCTGGTTTATTGGTCCCCTTTGTAATTTGTACCAAAGGTTTCACTAACAAATGTTTATGCATGTCATAAAAAATTATATCATTGAACCCTATGTTCAAATAAGCATCCACTGATATAATTTTTTGTCACGACCGGTTTTCCAATAAAAATATTTATTGAGAAACCCAATCTTTTGTGTCCAGTATGGAAAAAAATTCTCCTTACCGGTGGACAATCTCTTGATACAATAAGCCAGTAACATAAAATATATTACAGGGTCGAGCTACGGTTGCTCAACCAAATTATTACAAGCACGCCAATAATTATACATAAAGGCGGACATGACACAGTGGTGTGGAGGCATACTACTGACTCGAGGATAGGGCGATGGTGGAAAAACACAGCGGGGAGTGAGATACATGACTCTAAAACTGGCCTCTCATCGAGCGTCAAGGTGAGGCTCAATGAATTTATTTGGTAGCGGAAGCGGATATAACATAGTGACCAAATCCAGGGTCGCACGAGACTGACTGGGATTCCTCTAGGCGTCGGACTCGCCATCGAACTCTTCATCCATGAGATCGCCTTCGTCAGCATCTGGCCAAATCAACAAGCCAGTGAGTACTTTGAAAGTACTCGCAAGACAGTTCGGACGTAAGATATAACAAATGCATGCATGAATGCGTCACGATTAATTCACCAATGTAAATTCAAAAATTGGCATAACGAAGTAAGTAAAAAGGGAAACGGCGGTAATCCGCCTGAAATCCCAACAAAACATAAATGAAAACCGATCGGGTGTCTGAAGCGACGCCTCAAAAGGTGAACAAATAAATAGAAGGAACTTTAAAAGAAATGCCACAGTCGGACGTCTAAGCGACATCACGGAAAGGGCTTTAAAAGAAATGCCACAGTCGGACGTCTGAGCGACATCACATAAAGGGGCTTTAAAAGAAATGCCACAGTCGGACGTCTGAGCGACATCACATAAAGGGCTTTAAAAGAAATGCCACAGTCGGACGTCTAAGCGACATCACGGAAAGGGCTTTAAAAGAAATGCCACAGTCGGACGTCTAAGCGACATCACAGAAAGGGCTTTTAAAGGAAATGCCACAGTCGGACGTCTGAGCGACATCACAGAAAGGGCTTTTATTCACAAGTAAATAATACTCATAATCAACATTCAATTCATGAAATTAAACGGGTTAGTCCATCCACAGGAATAATCATTTAGCCGAAATTAGCACTCATACGATTCACCGGAGTCTCTGTCATAAAAAATGGCACTTGTCAGGATAAGATGATACTGATCTTGGACATAGAATAGATGATTCAAGGAATATATGACTCTACAGAGTTTGTACAAAAATTTCCCACAGCCAACGGATTTCCGTAGTCACGAAGGACTAGTTCCGTTTACGGTATTTCGGAAGAAACACAACTAACCAGTACACACCCATCCTACCTCTCGATGCTAGGAATCACCCTAGACATCGTCCAAGAAAAACTTTTGAGACGGGGAGATCACAATCTTGAATGGCATGGGATCAAATTTATATACGCGCGCTCTAAGGGGTGCCCCCCTCTCGGTCCCAACCGGAAACACCCATGCCCCCTGACCGGATGACTGGCTTTAATCCAGGGCCATGGAACCATCATCCTGGCCTCTCCTTTTGGTGTGTACCAGGAAAGCGGTTCGCAACTTACTAAACCATATTCCTTGCGGAAAACATGTGGTAGTACAGGGAAGGAAATGGGAGGAACTAGACCGATATGGCTTGACACTGCAGTCACTTAGCCTGGCATAAGACTGGCATGCTACAACACTGCCATCTTACCCATCCTCATGCCAACACATGGCCATTCATATTCGCATCCATCCACTTATGGTTCATCGAACTCACTTACCTCGACAATGCATGGAAATAACGTTCATCGGTATGCTCATCAACATGCCATGAGACTAACTAAAATGCAAAACATGCCAAGACACTCATCATATCAAAAGTTCAAACATGCTTGCCTGGTTCGGAGTAGTCGGAGCCTAGCTCGGTGAAGTTCGCGGCTCCGTTTCCTCCTTCGGTATCTACGGTATAAAGAAATACATGCGCTATCGTAAATACCAAGAGGTGCACAGAAAGTTATACCAAATATTTTTCAAATAAATATGATAAAAAAACTAGACAAAATTTTGAAGAGGACAGAAAAAGAATCAATCAAAAATACTATTCTGTTTAAAAGTTATAAAGGTTTTTGTCCAGGGACTTATCTGTAATGAAACAGAAAGTTTCCAGGGGCTAGCTTATAAAAACAGAAAACGCTTCGGCAGAAACTACGCCAGCCCAGAGGGAAAGCGCATTTGGCAGAAGGCGTTTTCAGAAAACGCTTCGTTTAGAAAGGACAGAGAGGCTGACAACGGGTCCCACTTGTCATGTTTAAACTTTCAAATGGGAGGGACGAGGCTCGTCGGCGCCCGAGGGCTGCGGTGGTCGCTGGCGGCGATCCACGGCGAGGTAAGGGGATCGGAGGTTATCAACGTGCTCACCGTGTCCTTCCGCAACGGTGGGTGGTGGTGTTGGTCGCCGGGGAGCACCACGTCGACGGCGGTCTCAACTCCGGCGGACGGTGGTTCGGGCGTGGATGGAGCTCGTCGGAGAGGACTGCAAAGGCCAAATTGATGAGGGGGTTAGAGTACTGGGTGTGAGAGAAGGCTACGGACGAGGTTTGGGCGCCGGAGGTAGCCTCACCGGAGTGAATCGAGCTGAAGGCCGAGGCGGAGCGAGGCGGCCGGAGTCGAGGAAGAAGGGCCCCTCGAGGCTCTTCTAGTTGCTGGTCGGGGTCCAGTGAGGTGCTGGAGGTGTGCAGGGGCGAGAGGGAGCTTGGGGGCGTTATATATAGCCGGCCCGAGGCGGTTGCCGTGAACGGGATAAGTCCGGCGAGCGATTACGGTGGCGCTGCGGTTGGGCAGTGGAATTAGGAGTTTGGGCATCGCCTAGGTGGAGTAGTGGTGCCATTCCAGGGTCCAGCTCAGCACGGGAGGGGGTTTTACGGCCTGTCCCAACGGAACGGCCGTGCGGCACGTCGGCGGCAGGGAGCGCGCCCTGCGTGTGCCAGGCCACGGCGGCGCTGCACGCGTGCGCTGGCAAGGGAGACGGCCACGCGGAGCTACCAGATGGCTTGGGCGGCGCTGAACGGCGTTCTGCCGTGGTGTGCCTTCTGTCGGCCGCCACGGGAGGTCCTGACGCCGCAGAAGACGCCGGCGAGGGCGGGCCAGCGTGCCACCGACGCCCGGAAGGCTCCACGCACGCGTGTGAAGCTCCGGACAAGAGGGAGGGGCTGCAAGCATCGAGCCAAGCATACTGTGAGCTTGTGACTGAACTCTGAAGAAAACGACACTGTAAAACTGAATTTTACTGAACTTTACTAAAAATGCAAAGAACAGTGCAGCTCAGGTGTTCGACAGAATGCTTTTGGCATCTAGGGATTTTTCCTTGAGCTGAAATTTGGTGGAGTGGCTTCTCATTGCTCTAGTAGGCTGCATGATTTTTGGTGGAATTTTTGGAGGAGTGTAGATATGAATTTCACCAAATTTGGCAAATCTGGTCCAAACTTGCAGTGAGTGAAATTTGAAATTTTTGAAAAGAAGAAGAGTGGATCAAGATGGTTCTAGGTTGTGGGTACTAAAGACAATCCAGGGAAGTTGGTTTGGGACAAAAACTCAAAGGCAAAATGGCACTTGCTTTGAAAATCACTTAGGCTCAAAATAATTGGCAGAAATGTTTTGGGAGATAAAATAATTGAAATAAAATCCAAAAACTTGTTTGGACCTGATGAGACAGAGGATTTAAATTGCTCAAAGGTGGAGAGAGGGGTTTTGAGAAGATTTACTATAGGAGACATGGTAAAACCATGGGTGGTTTCAAAAAGAAAGAAGTCCCAAAACTCCTAGGGTTTCTTTATTTTAAAAGAAAATGAAAAAGTTTGAGAGGTTAACAACCAGAAGGAAAAGCTCCCAAAACTTCAACACCAAATTTGAAAGGGAAAAGAAAATCCTTGCCAAAGGAAAGGAAGTTTTTAAGAGGAAGGATTTCTGGAAAAGAAATTTTTTTTAAAAGCCCTCTTTTAAAATCCAACAAAGTTTTTGATGAAAACCAAATTAAAATTTTGGAGTGTCACAACACCTACCCCCTTAGGAAAAATCTCGTCCCCGAGATTTCAGCTGATCCTTAAATAAGTGTGGATGCTCTGTCCGAAGAAAATCCTCTCTCTCCCAAGTTGCTTCACTGTCGGTGTGATTGCTCCATTGGACTTTGAAAAAGTTGATGGTCTTCTGTCGGGTCCTCCTTTCAGACTCCTCTAATATTCTTACGGGGCGTTCCCGATAAGTGAGGTCTGGCTGCACGTCAATGTTTTCATGGGATACTTGTTTCTCTGGGTTGCTTACGCACTTCCTCAATTGCGAGACGTGGAACACGTCGTGAATGTCTGACAAGTCTTCGGGTAAGTCTAGCTGGTAGGCTACAGTGCCTCTTCGTGCCACTATGCAGAATGGTCCAATGAATCTGGGTGCTAACTTTCCTTTAATCTTAAACCGTTGCAGTTCCCTCATGGGTGATACTCGTAGGTACACAAATTCACCGGGTTCAAAATTGACCCCACGATGTTTCTGATCGTAATAACTCTTCTGTCGGCTTTGAGCGGTCTTGAGTCGGTCCCTGATTAGCTTGACTTTTTCCTCGGCTTCTTTGAGCATGTCCGGGCCGAAGATACGGCTGTCTCCGGTCTCTGACCAATTTAGTGGGGTACGACACCTCCGTCCGTATAGGGCTTCAAAAGGTGCCATTCGCAGGCTGGCCTGGTAGCTGTTGTTGTATGCGAACTCGGCATATGGCAGACTTTCCTCCCAACTGGTTCCATAGGTGAGGACACATGCTCTCAGCATGTCTTCTAAAATTTGGTTTACGCGTTCAGTCTGTCCATCAGTCTGAGGATGGTAGGCGGTACTGAAGGCCAATTGAGTTCCCAGAGCCTGTTGTAAATGATCCCAGAATTTCGAGACAAATTGAGTGCCTCGGTCAGATATTATAGTCTTTGGGACTCCATGCAGACAAACTATACGGGAAAGATAAATCCTGGCAAGCTTCTGAGTGTTGAAGGTTGTCTTCACTGGAATAAAATGTGCCACCTTGGTTAATCTATCGGTGATGACCCATATGGCATCATTCCCGTGTCGTGACCGAGGTAGTCCGACAATAAAATCCATCCCGATTTCATCCCATTTCCACTCAGGTATTTTGTTTGGTTGCAGTAGTCCGGCTGGTCTCTGATGCTCAGCTTTTATGCGTTGACAGGAATCGCAACATGCAACGAATGTGGCTATGTCCCTCTTCATACCGTGCCACCAAAATCTTTCCTGAATATCCTTATACATTTTGGTTCCTCCAGGGTGGATTGAATATGGAGTGGTGTGTGCTTCAGCTAGGATCTGCTGTTTGAGGTCTTCTATGTTTGGCACACAGAGTCTGTTTTCGTACCGTAATATTCCATCATCGCCTATGATGAACTCCGAGGCCTTGCCCATACTCACCTTTCTTTTAATTCCTTCGATACTGGGGTGACCAGGCTGAGCTTCTTTAATCCTCTCCACAAGGTCGGGCTTTATTTCCAAGTTTGATATGGTGCCTTCTGCTACCATCATCAAGTTGAGCTTGGCAAATTCTTGTTGGAATTCAGGCCTCAAGCTGTGCGGTTTGTTTTCGTCGGAGTTGGGATTCCGACTAAGAGCATCGGCCACTACATTTGCCTTCCCTGGATGGTAATGGATACCAACATCATAATCCTTTACCAATTCCAACCAACATCGTTGCCGTAAGTTTAGTTCTGGCTGTGTGAAAATATATTTGAGACTCTTGTGATCCGTATATATTTCACATCGATTCCCAAGTAAGAAATGCCTCCATTCCTTGAGTGCATGAATAACTGCTGCCATTTCTAAGTCATGAGTGGGGTAATTTTCCTCATGCTTGCGAAGTTGCCGTGAAGCGTATGCGACAACCTTGCCTTCCTGCATCAACACGCATCCGAGACCCTTTCTGGACGCGTCACAATATACTTCAAAATTCTTGTGTATGTCGGGTACAATTAATACCGGTGCTGTCGTTAATTTCCGTTTTAGCTCTTGGAAACTTTTCTCGCAGGTTTCTGTCCATTCAAACTTCTTGTCTTTCTTGAGTAACTGCGTCATTGGCTTGGCTAGGGTGGAGAATCCTTTAATAAATTTGCGGTAATACCCTGCCATTCCCAAGAAACTTCGTACGTCAGTTACGCTGGCTGGTGCCTTCCAGTCAAGTATGGCCCTGACTTTTTCCGGGTCCACTGCGATACCGTCTTGGGTCAGCACGTGGCCCAGAAAGCCTACTTGTCTTAGCCAAAATTCGCACTTGCTGAACTTGGCATACAATTGGTGTTTTCTGAGTTCTCCTAGCACAATCCTGAGATGTTCCGCGTGCTCTTCTGGTGTCTTGGAGTATACTAGAATATCGTCGATGAATACCACAACGAACTTGTCCATAAACTTCATAAATACTCTGTTCATGAGGTGAACAAAATAAGCAGGGGCATTAGTTAGTCCAAAAGGCATAACTGTGAACTCATATAGCCCATATCTGGAGGTGAAGGCAGTTTTGGGGATATCTTCTGTTCGTACTTTTAATTGATGGTATCCTGACCTTAAGTCAATCTTTGAGAATACCTTGGCCTGAGCGAGCTGATCAAATAAATCATTTATTCGTGGCATCGGGTATTTGTTCTTGACTGTGACCATGTTAAGTGCTCGGTAGTCTATGCACAATCTCAGTGTTCCATCTTTCTTTTTGGCAAATAAAATTGGTGATCCCCAAGGTGAGGAGCTGGCTCGAATATATCCCTTGTCCAGTAATTCCTTTATTTGTTTCTTCAATTCAATCAACTCGGATGGTGCCATTCTGTATGGTTTCTTGTATATGGGGGTGGTTCCTGGTGCTAGCTCAATGCTGAATTCTATTTCTCGGTCTGGTGGCATGCCGGGTAGCTCTTTAGGGAATACGTCTGGAAATTCACACACTACTGGAACCTTGTTCAGCTCAGAAATGTCCACCTTATTCAATCTTGGTTGCCGGGGTATTTTTCCTTCCTTGGCTGATACTCTTATTGTCTTCCCTTGGTGGTGTGTGAGAATTACGGTCCTGTTGAAACAGTCGATAAAACCCTTGTTGGTGGTTAGCCAGTCCATCCCTAGGATGACATCCAGTCCTTTATTTTCCAACACAATAAGATTTGCGTGAAACTCCAATCCTTCGAACTCAATGACCACATTCTGACAGTAATTTTGAGTAACTTGCTGAATCCCAGGGGACTTGATGATCATGGATTTCTCCAAAGGAAGCATCGAAAAATGATTTTGCAAAGCAAAACTTTTCGAAATGAAAGAGTGAGAAGCTCCAGAATCAAACAAAACCGTTGCAGGTATTGTGTTGACAGGAAACGTACCGAGTACGATATCCGGAGCATCTTGTGCTTCTTCTTTGGTCACGTGGTTTAGATGACCCTTCCTGTGGTTGTTGTTGGGGTTGAAATTGTTGCGCTTGGGCGCTGAATTATTTCCACCATTGTTTGGCTTCGGGGTCGAGTTCCTTGGCTTGGGGCACTGTTTGACGTAGTGCCCTTCTTCTCCACAAGCGTAGCAAGTAACGCCTGGGCGATATGTGAACTCTTTGTCCCTTGCATGGAAATTCTTGGTTGAGCGTGAGATGTTTGTCGTAGGCTTGTGTGTCCCACCTTTCTGAAAATCTGTCCTGCTTCGGTGGTTGCGAGCATGGTTAGTCTGGTCCCTTTTCCGCTTGCGGATATCCTCCAGGCTGCGTCTCTCATTTTCCAGAGTGATGGCTTTGTCCACCTGTGTTTTAAAATCAGGAAAAGTGTGCACGACCAGTTGGCATTTAAGCGCGGGTGCTAGACCGTCAAGGAATTTCTCCATCTTCTTGCTTTCAGTCATACGCTCTTCATTGGCGTAGCGGGACAATAGAGTAAATTGATTGTTGTAATCTGACACTGTCATGTTCCTTTGCTTGAGGTCCTCGAACTCTCTCTTCTTGATTTTCATAATACTCTTAGGAATGTGTGCACCACGGAAACCTTCCTTGAAATCATCCCAGGTTAGGTCATTTTCATTGGGATGCATGTGCAGAAAATTCTCCCACCATGATGCGGCTGCTCCTATGAGATAGTGCGGAGCATACAGCACCTTTTCGGGGTTTGAACATTTTGCAATAATTAATTTTCTCTCCATATCTCGAAGCCAGTCCTCGGCTTCAAGAGGTTTGTCTGTATGAGAAAATGTTTGGGGGCGTGTCTTCTGAAGCTCAGATAACTTGGATTGCTGCTGATACTGTCCATGGTGACTCCCCATGTTGATGACTTGGTTCATCATTTCACGATGTTGTTGCTGACTCTGTTCATAAAGGCGGCACATTTGGGAGACGTTTCACTGTTCTGCTGACTTGACTGCCCTTGTGTGAAATTGTTGCCTGGTTGAGTGTCATAATCTCCCTCTGGCGGAGTAGGTATGGAGCGAGTCCAAGGACGAGACATTTTTCACTGTGGGGATATATTTTGCAAAACTCATAAGAAAAACGAAAAAGGTCGCAAAACAAATCCAAGAAAATCGCACAAGGATGGCAAATAATTTAAATGACCAAGGTCGCTTAAGAAAACAAATTGATTTGCGCACGGAGAAGGACTGCTCATTACATATCTTACACGAGGGCGATAATTATACAATACATCACTCAGGATATGTGTACATAATCCTGACATGTTATTTAGGCTAGTGCACTTCTCCAGTTCCTACATGATGCGCAAACAAGCTACTCCTCACAACCTATGTACATATCTTACAAGCGGTACATCGCATGACGGGCAAACGCACTCAGCCGGAAATGTTGACGATCTCCTTGGCCCTGCCAAGGGTGAGGCGTAGTGAGGCTGGGGACTCGACCTCCTCCTCACTAATAGGCTCCAGACGTGAAGAGCTGCGTCGGGTAGATGGAGCGGGTGCCAGGGGCGGAGCAACACGAATAGGAGTAGGCACAACGGGTGGTGCAGTGCGCGCTGGAGTGGGCGCAATGGCCTGGTTGAACTCTTCGGTGGTAGGCAGGCGACGAGTAGGTGCATAAGATGCTGATGAAGAGACAAAAGTCAGTGGCGGTGCGGCGGGCAGGAGCTCCCTCCTGTTGGCGGCACAGCCATGGATTGAGTCCATGCGGGCAGCTACGAAGTCGTCCACCAGGTTGTCGAAGGCTGCCTCCAGAGCCCGGAGATACTCAATAAGCATCTCAAAAGCCTCATCTCATTCTCCTCTGGGGCAGGAGAATGCGTAGTGACAAGTATAAGGCACATGGCATGGAAGATAGCGGTAGCGACGAGTCTTCATCGCGGGAAGGACATCCCTAAGGCGAGCTATCGCCTCACGGGCTGCCATCTGCATAGCATGCCTCTCCGTAGGCATGGCTCTTCCCACGAACCGGAAGCGGCGTAACTCACCATGCCCTCCCCTGAACTGCACTGTGGCCTGGTGCATGGTCAGACTGTCGTTGACCTTGTGCTGGTAGAGTGTGAAGACTGGGCGCACAGACGGCCCCATCGCGACCTGAACGATGAAGGAGAGAAGCTTGACGAACCCATCGGGCACGTTGGCAAAGGTCTGAGACTCGCAGCTGTTGTCGGCCATCTACAAAGGTAAGCAAAAATTCTGAATGGTCAGATCATAAATTTATGCTGACAGTCAGAAAATGACTACAATAGCAAAAATATAAATTAGCTCTATCATGCTAATAACCAATTAGCGATCGCACCTAGTGGCTTCCTACAGTCAGCCTGGCTCTGGTACCAAGCCTATCACGATCGGTTTTCCATTAAAAATATTTATTGAGAAACCCAATCTTTTGTGTCCAGTATGGAAAAAAATTCTCCTTACCGGTGGACAATCTCTTGATACAATAAGCCAGTAACATAAAATATATTACAGGGTCGAGCTACGGTTGCTCAACCAAATTATTACAAGCACGCCAATAATTATACATAAAGGCGGACATGACACAGTGGTGTGGAGGCATACTACTGACTCGAGGATAGGGCGATGGTGGAAAAACACAGCGGGGAGTGAGATACATGACTCTAAAACTGGCCTCTCATCGAGCGTCAAGGTGAGGCTCAATGAATTTATTTGGTAGCGGAAGCGGATATAACATAGTGACCAAATCCAGGGTCGCACGAGACTGACTGGGATTCCTCTAGGCGTCGGACTCGCCATCGAACTCTTCATCCATGAGATCGCCTTCGTCAGCATCTGGCCAAATCAACAAGCCAGTGAGTACTTTGAAAGTACTCGCAAGACAGTTCGGACGTAAGATATAACAAATGCATGCATGAATGCGTCACGATTAATTCACCAATGTAAATTCAAAAATTGGCATAACGAAGTAAGTAAAAAGGGAAACGGCGGTAATCCGCCTGAAATCCCAACAAAACATAAATGAAAACCGATCGGGTGTCTGAAGCGACGCCTCAAAAGGTGAACAAATAAATAGAAGGAACTTTAAAAGAAATGCCACAGTCGGACGTCTAAGCGACATCACGGAAAGGGCTTTAAAAGAAATGCCACAGTCGGACGTCTGAGCGACATCACATAAAGGGGCTTTAAAAGAAATGCCACAGTCGGACGTCTGAGCGACATCACATAAAGGGCTTTAAAAGAAATGCCACAGTCGGACGTCTAAGCGACATCACGGAAAGGGCTTTAAAAGAAATGCCACAGTCGGACGTCTAAGCGACATCACAGAAAGGGCTTTTAAAGGAAATGCCACAGTCGGACGTCTGAGCGACATCACAGAAAGGGCTTTTATTCACAAGTAAATAATACTCATAATCAACATTCAATTCATGAAATTAAACGGGTTAGTCCATCCACAGGAATAATCATTTAGCCGAAATTAGCACTCATACGATTCACCGGAGTCTCTGTCATAAAAAATGGCACTTGTCAGGATAAGATGATACTGATCTTGGACATAGAATAGATGATTCAAGGAATATATGACTCTACAGAGTTTGTACAAAAATTTCCCACAGCCAACGGATTTCCGTAGTCACGAAGGACTAGTTCCGTTTACGGTATTTCGGAAGAAACACAACTAACCAGTACACACCCATCCTACCTCTCGATGCTAGGAATCACCCTAGACATCGTCCAAGAAAAACTTTTGAGACGGGGAGATCACAATCTTGAATGGCATGGGATCAAATTTATATACGCGCGCTCTAAGGGGTGCCCCCCTCTCGGTCCCAACCGGAAACACCCATGCCCCCTGACCGGATGACTGGCTTTAATCCAGGGCCATGGAACCATCATCCTGGCCTCTCCTTTTGGTGTGTACCAGGAAAGCGGTTCGCAACTTACTAAACCATATTCCTTGCGGAAAACATGTGGTAGTACAGGGAAGGAAATGGGAGGAACTAGACCGATATGGCTTGACACTGCAGTCACTTAGCCTGGCATAAGACTGGCATGCTACAACACTGCCATCTTACCCATCCTCATGCCAACACATGGCCATTCATATTCGCATCCATCCACTTATGGTTCATCGAACTCACTTACCTCGACAATGCATGGAAATAACGTTCATCGGTATGCTCATCAACATGCCATGAGACTAACTAAAATGCAAAACATGCCAAGACACTCATCATATCAAAAGTTCAAACATGCTTGCCTGGTTCGGAGTAGTCGGAGCCTAGCTCGGTGAAGTTCGCGGCTCCGTTTCCTCCTTCGGTATCTACGGTATAAAGAAATACATGCGCTATCGTAAATACCAAGAGGTGCACAGAAAGTTATACCAAATATTTTTCAAATAAATATGATAAAAAAACTAGACAAAATTTTGAAGAGGACAGAAAAAGAATCAATCAAAAATACTATTCTGTTTAAAAGTTATAAAGGTTTTTGTCCAGGGACTTATCTGTAATGAAACAGAAAGTTTCCAGGGGCTAGCTTATAAAAACAGAAAACGCTTCGGCAGAAACTACGCCAGCCCAGAGGGAAAGCGCATTTGGCAGAAGGCGTTTTCAGAAAACGCTTCGTTTAGAAAGGACAGAGAGGCTGACAACGGGTCCCACTTGTCATGTTTAAACTTTCAAATGGGAGGGACGAGGCTCGTCGGCGCCCGAGGGCTGCGGTGGTCGCTGGCGGCGATCCACGGCGAGGTAAGGGGATCGGAGGTTATCAACGTGCTCACCGTGTCCTTCCGCAACGGTGGGTGGTGGTGTTGGTCGCCGGGGAGCACCACGTCGACGGCGGTCTCAACTCCGGCGGACGGTGGTTCGGGCGTGGATGGAGCTCGTCGGAGAGGACTGCAAAGGCCAAATTGATGAGGGGGTTAGAGTACTGGGTGTGAGAGAAGGCTACGGACGAGGTTTGGGCGCCGGAGGTAGCCTCACCGGAGTGAATCGAGCTGAAGGCCGAGGCGGAGCGAGGCGGCCGGAGTCGAGGAAGAAGGGCCCCTCGAGGCTCTTCTAGTTGCTGGTCGGGGTCCAGTGAGGTGCTGGAGGTGTGCAGGGGCGAGAGGGAGCTTGGGGGCGTTATATATAGCCGGCCCGAGGCGGTTGCCGTGAACGGGATAAGTCCGGCGAGCGATTACGGTGGCGCTGCGGTTGGGCAGTGGAATTAGGAGTTTGGGCATCGCCTAGGTGGAGTAGTGGTGCCATTCCAGGGTCCAGCTCAGCACGGGAGGGGGTTTTACGGCCTGTCCCAACGGAACGGCCGTGCGGCACGTCGGCGGCAGGGAGCGCGCCCTGCGCGTGCCAGGCCACGGCGGCGGCGCTGCACGCGTGCGCTGGCAAGGGAGACGGCCACGCGGAGCTACCAGATGGCTTGGGCGGCGCTGAACGGCGTTCTGCCGTGGTGTGCCTTCTGTCGGCCGCCACGGGAGGTCCCGACGCCGCAGAAGACGCCGGCGAGGGCGGGCCAGCGCGCCACCGACGCCCGGAAGGCTCCACGCACGCGTGTGAAGCTCCGGACAAGAGGGAGGTGCTGCAAGCATCGAGCCAAGCATACTGTGAGCTTGTGACTGAACTCTGAAGAAAACGACACTGTAAAACTGAATTTTACTGAACTTTACTAAAAATGCAAAGAACAGTGCAGCTCAGGTGTTCGACAGAATGCTTTTGGCATCTAGGGATTTTTCCTTGAGCTGAAATTTGGTGGAGTGGCTTCTCATTGCTCTAGTAGGCTGCATGATTTTTGGTGGAATTTTTGGAGGAGTGTAGATATGAATTTCACCAAATTTGGCAAATCTGGTCCAAACTTGCAGTGGGTGAAATTTGAAATTTTTGAAAAGAAGAAGAGTGGATCAAGATGGTTCTAGGTTGTGGGTACTAAAGACAATCCAGGGAAGTTGGTTTGGGACAAAAACTCAAAGGCAAAATGGCACTTGCTTTGAAAATCACTTAGGCTCAAAATAATTGGCAGAAATGTTTTGGGAGATAAAATAATTGAAATAAAATCCAAAAACTTGTTTGGACCTGATGAGACAGAGGATTTAAATTGCTCAAAGGTGGAGAGAGGGGTTTTGAGAAGATTTACTATAGGAGACATGGTAAAACCATGGGTGGTTTCAAAAAGAAAGAAGTCCCAAAACTCCTAGGGTTTCTTTATTTTAAAAGAAAATGAAAAAGTTTGAGAGGTTAACAACCAGAAGGAAAAGCTCCCAAAACTTCAACACCAAATTTGAAAGGGAAAAGAAAATCCTTGCCAGAGGAAAGGAAGTTTTTAAGAGGAAGGATTTCTGGAAAAGAATTTTTTTTAAAAGCCCTCTTTTAAAATCCAACAAAGTTTTTGATGAAAACCAAATTAAAATTTTGGAGTGTCACATTTTTGTTGACCTGCACTAACATTTTATTAGTTAAATGTTTGGTCAAAATTTAACACAAATTACAAAGGGGACCAACAAACATGACAGAGGTATATTCCATCAACTGAATTGATTGCATCCACATCCCACATTTAGACATAAGTAAACATAGATTAAACATACTCAGACATAGATAATAAGCGTACACAAGCATAAGTTCAACCATAAGCACATAGTTCAACCGTGATTAAGCATACTAAAGCGTACATAGTTCGATCCCACATCTCATCTCATCTGCCAGCACGATCCTGAAGCTTTTCCAGGTACTCTGCATATGCAGCATGCACCACCCTGCGAGAATACTTTTGCTTGAAGGAGCCAACGGCTCATCCTCTTGCATGCGCTAGAACACTTTGATAGGGGTCATCAAGCTTCTGGTTGCAAAATGGGCATCGGTAGTCGCCGTCCCAGGTCCTAATACGCCTGTATGCATTCCCGCATAAAGCTCCCTCGGGATTTTCCTCTTGTACCTCCTCTAGCCATCTTCATCCTTGTTGTCGACATCGTCAGACATCACCTATACATAGAGTAAAAAATGTGGCGTCCAATTAATGTTTACAAACTAATCTCTAGCGAACATTTGGCAGTTGCCAAAATTTGGCATTAAATCAATGTTTACATGCCGTAAAGTAGGATTAGGAATTTAGAGCTATATTTTATACATATCCAGAGATGATGGTTCAAATTTTAAGCACAATCGTCTTTGTACAAACCAATCTTAAAGAAAATAATGGCACAGACATATATGTAGGTCATTCAAAATCAATTTTCAAGACCTGGCTAGGAATTATTAGCACAAACACTAACCCTAGTCGGATTATTAGAAGAAATCATTTGCATTGATGAAACAACTAATCACTTATCACTTGTACCATTCAAACAATCAATACACTACACCGATCTAACGAAACTTACTCAGATTTCATGGATTGAGAGATCATAACATAGGATTTCTATTCGAAAAAGGGGGAGGCATGAGTAAGTAGAGAAACCCTAGGATGTATTTGACACATACATGGGTATAGATGACTAACCGGTTGTCTATCGTCGTCGGAGTGGTCGTCGGAGTCGTCGCCCCAGTCGTCACCAGAGTCGGTCTGTACCTCCGACTCCGGCTGTGGAAGCACGACATCGTCGATGATGCCAGGGTGTAGCGATACCTGACCGGTGCTGACAACAACCTCTGTCTCCAATTCCACACCGTGCTCCGGTGCTTTAGCAGCCCCGGTGTCGCCACTCCCTCCGATGGGGCGCTTCGGCGGCATCCTCATACACTGACATCTTTGAGGACTGAAAGTGGCGTTAAGGATGCAAGTAGAGAGAGAGGATTCTGTGTGTGGCAAGGATGGGAGCGGCCGCACCATTAATATGAAGTAGTGGGAGAGAGGCGGGCGGTGGTTAAACCACTGGCTTGCTTCCCGGTGAGCCTGCGCACCAGACTACTGGCATGCCTACCGTCATTTTGCACAGCTACTCGCACACCTCTCGATGACACTGCGCAGCGAGCACGCCTCTCGTCAATTCACACACCTGCATGCACGCCTCCTGGTCTGCCTGCATGACGGACTGCTCACATGCGTCCTGTCAACTCACGCCTGCTCGCACGACACATGGGTCGCGTGATGGCACGTATATTGTTTTTCTATTTTGATGATTAATGCTGCCACTTTATTGCTTAACCGAAGCATGGAACGTATCCATTACACTCACACTTCGAATAAATAATCCATTTGCGATATTGGTTCACAATTATGAATAATCTCGCGTTTGTAATAAGATTAAGATTACATCAAAACTGGTCTCAAATTTGACAAAAAAGTACAATGCCACTTTGTATTGGTGTCCATATGACAACACAATAAGTTTCATGAATATCAAATAAGTTTTGGATGTACTAGAATTTAAAAATCAAGATTCTCAATGTTTGAAATTTCTTGCACGGGGAGTAAACATGCACCCAGTGAGACACATGAGTTTTTCCAATCCATTTAGGTGCACTGTCACGTGCGCATGTAGCTCAAATTTAATTTTGCACATTATACCGCTAGAAAATCAATCAATGTACTAAAACGTCTTAATGATCTCTGTTTTTTTCAAAATTAAAGCGTCCCTCGTTTGGTAACATCTATTCACCGCAGGAAAATTTAACATGCATCATAGTTGCAGTGGATACGTGGTGCGTGTGTTTGTGTGTGTGCGCGCGCGTCGGACAGCCTGGTTTTTGCCTCCTCTCTTTTTTCGGACTTTCTACTGCTTTTGCTTTGCACTTGAAGTTTTTGAACCAATTCAAATGGACTTGAACACTTGGGTCCACCCTTGATTTTCACCCAAGTGACCTCTCCACATCTATCTCATATTTTCCTTCTTTGATAACCTCCACAAAATCCCATGGAATATTTTTCATAAAGGAAAAATATTCATTTTCTTCCCTGAAAATCATTTCAGAGAAGTATGTTCCAAAGAAAACCTCATTTTCTTTGCCCAAAAAATCTGAGAAAATTCCCAAATATTCTTTGAACCCTAGGGCACCTTCCTGAGCAAAAAATATTGCATAACTTTTTGTACTATTTTTGCTACAGAAAATCATTTCTGTTCTGGACAGAATGATCACTTTCTACAGCAAGTACCATTTTCCTTGATCTAATGAGGCTGTTTTTTATTGAGCCTCATTACCCTCCTAAGAAACTACTAACCACCAAAAATAATCCCTAAATCCTCTCTGGTATGACCACAGTCAAGCTCACAAGTTTCTGTCCAGAAACTTGCCAGGAAAAGAGCCACTCCCACAGTGCAGCTGTGACCAAGCCAACTATGCAAAACGACCAAAACCACTAAGGACTAGCTGCCAGACATGGTGTTTGCGCTTAGCTCAGCCTGATGCCATAGTTCACGCGGTTACCATGTTCGTCCAAGGGGGTTGGCATGCAGTCGACGCGCTCTGCGTTGCGCCATGGCCTCTGTTGCACGCGTGCTCGCTGCCCCGACCGTCGCACCTTGCCAAACTGTGCCCCCATCTTCATTTGAACCTCCATAACTATACCCTGGCGCTCGCCGACACCGGAGCTCGTCGCAGCGAGCACGGGCATGGCGCGGCCAAGGCAACAATGCGCCCGTGCCCCTGTGCTCGTCGCGTACTGCGCTCCTGTGCTCGTCGCCGCTCGTCTACAGCCTCGGCGTGATCCCCAACGTCTTCCCCCTCTCTCACTGACGCCATTCGTTGCCGGGCGACGCTTAGAGAGCTCCGGCGAGCTCTTAATCCCCGCCTCGGCCTCACCTATATATAGTCCCTCCCGATCTCGTTTCCCTCCTCACTCACCACCACCACATCACCACGACCCCATATGAAGCCGCAGCCTGGCCGGGCAGGCCTCTGGCCGTCGCCCCCGTCCTCAGCTCACTGGCGATCCCCGTCCTAGGCTCCCTCCCTCCCTAGAGCCGCTCGTGCTCCACCGACTCCTCAGGCATGTTCATGGTGGTCCACTGGTGTGAGCTGGTGCCGTTGGAGCAGCTGGACCGGCCTTGCCTCGCCAGAATCACCAACTCTGACGAGTCCCGCCCACTGCCGCCGCTGGAGAGCTTAGTTCCGGCCCTGTCCGATCACCTCTAGCTACGCTACTGGTACGAGCAGGTGCGTCTCAACCTCCTCTCCAATCCAATCCCTTTGGATCGGGCGAAGGAGCCCTCCTCGCCGGCGTGCGCTCCGACGGAGCCTTGCCATGCTCTGTCTCTCCCCCCTCCCCACCGACCTGACCAGCGGGGCCCGCTGTCAGCCACTCAGGCCGTGCCTGAAGTGGTATGAGTGGTGTTGCCCGGGCGTTTAATGCCTTCGATGTCACCCCATGGATTTTCTTTTTAATTCAAATTTAGTTTAAATTTGACCAGAACTTTGACCAGCTCTAACTCTTATTCTACAAGTCCAAATGAGTTGATTCTTTTTGCATTCTGTTCTTGCTGGAAAACTCTAGCAGCACACCGAAGATGGGATTTTCCCTTGCTGCCTAGAATTTTTGGTGATTTTTAGAAGTGTTCTTGATATTTTCTTTTTGTAATTTGAATTATTTTCAGAAGCTGAAGCTTGTCTTGAAGGCATCCGCGAGGAGTGTGAAGCTCCTCTGCACTAAGGCAAGCCACAACAACATTATCATTGTGTCTTTGCAATATTCATGATTTTCTACTTGAATATATATATATATATATATTGTTCATTGCATATAGTATTAAAATCAATTATGCTTGTGTTATTTAGTTTGTCATGGTCAAAGGGCTTAGTTAACAGAAGTGAATGCTTGAACTAGTGAAGAATAGATGGAGTAGTTGATCTAAGTAGGTTTGACATGACTATTGTGATATGACTATCGGTCTTATTTTGCTATATTATTGCTAAGACAAGTTTTAGTTGATTAATGCCAACCAAAGTGATGAGTTTAAATAATAAGTAAGAAAGGACCAGAAATGTTGAAAGTTAAGTTTGTGCAAGTAGAACTTAGAAGGAAGTTGATCTGTTGTGATTTGTGATGCATAATATATGGTTTCATAAGCATGGCATATTCCTGACTCGAGCATTTTTATTTCAAGTTAAACTTGATGGTAATTGAACTTGAACATAAAAGTTGGTCGGGTCATGGTGCCACCGAATCGGGCTGACGAGTGCAACCACACTTGCCTTTGTGGGGAGGCCGGTTGTCGTCCGTTGTCATGCCTTTTGTCGGTGCCTCCAAAGAGGGAAGGTTATGGGCGTGCGTTACCCTGGCCCGGTAAGCATACATAACCTTGTGAACCTGTTGTTGTTATGGTACCTTGTCCCCGTTTGGGACTGTTTGTTTGCCACGACAGTGGTAGTTTTGCCTTTGGTAGGTTGGGTCACCCAGGACTAATCCTAGTGGGGAGTTGGTCGGAGTGGTCGTAAGAGTGTCAGGGCAATGGGAGAGTTCTGTGGGAATGCCGTTGGTCCACCCTAATGGGAGGGTGAGGCCATGGATTCTGTGGTGTGGGTAAAGTGCGCTACCTCTGGAGAGTGTATTAATCTATCGATAGCCGCACCTGCGGATAAGGGCCCAGTTCGTAAGTAAGTCACACCATGGACCAACTGTTATTAAGGAAACTTGCACACTAATAAACTTGCATTGCACTGGTTAGATGATGATGAAGTCAGTGAGACTGACTGTTGTGGTTTTATTTGTGATCCGGGAGCGATCACGGTTTGGTTACGAGGTAACTAGTTGGACCAAGTATGGTTCTGTTTGTGCTTTGTCGTGAGCATTGTTCGGTTGCGAGGCAACCGGTTTGTAAGGGAGTCTGTGTGACTCGATGCGCAAGTTTGGTTTCACTGCATGAGTAGTATGGTGTTGTTTGCATTTAACTTGATTAAATGTCATGATGTTGTTTGTCATTATGGTTCTGTTTGCTGTGAGCTTGCAAGTACATTCAATGTACTGACCTAGCATGTTATGCCAGATTTCAGGAAAGCCTAACTGGATCGGAGAGCTGCTGTGTCTAGACCGTGTCCACATCGGTGTCCCTGTGCTATGGATTCCCGCTACGTCGTTGTTCCGCTGCCGTGTAGATGTCCTGTTCGAGGCCCCTTTATGTCTACTAAATAATGTACATATTGTTCAGCCGCACCGAGTGTGCTGCTTGGCCTTGCAACTTGTTGTAATGTCACTATGCTTCCGCTAGTTTCAGTAAAGCAGTGATTTCTATACCAAGATGTTGTGTGCTGCCAGAAGACATGATCTCTGGGTTGGCAATACAGGGTAAACCGGTCGCTTTGATCTGGGGTGCCACAATGCTTGGTATCAGAGCCGCGCTGACTGTAGGACACGGTAGACTACCGACGTATTAGCTGGACGTTAGTTACAGTTAAAGTTGAGTGCCGGTAGTGCTTGTAGCTGATTGTTGCATCACATGCACTCGTTCTATTTTTATTTCCTAACCCACTAATGGTTGTGAGTGTAGATGGCTCCGGTGCCGTATCCGTGTCAGTTGCAGCTGATGTTGTACACCTCGCCGCATCTCCTTCGTAGCGTGTGGCGTCGACTGTACCCTCACGGTGATGACCCAGCATATCGGGTGTACCAGGAGCGTCTAGCCGACTCCGTGTATGAGTATCATGCTGTGGTTACTCTGTGCACCAGTTCGTCAACAGGCTCTTACACTTGTACCTCTCAAAGCGGTTATGCCTCCACCGCCGCTCAGGCCATCCAGTATGCTGCATTTGAGATTCTTGTTGAGTTACGATACACAGAGGCTCAGATGCAGAACCATCTAGGTTTTCGTTTCTACCCATCCTTGCACAATGATGGTCATGTTCGCTTTCATTCCGTTGATCCGGCATCTGATAGTGACACTAGCCACCTTTCTTGATATATCACTGCTAGTTATCTTCTTATTCACGAGTTGGCTCGAGTGCTGATTTGTGCTGGTTCTGCTTTAGCCGCCGCCAGATCCTACCCTACTCCACCTTCTATGGGATTTACTCCTTATATTGTGCGTAGTTTTAGCTCGCCTATTTCTCCGGTTACTGCCCCGAGTAGCTCGGGCACCTCGGCAGTGAACCCGCATAGTGCTCCTGCTGAGTGGGCGTCTCTTCTTGCTACCCCCGCAGATCCTATGATCCCTCATCATCCCACGCCTACCCCTAAGGGAGAGCCCTCGAGGCAGCGTTGTCGTGTTACATTTAACCCGGAGGTCTCGGTGAAGGAAATATGCCCTAGAGGCAATAATAAAGTTATTATTTTATTTCCTTATATCATGATAAATGTTTATTATTCATGCTAGAATTGTATTATCCGAAGACTTAATACTTGTGTGAATACATAGACAAAATAAACGTCACTAGTGTGCCTCTACTTGACTAGCTTGTTAATCAAAGATGGTTATGTTTCCTAACCATAGACATGTGTCGTCATTTGATTAATGGGATCACATCATTAGGAGAATGATGTGATTGACATGACCCATTCCATTAGCTTAGCACCCGATCATTTAGTATGTTGCTATTGCTTTCTTCATGACTTATACATGTTCCTATGACTATGAGATTATGCAACTCCCGTTTGCCGGAGGAACACTTTGTGTGCTACCAAACGTCACAACGTAACTGGGTGATTATAAAGGAGCTCTACAGGCATCTCCAAAGGTACATGTTGGGTTGGCGTATTTCGAGATTAGGATTTGTCACTCCGATTGTCGGAGAGGTATCTCTGGGCCCTCTCGGTAATGCACATCACATAAGCCTTGCAAGCATTGCAACTAATGAGTTAGTTGCGAGATGATGTCTTACGAAACGAATAAAGATACTTGCCGGTAACGAGATTGAACTAGGTATTGAGATACCGATGATCGAATCTCGGGCAAGTAACATACCGATGACAAAGGGAACAAAGTATGTTGTTATGCGGTCTGACCGATAAAAGATCTTCATAGAATATGTGGGAGCCAATATGAGAATCGAGGTTCCGCTATTGGTTATTGACCGAAGACATGTCTCGGTCATGTCTACATTGTTCTCGAACCCATAGGGTCCGCACGCTTAACGTTACGATGACAGTTTCATTATGAGTTTATATATTTTGATGTACCGAAGTTTGTTCGGAGTCCCGAATGTGATCACGGACATGACGAGGAGTCTCGGAATGGTCGAGACATAAAGATTGATATATTGGAAGCCTATGTTTGGACATCGGAAGTGTTCCGGGTGAAATCGGCATTTTACCCGAGTACCGGGAGGTTACCGGAACCCCCCGGTAACCTAATGGGCCTTAATGGGCCTAGTGGAGGAAGAGGAGAGGAGGCCTAGGGGCTGCCGCGCGCCCCTCCCCCCAAGTCCGAATTGGACAAGGAGGGGGGCGGCGCCCCCCCTTTTCCTTTCTTCCCTCTCCTCCTTCCTCCCAAGTCCTAATCCAACTAGGGAAAGGGGGGAGTCCTACTCCCGGTAGGAGTAGGACTCCTCCAGCGCGCCTCCTCCTAGGGCCGGCCGCACCCCCCTTGCTCCTTTATATACGGGGGCAAGGGGGCACCTCTAGACACACAAGTTGATCCTCGTGATCGTTTTCTTAGCCGTGTGCGGTGCCCCCTTCCACCATACTCCTCGATAATATTGTAGCGGTGCTTAGGCGAAGCCCTGCGACGATAGAACATCAAGATCATCACCACGCCATCGTGCTGACGGAACTCTTCCCCGACACTTTGCTAGATCAGAGTCCGGGGATAGTCATCGAGCTGAACATGTGCTAAAACTCGGAGGTGCCATAGTTTCGGTGCTTGATCGGTCGGGCCGTGAAGACGTACGACTACATCAACTTCGTTTCCCCTCTCGTTGCTATGCATCACCATGATCTTGCGTGTGCGTAGGAATTTTTTTGAAATTACTACGTTCCCCAACAGTGGCATCAAAGCCTAGGTTTTATGTGTTGATGTTATATGCACGAGTAGAACACAAGTGAGTTGTGGGCGATATAAGTCATACTGCTTACCAGCATGTCATACATTGGTTCGGCGGTATTGTTGGATGAAGTGGCCCGGACCGACATTACGCATACGCTTACGCGAGACTGGTTCTACCGACGTGCTTTGCACACAGGTGGCTGGCGGGTGTCAGTTTCTCCAACTTTAGTTGAACCGAGTGTGGCTACGCCCGGTCCTTGCGAAGGTTAAAACAGCACCAACTTGACAAACTATCGTTGTGGTTTTGATGCGTAGGTAAGATTGGTTCTAGCTTAAGCCCGTAGCAGCCACGTAAAACTTGCAACAACAAAGTAGAGGACGTCTAACTTGTTTTTGCAGGGCATGTTGTGATGTGATATGGTCTAGACATGATGCTAAATTTTATTGTATGAGATGATCATGTTTTGTAACCGAGTTATCGGCAACTGGCAGGAGCCATATGGTTGTCGCTTTATTTTATGCAATGCAATTGCGCTGTAATGCTTTACTTTATCACTAAGCGGTAGCGATAGTCGTGGAAGCATAAGATTGGCGAGACGACAACGATGCTACGATGGTGATCAAGGTGTCATGCCGGTGACGATGGTGATCATGACAGTGCTTCGAAGATGGAGATCACAAGCACAAGATGATGATGGCCATATCATATCACTTATATTGATTGCATGTGATGTTTATCTTTTATGCATCTTATCTTGCTTTGATTGACGGTAGCATTTTAAGATGATCTCTCACTAATTTTATGATGTGATAGGCTCTACGCTCAAATACAACGGGTGCAAAACAGTTGCACACGCGGAATACTGAGGTTATACTTGACGAGCCAAGCATATACAGATATGGCCTCGGAACACGGAGACCGAAAGGTCGAGCGTGAATCATATAGTAGATATGATCAACATAGTGATGTTCACTAATGAAACTACTCCATCTCACGTGATGATCGAACATGGTTTAGTTGATTTGGATCACGTGATCACTTAGAGGATTAGAGGGATGTCTATCTAAGTGGGAGTTCTTTAGTAATATGATTAATTGAACTTAAATTTATCATGAACTTAGTACCTGATAGTATCTTGCTTGTTTATGTTTGATTGTAGATAGATGGCCCGTGCTGTTGTTCCGTTGAATTTTAATGCGTTCCTTGAGAAAGCAAAGTTGAAAGATGATGGTAGCAATTACACGGACTGGGTCCGTAACTTGAGGATTATCCTCATTGCTGCACAGAAGAATTATGTCCTGGAAGCACCGCTAGGTGTCAGGCCTGCTGCTGGAGCAACACCAGATGTTATGAACGTCTGGCAGAGCAAAGCTGATGACTACTCGATAGTTCAGTGTGCCATGCTTTACGGCTTAGAATCGGGACTTCAACGACGTTTTTAACATCATGGAGCATATGAGATGTTCCAGGAGTTGAAGTTAATATTTCAAGCAAATGCCCGGGTTGAGAGATAAGAAGTCTCCAATAAGTTCTATAGCTGCAAGATGGAGGAGAACAGTTCTGTCAGTGAGCATATACTCAAAATGTCTGGGTATAATAGTCACTTGATTCAATTGAGAGTTAATCTTCCAGATGATTGCGTCATTGACAGAATTCTCCAATCACTTCCACCTAGCTACAAGAGCTTCGTGATGAACTATAATATGCAAGGGATGAATAAGACAATTCCCGAGCTCTTCGCAATGCTGAAAGCTGCGGAGGTAGAAATAAAAAAGGAGCATCAAGTGTTGATGGTCAACAAGACCACTAGTTTCAAGAAAAAGGGCAAAGGGAAGAAGAAGGGGAACTTCAAAAAGAACAAAAAGCAAGTTGCTGCTCAGGAGAAGAAACCCAAATCTGGACCTAAGCCTGAAACTGAGTGCTTCTATTGCAAGCAGAATGGTCACTGGAAGCGGAACTGCCCCAAGTATTTGGCGGATAAGAAGGATGGCAAGGTGAACAAAGGTATATATGATATATGTGTTATTGATGTGTACCTTACTAATGCTCGCAGTAGCACCTAGGTATTTGATACTGGTTCTGTTGCTAATATTTGCAACTCGAAACAGGGACTATGGATTAAGCGAAGATTGGCTAAGGACGAGGTGACTATGCGCGTGGGAAATGGTTCCAAAGTCGATGTGATCGCGGTCGGCACGCTACCTCTACATCTACCTTCGGGATTAGTATTAGACGTAAATAATTGTTATTTGGTGCCAGCTTTGAGCATGAACATTATATCTGGATCTTGTTTGATGCGAGACGGTTAATCATTTAAATCAGAGAATAATGGTTGTTCTATTTATATGAGTAATATCTTTTATGGTCATGCACCCTTGAAGAGTGGTCTATTCTTATTAAATCTTGATATTAGTGACACACATATTCATAATGTTGAAACCAAAAGATGCAGAGTTGATAATGATAGTGCAACTTATTTGTGGCACTGCCGTTTAGGTCATATCGGTATAAAGCGCATGAAGAAACTCCATACTGATGGACTTTTGGAACCAGTTGATTATGAATCACTTGGTACTTGCGAACCGTGCCTTATGGGCAAGATGACCAAAACACCGTTCTCCGGTACTATGGAGAGAGCAACAGATTTGTTGGAAATCATACATACAGATGTATGTGGTCCGATGAATGTTGAGGCTCGTGGTGGATATCGTTATTTTCTCACCTTCACAGATGACTTAAGCAGATATGGGTATATCTACTTAATGAAACATAAGTCTGAAACATTTGAAATGTTCAAAGAATTTCAGAGTGAAGTTGAAAATGATCGTAACAAGAAAATAAAATTCCTACGATCTGATCATGGAGGAGAATATTTGAGTTACGAGTTTGGTGTACATTTGAAACAATGCGGAATGGTTTCGCAACTCATGCCACCCGGAACACCACAGCATAATGGTGTGTCCGAACGTCGTAATCGTACTTTACTAGATATGGTGCGATCTATGATATTTCTTACTGATTTACCGCTATCGTTTTGGGGTTATGCTTTAGAGACGGCCGCATTCACGTTAAATAGGGCACCATCAAAATCCGTTGAGACGACGCCTTATGAACTGTGGTTTGGCAAGAAACCAAAGTTGTCGTTTCTGAAAGTTTGGGGCTGCGATGCTTATGTGAAAAAGCTTCAACCTGATAAGCTCGAACCCAAATTGGAGAAATGTGTCTTCATAGGATATCCAAAGGAAACTATTGGATACACCTTCTATCACAGATCCGAAGGCAAGACTTTTGTTGCTAAATTCGGAAACTTTCTAGAGAAGGAGTTGCTCTCGAAAGAAGTGAGTGGGAGGAAAGTAGAACTTGATGAGGTAACTGTACCTGCTCCCTTATTGGAAAGTAGTACATCACAGAAACCGGTTTCTGTGACACCAACACCAATTAGTGAGGAAGCTAATGATAATGATCATGAAACTTCAGAACAAGATACTACTGAACCTCGTAGATCAACCAGAGTAAGATCCGCACCAGAGTGGTACGGTAATCCTGTTCTGGAAGTCATGCTACTAGATCATGATGAACCTACGAACTATGAAGAAGCGATGGTGAGCCCAGATTCCGCAAAATGGCTTGAAGCCATGAAATCTGAGATGGGATCCATGTATGAGAACAAAGTGTGGACTTTGGTTGACTTGCCCAATGATCGGCAAGCAATTGAGAATAAATGGATCTTCAAGAAGAAGACTGACGCTGACGATAATGTTACTGTCTACAAAGCTCGACTTGTCGCAAAAGGTTTTCGACAAGTTCAAGGGATTGACTACGATGAGACCTTCTCACCCGTAGCGATGCTTAAGTCTGTCTGAATCATGTTAGCAATTGCCGCATTTTATGATTATGAAATTTGGCAGATGGATGTCAAAACTGCATTCCTGAATGGATTTCTGGAAGAAGAGTTGTATATGATGCAGCAAGAAGGTTTTGTCGATCCAAAGGGAGCTAAAAAGTGTGCAAGCTCCAGCGATCCATTTATGGACTGGTGCAAGCCTCTCGGAGTTGGAATAAACGCTTTGATAGTGTGATCAAAGCATTTGGTTTTGTACAGACTTTTGGAGAAGCATTTCTGATATTATATATAGATGACATATTACTAATCAGAAATGATATAGAATTTCTGGATAGCATAAAGGGATACTTGAATAAGAGTTTTTCAATGAAAGACCTCGGTGAAGCTGCTTACATATTGGGCATTAAGATCTATAGAGATAGATCAAGACGCTTAATTGGACTTTCACAAAGCACATACCTTGACAAAATTTTGAAGAAGTTCAAAATGGATCAAGCAAAGAAAGGATTCTTGCCTGTGTTACAAGATGTGAAATTGAGTAAGACTCAATGCCCGACCACTGCAGAAGATAGAGAGAAAATGAAAGATGTTCCCTATGCTTCAGTCATAGGCTCTATCATGTATGCAATGTTGTGTACCAGACCTGATGTGTGTCTTGCTATAAGTCTAGCAGGGAGGTACCAAAGTAATCTAGGAGTGGATCACTGGACAGCGGTCAAGAACATCCTGAAATACCTGAAAAGGACTAAGGATATGTTTCTCGTATATGGAGGTGACAAAGAGCTCATCGTAAATGGTTACGTTGATGCAAGCTTTGACACTGATCCGGATGATTCTAAATCGCAAACCGGATACGTGTTTACACTAAACGGTGGAGCTGTCAGTTGGTGCAGTTCTAAACAAAGCATTGTGGCGGGATCTACATGTGAAGCAAAGTACATAGCTGCTTCGGAAGCAGCAAACGAAGGAGTCTGGATGAAAGAGTTCATATCCGATCTAGGTGTCATACCTAGTGCATCGGGTCCAATGAAAATCTTTTGTGACAATACTGGTGCAATTGCCTTGGCAAAGGAATCCAGATTTCACAAGAGAACCAAGCACATCAAGAGACGCTTCAATTCCATCCGGGATCTAGTCCAGGTGGGAGACATAGAGATTTGCAAGATACATACGGATCTGAATGTAGCAAGACCCGTTGACTAAGCCTCTTCCACGAGCAAAACATGATCAACACCAAAGCTCCATGGGTGTTAGAATCATTACTGTGTAATCTAGATTATTGACTCTAGTGCAAGTGGGAGACTGAAGGAAATATGCCCTAGAGGCAATAATAAAGTTATTATTTTATTTCCTTATATCATGATAAATGTTTATTATTCATGCTAGAAATGTATTATCCGGAAACATAATACTTGTGTGAATACATAGACAAACTAAATGTCTCTAGTGTGCCTCTACTTGACTAGCTCGTTAATCAAAGATGGTTATGTTTCCTAACCATAGAAATGTGTTGTCATTTGATTAACGGGATCACATCATTAGGAGAATGATGTGATTGACATGACCCATTCCATTAGCTTAGCACCCGATCGTTTAGTATGTTGCTATTGCTTTCTTCATGACTTATACATGTTCCTATGACTATGAGATTATACAACTCCCGTTTGCCAGAGGAACACTTTGTGTGCTACCAAATGTCACAACGTAACTGGGTGATTATAAAGGAGCTCTACAGGTGTCTCCAAAGGTACATGTTGGGTTGGCGTATTTCGAGATTAGGATTTGTCACTCCGATTGTCGGAGAGGTATCTTTGGGCCCTCTCGGTAATGCACATCACATAAGCCTTGCAAGCATTGCAACTAATGAGTTAGTTGCGAGATGATGTATTACGAAACGAGTAAAGAGACTTGCCGGTAACGAGATTGAACTAGGTATTGAGATACCGACAATCGAATCTCGGGCAAGTAACATACCGATGACAACGGGAACAAAGTATGTTGTTATGCGGTCTGACCGATAAAAGATCTTCGTAGAATATGTGGGAGCCAATATGAGCATCCAGGTTTCGCTATTTGTTATTGACCGGAGACATGTCTCGGTCATGTCTACATTGTTCTCGAACCCGTAGGGTCCGCACGTTTAACGTTACGATGACAGTTTCATTATGAGTTTATATATTTTGATGTACCGAAGTTTGTTCGGAGTCCCGGATGTGATCACGGACATGACGAGGAGTCTCGGAATGGTCGAGACATAAAGATTGATATATTGGAAGCCTATGTTTGGACATCGGAAGTGTTCCGGGTGAAATCGGCATTTTAACGGAGTACCGGGAGGTTACCGGAACCCCCCGGTAACCTAATGGGCCTTAATGGGCCTAGTGGAGGAAGAGGAGAGGAGGCCTAGGGCTGCCGTGCGCCCCTCCCCCCCAAGTCCGAATTGGACAAGGAGGGGGGGGGGGCGCCCCCCTTTTCCTTTCTTCCCTCTCCTCCTTCCCCCCAAGTCCTAATCCAACTAGGGAAAGGGGGGGGAGTCCTACTCTCGGTACGAGTAGGACTCCTCCAGCGCGCCTCCTCCTAGGGCCGGCCGTACCCCCCCTTGCTCCTTTATATACGGGGGCAAGGGGGCACCTCTAGACACACAAGTTGATCCTCGTGATCGTTTTCTTAGCCGTGTGCGGTGCCCCCTTCCACCATACTCCTCGATAATATTGTAGCGGTGCTTAGGCGAAGCCCTGCGATGATAGAACATCAAGATCGTCACCACGCCATCGTGATGACGGAACTCTTCCCCGACACTTTGCTGGATCGGAGTCCGGGGATCGTCATCGAGCTGAACGTGTGCTAAAACTTGGAGGTGCCGTAGTTCCGGTGCTTGATCGGTCGGGCCGTGAAGATGTACGACTACATCAACCGCGTTGTCATAACGCTTCCGCTATCGGTCTACGAGGGTACGTAGACAACACTCTCCCCTCTCGTTGCTATGCATCAACATGATCTTGCGTGTGTGTAGGAATTTTTTTTGAAATTACTACGTTCCCCAACACTCGGTTGGCGTCCTCAGTTCAGGATCTTGGTCTGACTCAGTAGAGGATCCAGCAGCACCGATAGAGTCTTAGAGCGTCTGAGTATCCGCAGTGGTCATGAGATGTACAGATGTAGTTGTATGAGCCATGCTGTATCGTTGCGTGTATGCGAGTAGTCGCACCAGTCATGATGTTTATCTTCCATGTATGAGTCTATGTATAATTATGTGGAACTTTTTTTCGACCGCTGTGTTTCTTCTATTTTTTTCGTTCCGCTCTTTCGGGTTTGTCACTGCCTTATCTTCCCATGTTTGGATGTTTCTCATCGTGGTTGCTCTTATTGGGAAAATAAATAGTAGGATGACGCGGGGAGGTAGCAGCTCACAGGCTGGTGAGGATGTTCTTGTTCGTAGCTCAGCAAGGCAGGCAGGACACTCCCCCGAGCCGTATCCGCAGCCACCACCTCCACAGGAAAATCCACCCTCTACTGAGAAAATTCTGCGCATCTTTGAGGAAAGAAGGAACAATGATCTGATTGAGCTGTTAAGAAGTGTGCAAGCTATGGTTAGGTGGAATGGAAATCAAAATGGCCAGTGATGAAGCTATGTACCTAGGGTAGGGTCATGGACCTGTCCCAGCTGCCCTACCCAAGGACATCTCAAGAAGAAATCACCTTTTAATCGACTTGGAGGTGTTCCACTCGACAGACTCGAAGACACTCGACCAAGGTCTAATCACTCGACGGCCAGGAGACCTAAAGGCACTCCCCACGCTAATGGTCGGTTATTAAGTAGCTTTTATGGTCATCATAGCACTTTATTAGAGGCGTTACCAGTAACGCCTCACCTTAATGTCTTTAAAACCCTGCACAAATGAGGGCCGGAGAGGTCCGGCGAACTCTATATAAGCCACCCCCTCCTAAGTGTAAAGGGTTCGCACCCCTGTAATTCATACACGCATAATCCAGTCGACCGCCTCCGAGCTCCGAGACGTAGGGCTATTACTTCCTCCAAGAAGGGCCTGAACTCGTAAATCTCGTGTGCTTACAACTTCTCCATAGCTAAGATCTTGCCTCTCCATACCTACCCCTACATTACTGTCAGACTCAGAACTACGACAGCCAGCACTCCAAACTGTCTAATTTTCAAAGGACTAAGCCTCCCGGTTTTAGTCAAGTGATTGACCCTTTGGAAGCAGACGAGTGGTTATGCACCATCGAGAAGAAATTTAAAATCGCTCGCACCGAAGAGGCTGACAAGGTTTTGTTTGCTACCCACTATCTTGAAGGGGTCGCTGCCATATGGTGGGATAATGCTAAAGCCCCGTGGCCCGCGGGAGAAGAAATTACGTGGACTAATTTCAAGGACCAATTTCTCAAGTATCATATTCCTGCTGGTATCATGAAGATCAAGCAACGCGAATTTCTTGGTCTCACCCAAGGCAGTCTGTCAGTCAGTGAATATTTGCACAAGTTCAACCACCTAGCCCGTTATTCTCTATATCATGTGGCCACGGAAGAAAGGAAGATTGACAGGTTCCTTAGCGGATTAAGTCAACACCTCAGGAGTGTTCTCCGCATGCTCGATTTTCCAAATTTTCAGCCTCTGGTAAATAAGGCCCTCATCGCAGAAAAAGAATACAAGCTTGTGCAAGACAACCGACCCGCAAATAATGACAACAAGCTCAAATTTGAGCCAAAGAAGGAAAATATTCATTTTCTTCCCAGAAAATCATTTCAGAGAAGTATGTTCCAAAGCAACCCTCATTTTCTTTGCCCACAAAAATCTGAGAAAATTCCCAAATATTCTTTGAACCCTAGGGCACCTTCCTGAGCAAAAGTATTGCATAACTTTTTGTAATATTTTTGCTATAGAAAATCATTTCTGTTCTGGACAGAATGATCACTTTCTACACAAGTACCATTTTCCTTGATCCAATGAGGCTAGTTTTTCTTGAGCCTCATTATCCTCCTAAGAAACTACTAACCACCAAAAATCAGCCCTAAACCCTCTCTGGTTTGACCACAGTCAAGCTCACAAGTTTTTGTCCAGAAGCATGCCAGGAAGAGAGCCACTCCCATAGTGCACCTGTGACCAAGTGATGAGGACATCAATACCATTGTTACACCCACAGCCCCTGCTGCTATACACACTGGACCGATTACTAGAGCTCGCGCACGCCAATTGAATTATCAGGTACTTTCGTTTCTTGGTAATGATTCTAATGTTCATGAGAATATGATGCTGCCTAAATTGGATACATTTGTTTTGCTTACAAATGAAGGGCCTAGCTTGGAAAAGAAAGATGAACCTTGGAGCAAGTTCAAGCATGGAGATGATGGCATGCGCAAGGGGAACAAGAACGGAGTTACAAGTGATGATTCTAGGACTCTGAAGCCACCATAATGAGTGCATGAAGCATGGGACGAAATATACAAGATGCCACTTCATAAATTTCGTCCAGAGGCTATTTTAGGTGCCGCGTCACCTTATTATTGGGCCAGGCCCATGTATTTTCGAAGTACTTAAGTATAGGCTGTTTTTAGAGTCCGTATGTGTGGGGAAACAAGAGTTAGGGTTGGTTTCGGACCCCTCCACCAAGGGCCACGAAATTCCCCCTCTCTCCTCCATATATACAGCCCTTAGGGCATCGTTTAGGCTTTGGGTTTTGTTTAGATTAAAAGTTCGCCATAGCTGCAACTTCGCGTACTTTGTTTGTGTCCAACGACCAGACCAAGACGTCACAGAACCCCACCTTGATCAATAAAGCTTTCATCTTATATTCGCAATATCCAGATTGCAATCTCAGTTTCTTGCTTGTTCTTCGTTTGCTCGCAGGAAACAGACCCTCGTGGTCAGGTTGATCGTGCTCCGGCATGGTCAATAACCCTCGGAAGTTGGTTTAGCGATTGCTAAGGTGCGACGTCTCGCACGTTCGTAGTCGGATCGTCAAGGTCGACTCCCACATAAAACGATAGCCACCATCTCATCAAAACATCGGGACACCTTTGCCTCTATCAAGTGGTATCAGATTTTCAGGTTGCTCAGTGAGATTTTACAGTTTTTCGTAGATTAGATCGAGTCTGTTCTTCATACCTACAGTCCACGAAAAAGCCAAAAAAAATTAGGGTTAGTTCGTCCTATCCGAACCAATCTGAGCCTTTGCATAATCTTTTCTGTATTTGCTTTGTTGAATTTGTGGTTCCATCGTCGTGTCAAGTTGCTGGTCTTAGCGTCTAGTCCTTTAGAGTTTCGAGTTCTGTTCATAGGTTGTCACGCCGCCGCCGCACCATCGTCATCATCATTACTATATACCACCACCCCACCATATACATCGCCGCTGCCATATACAACCACCAATCCGAGTCCACATATACCATCGCCATATACCACCACCAATCCGAGTCCAGATATACCATCGCCATATACCACCACCAATCCCAGTCCAGATATACCACCACAGTCCGAGTTCCACCAGATTCATCTCCGCCACCAATCCTAGTCCGTGTCCAGTATTTGTTGCTTTGTTTTCGAGTTCTAGATCACGCCATACTCCGAGTCGTGAGAGAGTAGGACTCCTGAGATTCCGTGCTACCCGCAGAAGAAAAATAGTTCCAAACTCAAAAAAAAAACTAAGTCTGGAAAATTCTGGCTAGGCAGTTTTTAGACCATTTGTAGACTTTTTTGAAAAAAATTTGTTGCGGAGCAAAAAAAATAGAGGAAAAAAAGTGCAAAAAAAGTGAAAAAAAGAGAAAAAAATTCAGAGTGTGCTCCTCCATTGTTTACGTGCAGCGCCGTGATTTTGTTAGTGTTCTAGGCTCGCGTCTCTAGCACGGTCTAGCCTAGGACCAGCACAGTACCGTCGTTGAGCGTTTATTCAACTTTGCATCTCTGAATTGATTATTGCTGACCCTTTTTGCTACCATATTATAAGCCTTCCTAGCTCCACATACATCTACGTCGTGCGTTTGACTCTCCCTGGTAATCTCTCTATCCATGCTTTGAGAGTTTTGACTACGACGGTTGTCGATCACCGCCTGCTGCTGGGTAAGAACTGGTAAGAATTTGAGATTGGCTTGACGGATTTGTGACACCACCACCACCTCTTGTTAGTATTCTGTAGGATCATATTCTTGTGTGTTTCTATTGTTGCTAACCATGGCAGAATCACAAGCCGAGGAGACTAACTGGGAGAACATGATGAATACGGAGTTGCATGATAAATTTCAGCAAATGATGAGTGGATAGGTGCAAGATGTGCTAAACAGATTTGAAGAGGCCATGGAGAAGATAGATGGCATGGAGAAGACGTTCGAAACAAAGCTTGATAACAGGTTTAATGAATTGCTCGCGCGTCTTCCACCACCACCACCGGCTGCACCTAACGCACCTCTACAACAACAACAACAACTACCTACACATCGTGAAACAGCCCTCCACCGAGCGAGTCGTCTCCCTATTGCACCTGGCCAAACTGTTGGTGCTGCTGTTGATACTTCTGTGGCTCCTGCTGCTGATGCGGAGGAGGATGATTTTGCCGGCGATTATGAGGATGAGGTTGATCAAAATCAGAACTACGTGCCACCACCAGCACAGCAACCACCAGGTCGTCCACATGCAAATAATGGCAATGGTAGGGCTCACCCTCAGGTACGAGATCATGACCATCTCCCTAAACTAAAATTGAATATTCCACCATTTGAGGGTAGATATGTTCCCGATATATATCTTACTTGGGAGTTAGAAACTGAACAACGATTTACATGTTTACAATATCCCGAGGAGAGACGTGTTCCTGCTGCTGTTTGTGCATTCACTAGTTTTGCATGTGTTTGGTGGTCTGAGCATTGCAGATTATATCCTATTCCTGCTACTTGGGCTGCTTTGAAAAGTGCTATGCGTACTCATTGGGTTCCACCATATTATCAACGTGAATTACTTCAAAAATTTCAGCGTTTAAGACAAGGAAAAATTCTGTAGAAGAATATTATCAGGAATTACAAACTGGCATGATTAGATGTGGTATTGTTGAGGAGAATGAAGCTATGCTTGCACATTTTATGGGTGGATTAAATAGAGAGATTCAGACCATCCTAGAGTATAAGGAGTATAATAATATCACTCGTTTATTCCATCTTGCTTGTAAAGCTGAACGTGAAGTGCAGGATCGACATGCATTGGTGCGAACTAACTTTTCTGCAGGTCAATCTTCATCATGGACACCACGTGCATCCTCTACTTCCACTCCACCAGCACCTCCATCAGGTGCCACCCCCAGCCGTGATACAAGAAAGCAGGCACAACCACCACTATCTGCCAAGAGCACACCTGCTGGACCTGTGCAGAGCTCTTCTTCTTCCATGGCATCAACAACAAGTGATATTATTTGTCGTCGTTGTAAGGGAAGAGGACATTTTGCGAGAGAATGCCAATCTCAGCGTGTGATGATTTCTACTGAGGATGGTGGGTATGAGTCCGCTAGTGACTATGATGAGGAGACTTTGGCTCTTATTACACGTGAAGAACACGGTGGAGATGATTCTGATCATGAGACGCAATACATGGCTGCTGAAGATGCTGACAGGTATGAATGTTTAGTTGCTCAACGTGTTTTGAGTGTGCAGGTTACACAAGCTGACCAAAATCAGAGGCATAATTTGTTCCATACAAAGGGAGTTGTGAAGGAACGTTCTGTTCGCGTCATCATAGATGGAGGGAGCTGCAATAACCTGGCTAGCATGGAGATGGTGGAGAAGCTATCTCTCACCACAAGACCACATCCACATCCTTACTACATCCAATGGTTCAACAACAGCGGCAAGGTTAAGGTAACACGTACTGTTCGTGTGTATTTTAGTATCTCTACATATGCTGATTATGTTGATTGTGATGTGGTACCTATGCAAGCATGTTCCTTATTACTTGGTAGACCATGGCAATTTGATAAAAATTCTGTACACCATGGTAGAAACAATTAGTATACTCTTGTTCATAAGGATAAAAATATTACTTTGCTTCCTATGACTCCTGATTCCATTTTGAAAGATGATATTAATAGAGCTAATAAAGCAAAATAGGAGAAAAATAAGAGTGAAAATCAGATTGTGGCAAAAGAATTTGAGCAACAAATGCAGCCTAATAATAATAAACAATCTAGTGTTGCTTCTGAAATTAAATTGAAAAGTGCATGTTTACTTGCCACCAAATCTGATATTGATGATCTAGATTTTAGCAAATCTGTTTGCTATGCTTTTGTGTGCAAAGAGGCATTATTTTCATTCAAGGACGTGCCTTCCTCTTTGCCGCCTGCTGTCACTAACATTTTGCAGGAGTTCGCTGACGTCTTTCCACAAGACGTGCCACCGGGATTACCACCTATTCGAGGGATTGAGCATCAAGTTGACTTAATTCCCGGTGCATCATTACCCAACCATGCACCATACTGTACCAATCCAGAGGAGACGAAGGAGATTATGCGTCAAGTACAAGAACTGCTCAACAAAGGTTATATACGCGAATCCCTTAGTCCTTGGATGGTACGTCGCGTATGTGCGTTGATTGTAGAGGTATTAATAATATTACTATTCGTTATCGTCATCCTATTCCTAGGCTAGATGATATGCTTGATGAATTGACTGGCTCTACAATATTCTCCAAAGTTGATTTGCGTAGTGGATACCATCAAATTCATATGAAATTGGGAGATGAATGGAAAACAACATTTAAAACTAAGTTTGGATTATATGAGTGGTTAGTCATGCCTTTTGGGTTAACTAATGCACCTAGTACTTTCATGAGGTTAATGAACGAAGTTTTACGTGCTTTCATTGGACGATTTGTGGTAGTTTACTTTGATGACATATTGATTTATAGCAAATCTTTGGAGGAACATTTGGAACATTTACGTGCTGTTTTTATTGCTCTACGTGATGCACGTTTGTTTAGTAACCTTGGAAAGTGCACCTTTTGCACTGACCGAGTATCTTTTCTTGGCTATGTTGTTACTCCATAGGGAATTGAAGTTGATAAAGCCAAGATTGAAGCTATTGAGAGTTGGCCGCAGCCCAGAACGGTCACACAAGTGAGGAGTTTCCTTGGCCTCGCTGGTTTCTATAGGCGTTTTGTGAGAGATTTCAGCACCATTGCTGCACCTCTCAATGAGCTTACAAAGAAGGATGTGCCTTTTGTTTGGGGTACCGCACAGGAAGAAGCCTTCACAGTATTGAAAGATAAGTTGACACATGCTCCTTTACTCCAACTTCCTAATTTCAATAAGACTTTTGAGCTTGAATGTGATGCTAGTGGAATTGGATTAGGAGGTGTGTTATTACAAGATGGAAAACCTGTTGCATACTTTTCTGAAAAATTGAGTGGGCCTAGTCTGAACTATTCTACTTATGATAAAGAATTATATGCTCTTGTTCGGACCTTAGAAACATGGCAACATTATTTATGGCCCAAGGAATTTGTTATACATTCTGATCATGAATCTTTGAAACACATTAAAAGTCAAGCAAAACTGAACCGTAGACATGCTAAATGGGTTGAATTCATTGAGACTTTCCCTTATGTCATTAAACACAAGAAGGGTAAAGAAAATGTTATTGTTGATGCCTTGTCTCGTCGTTATACTATGCTTTCACAACTTGGCTTTAAAATATTTGGTTTGGAGACCATCAAAGATCAATATGTTCATGATGCTGAATTTAAAGATGTATTGCAGAATTGTAAGGAAGGGAGAACTTGGAACAAGTTCGTTCTTAACGATGGATTTGTGTTTCGTGCTAACAAGCTATGCATTCCAGCTAGCTCCGTTCATCTTTTGTTGTTGCAGGAGGCGCATGGAGGAGGATTACTGGGACACTTTGGCGTCAAGAAGATGGAGGATATACTTGCTACACATTTCTTTTGGCCAAAGATGAGACGGGATGTTGAGCGTTTTGTTGTTCGCTGCACTACATGTCAAAGAGCTAAGTCACGACTCAATCCTCATGGTTTATATATGCCTTTGCCTGTACCTAGTGTTCCTTGGGAGGATATATCTATGGACTTTGTTTTAGGTTTACCTCGAACAAAGAAGGGGAGGGATAGCATATTTGTTGTCGTGGATAGGTTCTCGAAAATGGCACACTTTATACCATGTCATAAAAGTGATGATGCTGTTAATGTTGCTGATTTGTTCTTTCATGAAATTATTCGCTTACATGGTGTGCCAAATACTATTGTTTCAGATTGTGATACTAAATTTCTTAGCCACTTTTGGAGATGTTTATGGGCTAAGTTGGGGACTAAGCTGCTTTTTAGTACTACTTGTCACCCCCAAACTGATGGACAAACTGAAGTAGTCAATAGAACATTGTCTACTATGCTTAGGGCTGTTTTGAAGAATAACAAGAAAATGTGGGAAGAATGCTTGCCTCATATTGTATTTGCTTATAATCGTTCATTGCATTCTACTACTAAGATGTGCCCTTTTGAAATTGTGTATGGTTTCCTACCTCGTGCACCTATTGATTTGTTGCCTCTTCCATCTTCAGAGAAGGTTAATTTTGATGCTAAAGAACGTGCTGAATTTATTTTAAAAATGCATGAGTTAACTAAGGAAAACATTGAGCGTATGAATGCTAAATATAAACTTGCTGGAGATAAGGGTAGAAAACATGTTGTGTTTGCACCTGGAGATCTTGTTTGGTTACATTTGCATAAGGATAGATTTCCTAATTTGCGCAAATCAAAGCTAATGCCACGTGCTGATGGTCCTTTTAAGGTGTTAGAGAAAATAAATGATAATGCATATAAACTTGAGCTGCCTACAGATTTTGGGGTTAGTCCCACTTTTAACATTGCAGATTTGAAGCCTTATTTGGGTGAGGACGATGAACTTTCGTCGAGGACGACTTCATTTCAAGAAGGGGAGGATGATGAGGACATCAATACCATTGTTACACCCACAACCCCTGCTTCTATACACACTGGACCGATTACTAGAGCTCGTGCACGCCAATTGAATTATCAGGTACTTTCGTTTCTTGGTAACAATTCTAATGTTCATGAGAATATGATGCTGCCTAAATTGGATACATTTGCTTTGCTTACAAATGAAGGGCCTAGCTTGGACAAGAAAGATGAACCTTGGAGCAAGTTCAAGCATGGAGATGATGGCATGCACAAGGGGAACAAGAACGGAGTTACAAGTGATGATTCCAGGACTTTGAAGACACCATAATGAGTGCATGAAGCATGGGACGAAATATACAAGATGCCACTTCATAAATTTCTTCTAGAGGCTATTTTAGGTGCTGCGTCAGCTTATTATTGGGCCAGGCCCATGTATTTTCGAAGTACTTAAGTATAGGCTGTTTTTAGAGTCCGTATGTGTGGGGAAACAAGAGTTAGGGTTGGTTTCGGACCCCTCCACCAGGGGCCACGAAATTCCCCCTCTCTCCTCCATATATACAGCCCTTAGGGCATCGTTTAGGCTTTGGGTTTTTTTTAGATTAAAAGTTCGCCATGGCTGCAACTTCGCGTACTTCGTTTGTGTCCAACGACTAGACCAAGACGTCACAGAACCCCACCTTGATCAATAAGGCTTTCATCTTATATTCGCAATATCCAGATTGCAATCTCAGTTTCTTGCTTGTTCTTCGTTTGCTCGCAGGAAACAGACCCCCGTGGTCAGGTTGATCGTGCTCCGGCATGGTCAATAACCCTCGGAAGTTGGTTTAGCGATTGCTAAGGCGCGACGTCTCGCACGTTCGTAGTCGGATCGTCAAGGTCGACTCCCATAGAAAACGATAGCCACCATCTCATCGAAACATCGGGACACCTTTGCCTCTATGACCAAGCCAACTATGCAAAACGACCAATACCACTAAGGACTAGCTGCCAGACATGGTGTTTGCACTTAGCTCAGCCTGATGCCATAGTTCATGCGGTGACCACGTTCGTCAAAGGGGGTTGGCATGCGGTCAACGAGCTCTGCGTTGCGCCAGCGCCTCTGTTGCGCGCGTGCTCACTGCCCCGACCGTCGCACCTTGCCAAACCGTGCGCCCATCTTCGTTTCAACCTCCATAACTGCACCCTGGCGCTCGCCGATGCCGGAGCTCGCCATAGCTAGCACAACCATGGCGCGACCAAGGTAACAGTGCGCCAGTGCCCCTGTGCTCGTCGTGTACCGCGCTCCTGTGCTCGTCGCCGCTCGTCTACAGCCTCCGCGTGATCCCCGACGTCTTCCCCCTCTCTCACTGGCGCCATTCGTCTTCGGGCGACGCTCCAGAGAGCTCCGGCGAGCTCTCGATCCTTGTCTCGGCCTCGCCTATATATAGTCCCTCCCGATCTCGTTTCCCTCCTCACTCACCACCACCACATCACCACGACCCTGTAGGCTCCCCGTCGATCCCCGTCCTAGGCTCCCTCCCTCTCTAGAGCCTCTCGTGCTCCACCAACTCCTCAGGCGTGTTCGTGGTGGTCCATTGGTGTGAGCTGGTGTCGTTGGAGCGGCTGGACCGGCCTTGCCTTGCCAGAATTGCCAACTCCGACGAGCCCCGCCCGCCATCGCTGGAGAGCTCAGTTCCGACCCCGTCCGGTCACTTCTAGCTACGCTACGGTACGGGCAGGTGCGTCTCAACCTCCTCTCCAATCCTATCCCTTTGGATCGGGCCAAGGAGCCCTCCTCGCTGGCGTGCGCTCCGGCGGAGCCTCACCGTGCTCTGTCTCTCCCCCCCTCCGACCTGACCAGCGGGGCCTGCTGTCAGCCACTCAGATCACCCCCATGGATTTTCTTTTTTACTTAAAATTTAGTTTAAATTTGACCAGAACTTTGACCAGATCTAACTCTTATTCCACAAGTCCAAATGAGTTAATTCTTTTTGCATTCTGTTCTTACTGGAAAACTCTAGCATCACACCCAAGATGGGATTTTCCCTTTGCTGCCTAGAATTTCTGGTGATTTTCAGAAGTGTTCTTGATATTTTCTTTTTGTCATTTGAATTATTTTCACAAGGTGAAGCTTGTCTTGAAGGCATCCAGGAGGAGTGTGAAGCTCCTTTGCACTAAAGCAAGCCACAACAACATTATCATGGTGTCTTTGCAATATTCATGATTTTATACTTGAATATATATATATATATATATTATTCATTGCATATAGTATTAAAATCAATTATGCTTGTGTTATTTAGTTTGTATGGTTAAAGGGCCTAGTTAACAGAAGTGAGTGCTTGAACTAGTGAAGAATAGATGGAGTAGTTGATCTAAGTAAGTTTGACATGACTATTGTGATATGATTATCGGTCTTATTTTGCTATATTCTTGCTAAGAGAAGTTTTAGTTGATTAATGCCAACCAAAGTGATGAGTTTAAATAACAAGTAAGAAAGGACCGGAAATGTTGAAAGTTAAGTTTGTGCAAGTAGAACTTGGAAGGAAGTTGATCTGTTGTGATTTGTGATGCATGATATATGGTTGCATAAGCATGGCATATTCTTGACTCGAGCATTTTTATTTCAAGTTAAACTTGATGGTACTTGAACTTGAACATAAAAGTTGGTCGGGTCATGGTGCCACAGAATCAGGCTGACGAGTGCAACCGCACTTGCCTTTGTGGGGAGGCCGGTAGTAGACCGTTGTCATGCCTTTTGTCGGTGCCTCCAAAGAGGGAAGGTTATGGGCATGCGTTACCCTGGTCCGGTAAGCAGACATAACCTTGTGAACCTGTTGTTGTTATGGTACCGTGTCCCCGTTTGGGACTGTTTGTTTGCAACGACGGTGGTAGTTTTGCCTTTGGTAGGCTAGGTCACCTAGGACTAATCCCAGTGGGGAGTTGGTCGGAGTGGCCGTAAGAGTGTCATGGCAATAGGAGAGTTCTGTCAGAATGCCATTGGTCCACCCGAATGGATGGTGAGGCCATGGATTCCGTGGTGTGGGTAAAGTGCGCTACCTCTGGAGAGTGTATTAATCTATCGATAGCCGCGCCCGCGGATAAGGGCCCAGTTCGTAAGTAAGTCACACCATGGACCAACTGTTATTAAGGAAACTTGCACACTAATCAACTTGCATTGCACTGGTTAGCTGATGATGAAGTCAATGAGATTGACTATTGTGGTTTTATTTGTGATACGAGAGCGATCACGGTTTGGTTACGAGGTAACCAGGTGGACCAAGCATGGTTCTGTTCGTGCTTTGTCATGAGCACTGTTCGGTTGCGAGGCAACCAATTGGTAAGGGAGTCCGTGTGACTCGATGCACAAGTTTGGTTTCACTACATGAGTAGTATGTTGTTGTTTGCATTTAACTTGATTAAATGTCATGATGTTGTTTGTCATTATGGTTCTGTTTGCTGTGAGCTTGCAAGTACATTCAATGTACTGACTTGGTGTGTTATGCCAGATTTCAGGAAAGCCTAATTGGATCGGAGAGCTGCCGTGTCTAGACCGTGTCCACATCGGTGTCCCTATGCTATGGAGTCCCGTTACATCGTTGTTCCGCTGCCGTGTAGATGTCGTGTTCGAGGCCCCTTTATGTTTACTAAATAATGTACATATTGTCAGCCGCACTGAGTGTGCCACTTGGCCTCGCAACTTGTTGTAATGTCACTATGCTTCCGCTAGTTTGGGGGATGGGGGGTGGCTGGCAGTACACTATGAGTCGTGAGCAACCATGTGGGTTGGCGGTTTTGTGCGGTAGGTGCCACATCAGAGTCATGAATTCGTTATTTAAAAAATTACACAACCCTTTCACACATACATGTTTTGTCCACATGCAGTCGGTGGTTTTCCTACACAACACTGACTCGTGTGTGACGCTTTCTGTGGGCCCGCAAGGTCGTCGTCCATCACTCTGACCAATAGCCGGCAGAGAGGTTAATTTGACTAGCAAGGTAGAATTTTTTTATTTGTGTTATGGTGGGAGTATATAGTATGCGTCGAAGAGGTGGGAGGGGACTAGCATATATACTACTAGATGATTCCCCGCGCATTGCGGTGGGATCTGCTAACAAACTTATGTAAAAATTTGTATTTGTTGCACCATGGAAACATCAACCATTTAGCAATTAACTTATTCTGGGGAAGCTTCTATATAGAGCTAAGTTCTAAGTATCTGCTGAAAAATGGTCTCAGGCAAAATATGGGATAGATGTTGTATTCATCAAGAAGATGCAATGATGGGTGCCAAAGATATTTTTTGACCAATAACAAAAAAACTTTTGTGAAAAAGTCATTCATCACCGGTTTTTTGTTTGTATAACGGAATAGATGGCGCTCATTTATCCTCGACAGAACATGATTTTGGCTCATCAATTTATACTTTAGTCAAGGAAAGCAAGTGCTTAAATTTTATAAGTCAACTGAATTCCACCGTTGCTTTTTAGACATATGATCCTCCGTTCCTTCTCATTGCTAGGTCTCATTGGAAGTTAAAAATCCTTGTTACACAATACTCATTATACAGTCTTAAACATGGACCAATGCGACTGTAGCTTATTGTGCAGCATCATAGATTACATGTGCTAAATTACACCAAACAGAAGGAGTAGATGTCAGGGTATACAAAGTTCATGTTATGAAGTATCACCAATTAAACCTCTACAATGAAACTGCAATAGAGTAGAAAATGAAAAAAAGAGAGGATTTGCTGACCATCAACGACTATTGAGCCAAAAAAAGTAACTACCAAGAGGTCATTCAGATAATCGTGCCAGTACCTAATGGTGTCAGGAGGTATAAAAAATAGATGGGTCACTATTATAAAGTTAGTTCTTCATTCCCCTCTTCGTTCCTGCCATCTTCTTTCAATATGAGGATTCCATTTGGAAGACCAAGGCTCCTCTCAAATATAAAATCTCCCAATGGCTTTTGGTTTGCAAGCTAATTTGGGATGTTAATCATTTTGCAAAGAGAGGGCTACTGCACAACCATAGCTGTGCATTCTGTAGTCAGCATGGTGAAGACACTGACCATTTGTTCTCCGATTGTGCAGTTGTTGGTATTGTTTGGCATGCCACGCTTAGCTGGAACTCCACTTCCACATACTGGTGGATTGCTGCTACTTCAATTCTCCAAAAAGTAGGGAAAATGGTTTATCTCTGTAGTCGCCTTGGTCATTTGGTCCATCTGGAATGAGCGGAACAATAGTCTTTCACAATGCCCATCTTCCACTTCTAGAGATTGTTGATCTAGTAAAAGATATCTGAATGTCAAGTATGGGTTAAGGCTGGAGCAAAGCAATTAGGCTCCCTGCTCCATGTTTAGTCTTTTAGTTGGTTGTTACCGCTTGTACTACCCTTGTACTTGCTTCCCTTCTTAACATATGACACACAATTCTCCTGCATGTTTAAAAAAACTTAATGTAAACAATGGACCAAAATGTTGTTATATGTGAAGTCAATAAGCCTATGTATTTTTTTGCTCGCAGAAGGAAAATAATTGAACCACTAGTTAAGAAGATTTGTATGGCTACAACAATATTATCCTATAGGCTAGGTAACACACACAAGAAATCAAATGATTCTACTATCTAAGATATGCAGAATCAAGAGGAAAGTGCATGTGTAGTGCAAATAAAAAATTAAATGGTAAAACATGGGGCTTGTATGTACCAAACCTGCCAGATTGTTATATACGAGTTTGGGAAGTATGATTAGGTTGCACATCAAGAATCATTAATTGATTGTCAGACCCTATTTTTTTAAGAACAACATCCTCTCAAGAAACAACAAACGGAAACATGAGCATTTGGACTAGGCAATTACTATCCATCAAAATTAAGTTTACATACATATTAGTGAAACACAAAAGGATGCAAATGTAGCAATGGATAGGAACAATGTGTGTGCCTATAGAATGTAAGGCTGCACAGGGAAAACTACTGAAGAACAACAGGAGCGTGAGCGCAGCAGAATCAATGTGCCTACTATAGAAGCTTTGTTGCCGTAGTCTATAGGTGGTCGTCCTTGCCCAGTAGAAGCTAGCAAGCAGTAGTGTAAAAAATGCTCTTATATTATGGGACAGAGGGAGTACCTTGGAGCTACTAGCAGGGGCCAAGAAATATATGGATACCACATTAATACTTCAAATTAAGCCAGTCAAAAAGCAAGCAAAACGGAACAGGTCGGAGGCTCGATCTCGATGCCAATCTTGATCGGACCTGCGAAGACCACAGAAATCCAACAAATAAGAACAAAAAATTGATCTGCCAAAGCACCACCAGAAATCTGAAACTACAACAGCTATTAAGTGCATGAAGTAACAGGCCAATCATGAGGAAAAGATGATGTAGGGTAGAACCCTAGTGGCCCGATCTTTCACGAAAGGAGCGGATCCCGCGATGAACATGAAGAACACGAGGGAGAAAACGAGGGAAATCACGAGGGGAAACACGAGAGAATCACTCAACCAAGAAGAAATAGTCACACATGTGCTAGATCCTTGAGTACAAAGGGGAAGATACACGATCCAAAGTCAACAACGGATGATACAAGAGGTAACCGGTTCTTCTCTGTGAGGAGGTCTTGAATCCACAAGGGGATCTTCCCTGAGGGGTCTTGAATCCAAGGTGGATCTCCTCCGTAGAGGGGCCGCGGTCTCTCTCGTGGAGTAGGTCTGATATGGATGAGCGAAGCTCTATCTCTCAAATGAGCTATCACAACGCTAACCCTAAAACGTAGGTGGATGGGGAGTATATATAGTCTAAGGGGCGAAGGGGTACATGGGCCACGGCCCAGATGCGCTGCACGCAGGCAGGGGGGCCGGATGTCCGGGCCTTCCCGAGACGCCGGATGTCCGGGCGTTGGGGCCGAATGTCCGGGCTGGCAGGGTCCAACCTTGTTGCTGTCTCGAATGGCGGCGTCCGGATTTCCGGGCCGGAGGCCGGATGTCCGGGGGTTCGGGATGCGCCGGATGTCCGGGCCCTGTAGACTTGGCCGCTGTTCCTTGCTGCTGGTGACACGTCCAGGGGCCGGATGTCCGGGTCCTGGAAGCTGTCTCCGTCTTCTTCCGTCGTCGCTTCCATGCTTCCGTCGCGGATGGTGCAGTTGTTCCTTGGCGCTTGCACTCCTCCTCGTCACCCGCAGTGTTCCGACAATACCTATGCATGCACACGAGAGGGGTGTCAAGTAGTATACCATCCTCGAAGGGGTCAAGTGAGCACGTGTAAAGGAGATGATTCACCTTTATGTATGTGAAGTAGATGTCGCACGTGTCACTTGCTAAACGGACTCTTGACATGGTGATGTCCATAGGATGCTCCGCATCAAAAGAGATGATCATTCTCTTCTTCAGGTCGGGCTTCTTCCTAAACTCATCTCGCTGGAACCGGCGGCGCGGCAGGGATAGCCGCATCCAGAGCGTCCAAGGCCATCGGTGCATGGAGAACCCAAAGTAGAGTACGCATATGCACATGCTTATTAGGTTGCGGAAGGATGACTACATGAGGCGCGTCCGATGTCGCTAGCATGATAAGGCATGGAGCAGAATGTCATGCTGGAATCGGAGCTGCGGCGGCAATGGCTGCATATGGTGCTTTTGAAGACGCCAACAAGGAAGGCCCGCAGAAGAGCAGCACGTCAGAGGTTGTTGGCGTGTTCATTCCGCTGTGTAGGGATGGCCGGATCAATGACTCCTTTGACAGAAAGGATTATAGGGATCCAACATGAGCGCCAACCCTGCAGGGATAGCTAGAGCTCCGATGTTGTGCCTGCAATCAGAAGGCATTGACGTCAAATTGCACGAATCGTTGCACAAGAGGTAGTGCTTTGGTCTGGGAGAAAGCGTTGGTGGAGTGAGGAGGTTGGGGAAAGTGGAGGGGAGAGGAAGGGAAAGAAAAGGCGGAGGCTAGGGAGGGGAAGCAAAAAAGGCCAACCGCTGGCTTGGACTTCCAACCGGAAGATAATTGCGCGAGTCAGGAAGTTGAAAATAAAACACGCACTAAAGTGTGTCGGTGAATTGCGTCGAGGTGAATGAAGGAGATTGATTTGAGTCGGATGGCTGTCTACAATGCATACCTTGATTGATGGCTAGAATTAATTGGGGTGATGTGGCTTAAGGAGAGTGGGTCTTCTATTTAGATGATGTGGTACATTGCTGATGTGGACAGTGTGCACTCTGAGAGAATAGGGAGTAGTGGGGAGCAACTTCTTAAGAATGGTAGATACGTATGCGTCTGTGAACAAGTACACCTCACGTAGTTTCGAGAATTTTTGGTTTCCGAGGCACGTGCCACATCAAAGTTGTGAATTGGCTATTCAAACATCACAGAACACCTCTTTGGGCCACATGCATGTAGGCGGTGGTTATCCTAGGACACTCACGTGTGACACTTCCATTTGTGTGCCCACGAGGTCATCATCGATCCATGCATCACTTTGACCTACATCAGGAGAGGTTAATTAATTTCACCATCAAGGAGGATTATTTTTGGGTTGTATAATGGTAGGAGCATATAGTATGCGCCGAAGAGGGGAAGGGGACCATCATATGTAGTACGCTTCATGAACCTCGCTCTGTGTGGGGATTTTACGATTTTCGAGGCATGTGCCACATCAAAGTTGTGCATTTTGGGTATTCAACATATGTTTGGCCCACATGCAAAGCGATGGTGGTTGTCCTCTCACACCAACTGACGCGGTTATCAGCGATATCGTTGCTTTCCATCTGTGGGCCCGCTTGGTCCATCACTACTTTGCCTGACAATGAGAGAGGTTAATTTGACTTAGGAGGGGATTATTATTTTTGTTCGTAATACGGTATACATAGGTCATGCTCTGGGATTACATGATACAGTTTGAGCACACACATGCATGTGTATGCATGAATCCCTCCCATCGAGTCGAAGTGGCTAGTACCATGACACGTCATGAACCGGTCTCGCTCCATGTGGGGACTGTATGATTTTCGAGGCACACGCCACATCAATGTTGTGAATGGTATTCAAACATGCATGCACACATCACCTCCATACATATGCATGTAGTGGTTTTCTTCGAACGATACACTCCCTCACGTAGTTATCGTCTGCAAGCCTATATATTCATGGGCCCGCGTGGACATCCATGATCACTTTGACCGACAACAAGATAGGTTACCATAGCGGGTTCTTCATTTGGTTCATGTTATCGTAGTATAGGTCATGGTGAGATTCAAACCTAATTATGTTTGAGCGCATACTATGCACGCATGCATGCATCAAACCCTGTCATCGGCTCGAAGTGTGGTGTGACATACATATGCATCGTCAACTAACCCTCACTCCATGTGGGGATTCCTGGTTCGAAAGCACAGTGCCACATGAAAGTTGTTCCATTGTGTATTCAAACATCAACACCTCTCCATACATATGTTTGGGCCACACGCATGTAGTGGTTGTCTTCAGGGACTAGATGCTTGCATGATTATTGGCGAGCTAGCCCATCTCTGGGGTCGCATGGACGGCCTTAACTTTAACCAACAACAAGAGAGAGGTTGTACGACCAAGGTGGATTATTCTTGGTCTGTTTTATGATACATCTTGGTGAGAAGCCCTCTCCGGCCCGCCGACTAAAAGTGTGTGTGCGTGCACACACACGCACGTGTGTGTCTGATGGGGGGGGGATTGCTACTTCGCACTTTGCTTGGCAGGTGCCACATCGAAGTTTCATTCGGTATTTGAACATCAAACGACCGTTTTCATACATATAATTGGTCCACATGCAAGTGTGTTCATGTTCTGACCCTTCCTCGCGTAATTTTCGCCAAATTTATAAACATTAGACAAGTTGTATTACGCAACAGACACAGTTCACTCACACTAATCATGTGCCATGCTGGTGCCCCTGTCATGCACATCCGCATAGTACATTTGGCTCCACGAGGCTTCCCCTCTCAAAAATATCTACCCGCCTGCAGGTTTTTTCTGTTTGATAACACAAGGTTATTATGTTTCAACCGTGTGTGATGTTTGTTGTTCCTGCTCCTGCCTGCATCCCTCGAAAATATCTGCCCGCCTCGAGGGTTTTTCTATTTCATCAAACACGGTTGTTATTTCCAAACCGTGCGTGATGCACCCTCATCCAAATTTTCAATAGCCTCGACATTTCACTCCGCTTTTGACTCCCGCATAGTAAAATTTTCAGTAGCCGCGTAATTTCCTCAAACACACCCCCGCCCCGCGTCCACACACACCAAAAATTCCTCGGGCACGCGTGCGTGCACGCACACACACCACACAACCTCTCTCTTGCTCGAAACCCTAACAAGGTCCCCGCCGCCGCCATTGTCAACATCTGCCGGTTTGCCCGTGCAGCTTACGTGCCGATCTCCATACCTAGCCGCCCTGAGTTTCTTAGATGATGCCTTCCAAATGCCCCTTTCCCATAGATCCCCATCCCCATCCCCCACTCCAGAGCGTCGCACCCTAAGCCCGGCTACGCTTCCCATGGAGCTCAAGGAGTGACTGGCCCAAAAGAGGTCTATCATGGTATCTTCACCCGACGTCGCCAAGGTGGCCGCCGAGGAAGCTGACGACCATTACTAGCCACAGGCAGTCAATCAGCGGGCTAGAGTATGCAGGTATGTCTTGGACGCCGGCTACGACATCAAGTTCGTCGACAGTGACGACCTAACACGGGCTATGTCACAAGTTAAATGGCCCACCCCAACCCCTCGAGTTCAACCACCATCGATCTCATCCATGGCCCCGCCGCTGATCTCCTCTGGCTCACTGTCAAGAATTTAGCATCATACATCACCATCGAGTCCCTTTTGTCATTTCTGAAGGACACGTACTGCGACGCTGGCTTGGGATCCACAGCTTCCAAGTCAGACCTCATCGACAGCGACCACGAGGAGGGCACCCTCTCCGGCTCTTCCAAGAGGAAAGAGCCCATCTGCTCTACCAAGGGGAAAGATCCCGTCTGCGACATCAGGGAGGGCACCCTATAGTCGTGCTCTTCCAAGGGGAAGGAGCCCATCTGCGAAAACCATGGAGTGCATCCGGGATCCGTGCTCTTCCCATGGGAACGAGCCCATCTGTGACAAGTGAGGAAACCCATGATTTGTTTTGCCGTGCCTCTTCATAGGGGGGAACCCATGATTTGTTTTGTCGAGTCCCTTTTGTAGTGTAGTGAGAATATGGCTAGTTTTAGTATCTATATTTGGTTGTTTGCAGTATGTCTTGTTTATTTCAGTTGTTCACAATGGGACACTCTATATGTGCAACTATTTACTATGCAATACATTTTCATTAATCCAGTTTTAAACATACCAAAAGGAATGCATATATTTGCTTGCTGTTAAGCCTGTTACAGCTAACATATCCCTCTTTTAAAGTTTTTTGACTGTTCAGTTGTTTGTAGTTAGCATATGTCTAGTTTCAAATGCTATCTTTGGTTGTTTGTAGTATGCCTTGTTTATTCCAGCTATTCACAATGTTTTGTTCTCTATGTTCAAGTATGAACTATGAAGTTCAATTTCATCAATACCAGTTTCAACAATACCACTATGAATGACTACATTTGGTTGCTACATCTTGTAGTTAACACGCCTTTCCATTTTTATTTAACAATAACCAGTGTGCTTAGACCAGCGCAATACCAGTTTGAATGACTATGTTTGCTTGTTGTTAAATGTTAGGCATGTTGCAGTTAACGCACCTTTCCACTTGTTTTGCTTTACTAGCATGCTTAAACCTGCACACTGAAGCTATCTTTTGGAGATTATTTTGTCTTCCATGGATATATTTGGTTGATGTTTAGCCTATTGTGCTTAACATGCCTCTCGATGTACTTACACATGAAAAAATTGGGAATGACTACTGTTTTCCATCAAGGATAGTTTCATCCCATGGCTTATATATACTCATTGTTCAGGATATGGGTAGCTGGTACCATATAGGCTGATAAGGGACTAATTAGTGAATTGGACTTTTAACTGAATATATCTATAACCCATTTATCGTTAGGTTAACTAGGGCCATATGTAATATATCTGAGGCTACATAGCAACATGCACTATACTTAATGTCTAAATATGCAATCCTAGGCTACATAGCAACAAGGAAGAGTGTTACCTTAATGCTCTAATGATGTCTAGATATACGTACAAGAGCAGCAGCAGCAACAACAACAACGACAACACAACCCTGTTTGGATACTCAACTTAGCTAGAGGTTAGATTAGTTTCTAGCTCATTAATACGTCCATTTTGCATCATGCTTTTATATCGATATTTATCGCATTATGGACTGTTATTTCACTTTATGTCACAATACTTATGGCTATTCTCTCTTATTTTACAAGGTTTACATAAGGAGGGAGAATGCCGACAGCTAGAATTCTGGTCTGGAAAAGGAGCAAATATTAGAGACCTATTCTGCGCAACTCCAAAAGTCCTGAAATTCCACAGAATGTCTTATAAGAAATAAAGAAAAATCCACGCCAAATATGAAGGCCAGGGGGCCCACACCCTGCTCACGAGGGTGGGGGGCGCCCCCCTGGGGCGCGCCCCCTACGTCGTTGGTGCTAGTACCATCTCATCTCCAAACCCTAGTTCATCACTTGTATCCAATTCTTGTCTCAAAGTCCGGGATTGGTGCTAGTAGGTTGCTAGTAGTGTTGATTACTCCTTGTAGTTGATGCTAGTTGGTTCAATTGGTGGAAGATCATATGTTCAGATCCTATATGCATATTATTACTCCTCTGATTATGAACATGAATATGCTTTGTGAGTAATTACGTTCGTTCCTGAGGACAAGGGAGAAGTCTTGCTATGAGTAGTCATGTGAATTTGGTATTCGTTTGATATTTTGATAAGATGTATGTTGTCTAGCCTCTAGTGGTGTTATGTGAACGTCGACTACATAACACGTCACCATTATTTGGGCCTAGAGGAAGGCATTGGGAAGTAATAAGTAGATGATGGGTTGCTAGAGTGACAGAAGCTTAAACCCTAGTTTATGCGTTGCTTCGTAAGGGGCTGATTTGGATCCGTATGTTTCATGCTATGGTTAGGTTTACCTTAATACTTTTGTTGTAGTTGCGGATGCTTGCAATAGAGGTTAATCATAAGTGGTATGCTTGTTCAAGTAAGAACAGCACCCAAGCACCGATCCACCCACATATCAAATTATCAAAGTATCGAACGCGAATCATATGAACGTGATGAAAACTAGCTTGACGATATTCCCATGTGTCCTCGGGAGCGCTTTTCCTATTATAAGAGTTTGTTACGGCTTGTCCTTTGCTACAAAAGGATTGGGCCACCTTGCTGCAGTTTATTTACTTTTGTTACTTGTTGCTCGTTACAACCTATCTTATCACAAAACTATCTGTTACCACTTATTTCAGTACTTGCAGAGAATACCTTGCTGAAAACCGCTTATCATTTCCTTCTTCTCCTCGTTGGGTTCGACACTCTTACTTATGAAAGGACTACGATAGATTCCCTATACTTGTGGGTCATCAAGACTCTTTTCTGGCGCCGTTGCAAGGGAGTGTAGCGCCTTTGGTAGGTGGAATTTGGTAAGGAAAAATTTATATAGTGTGCTAAAATTTACTGTCACTTGTTACTATGGAAAGTAATTCTCTGAGGGGCTTGTTTGGGATATCTTCACCCCGACCAGTAGAGAAAAAATTTGCTCCTCAATCTACTGAACCTATTGAAAATGAAATTCTTATGAGTATCCTTCGGGTATGATAGAAAAATTGCTAGCTAATCCTTTTACAGGAGATGGACCAAAGCATCCTGATGAGTGCTTAATATATGTGGATGAAGTTTGTGGATTATTTAAGCTTGCAGGTACACCCGATGATGTTGCTAACAAGAAGGTCTTCCCTTTATCTTTGAAGGGAGACGCATTGATATGGTATAGGCTATGTGATGATATGAGATTCTGGGACTATAAAAGATTGAAGTTGGAATTTCATCAAAAGTATTACCCTATGCATCTTGTTCATCGTGATCGCAATTATATATATAATTGCTGGCCTCGCGAAGGAGAAAGCATCGCTCAAGCTTGGGGGAGGCTTAAATCAATGTTATATTCATGCCCCAATCATGAGCTCTCAAGAGAAATAATTATGCAAAGTTTTTATGCTCGGCTTTCTGATAACAATCGCACCATGCTCGATACTTCTTGTGCTGGCTCTTTTATGATGAAGACTATTGAATTCAGATGGAATTTATTGGATAGAATTAAACACAACTCTGAAGATTGGGACCTCGACGAAGGTAAGGAGTCAGGTATGACACCTAAGTTTGATTGTGTTAAATCTTTTATGGACACCGATATTTTCCGTAAGTTTAGCACTAAATATGGACTTGACTCTGAGATAGTAGCTTCTTTCTGTGAATCTTTTGCTACTTATGTTGATCTCCCTAAGGAGAAGTGGTTTAAATATCATCCTCCCATAGAAGTAAAAGTAGCTGCACCTATTAAAGTTGAAGAAAAGACCGTCACTTATAATGATCCTATTGTTCCTACTTCTTATATTGAGAAGCCACCTTTCCCTGTTAGAATAAAGGATCATGCTAAAGCTTCAACTGTTGTTCGTAAAAGAAATATTAGAACTTATACACCTCCTGAGCAAGTTAAAGTAGAACCTAATATTGCTATTGTTAAAGATCTCTTGTCTGATAATATTGATGGGCATGTTATTTAGTTCGAAGGTGAAGCTGCTAGAATTGCTAAACCTTGTGCTAAAGATAAACATCGACCTGTGGTAGGCGTGCCTGTTATTTCTGTTAAAATAGGAGATCATTGTTATCATGGATTATGTGATATGGGTGCAAGTGCTAGTGTTATACCGCATACTTTATACGAAGAAATTAAGAATGAAATTGCACCTGTTGAGTTAGAAGATATTGATGTTACTATTAAACTTGCTAATAGAGATACTATTTCACCAATTGGAATTGTTAGAGATGTTGACATCTTGTGTGGGAAAACTAAATATCCTACTGATTTTCTTGTTCTTAATTCTCCGCAAGATAGCTTTTGTCCCATTATATTTGGTAGACCCTTCTTAAATACTGTCAATGCTACCATAGATTGCACAAAGAATGTTGTTACTATTGGCTTGGATAATATGGTTCATGAGTTTAATTTCTCTAAATTTAGTAAACAACATCGTGAGGAAGAATTACCTAGTAAGGATGAAATTATTGGTCTTGCTTCTATTACCGTACCTCCTAGTGATCCTTTAGAACACTATTTGCTAGACCATGAAAATGATATGTTCATGAAAGAAAGAAGGGAAATAGATGAAGTATCCTTTAAACAGGAACCTATTCTGCATCACAATTTTCCTGTTGAAATTTTAGGGGATCCTCCTCCACCCAAGGGTGATCCCGTGTTTGAGCTTAAACCTTTGCCTGATAATCTTAAATATGCTTATCTTGATGAAAAGAAGATATATCCTGTTATTATTAGTGCTAACCTTCCAGAGCATGAAGAAGAAAGATTATTGAAAACTCTGAAGAAGCATCGTGCTGCTATTGGATATACTCTTGATGATCTTAAGGGCATTAGTCCCACTTGATGTCAACATAAAATAAATTTGGAAGCAGATGCCAAACCAGTTCGTGATCCTCAATGACGTCTGAATCCTAAAATGAAAGAAGTGGTAAGAAAAGAAATACTAAAGCTTCTGGAGGCAGGTATAATCTATCCCGTTGCTGATAGTGAGTGGGTAAGTCCTATCCATTGTGTCCCTAAGAGGGAGGTATTACTGTTGTTCCTAATGATAAAGATGAATCGATTCCACAAAGAATTATCACGGGTTATAGGATGGTAATTGATTTCCGCAAATTAAATAAAGCTACTAAGAAAGATCATTACCCCTTACCTTTTATTGATCAAATGCTAGAAAGATTATGCAAACATACACAATATTGCTTTCTAGATGGTTATTCTAGTTTCTCTCAAATACCTCCGTCGGCTAGAGATCAATCAAAGACTACTTTTACATGCCCTTTTGGTACTTTTGCTTATAGACGTATGCCTTTTGGTTTATGTAATGCACCTGCTACCTTTCAAAGATGCATGATGGCTATATTCTCTGAGTTTTGTGAAAAGATTTGTGAGGTTTTCATGGACAACTTTTCCGTCTATGATTCCTCTTTTGATGATTGCTTGAGCAATCTTGATCGAGTTTTGCAGAGATGTGAAGAAACTAATCTTGTCTTGAATTGGGAAAAGTGCCACTTTATGGTTAATGAAGGTATTGTCTTGGGGCACAAAGTTTCTGAAAGAGGTATTAAAGTTGATAAAGCCCAGGTTTATGCTATTGAAAAGATGCCATGTCCCAAGGACATCAAAGGTATAAGAAGTTTCCTTGGTCACGCTGGATTTTATAGGAGGTTCATTAAGGACTTCTCAAAAATTTCTCGGCCTCTGACTAATTTATTGCAAAAAGATATACCATTTGTCTTTGATGATGATTGTGTAGAAGCATTTGAAATACTTAAGAAAGCATTAGTCTCTGCACCTGTTGTTCAGCCACCTGATTGGAATTTACCTTTGAAATTATGTGTGATGCTAGCGATTATGTTGTAGGTGCTGTTCTAGGGCAAAGAGTTGGTAAGAAATTAAATGTTATTCATTATGCTAGTAAGACTCTAGACAATGCTCAAAGAAATTATGCTACTACTGAAAAAGAGCTTTTAGCAGTTGTATTTGCTTGTGATAAGTTCAGATCTTATATTCTTGATTCTAAAGTAACTATTCAAACTGATCATGCTGCTATTAAATATCTTATGGAAAAGAAAGATGCTAAACCTAGACTTATTAGATGGGTTCTCTTGCTACAAGAATTTATTTGCATATTGTTGATAGAAAGGGAGCTGAGAACCCCATTGCAAACAACTTGTCTAGGTTAGAAAATATTCTTGATGACCCACTACCTATTAATGATAGCTTTCCTGATGAACAATTAAATGTTATAAGTACTTCTCGTAGTACTCCATGGTATGCTGATTATGCTAATTATATTGTTGCTAAGTTTATACCACCTAGCTTCACATACCAGCAAAAGAAAAAGTTCTTCTATGATTTGAGACATTACTTTTGGGATGATCCACATCTTTATAAAGAAGGAGTAGATGGTGTTATTAGACGTTGTGTACCTGAGCATGAACAGGAACAGATCCTACGCAAGTGTCACTCCGAGTCTTATGGAGGACACCACGCTGGAGATAGGACTGCACATAAGGTATTGCAATCTGGTTTTTATTGGCCTACTCTCTTCAAGGATGCCCGTAAGTTTGTCTTGTCTTGTGATGAATGTCAAAGAATTGGTAATATTAGTAGACGTCAAGAAATGCCTATGAATTATTCTCTTGTTATTGAACCGTTTGATGTTTGGGGCTTGGATTATATGGGACCTTTTCCTGCCTCTAATGGATACACACATATTCTAGTTGCTGTTGATTACGTTACTAAGTGGGTAGAAGCTATTCCAACTAGTAGTGCTGATCATAACACTTCTATTAAAATGCTTAAAGAAGTTATTTTCCCGAGGTTTGGAGTCCCTAGATATTTAATGACTGATGGTGGTTCACACTTTATTCATGGTGCTTTCCGTAAAATGCTTGCTAAATATGATGTTAATCATAGAATTGCATCTCCTTATCACCCACGGTCTAGTGTTCAAGTAGAGTTGAGCAATAGAGAGCTCAAATTAATTTTGCAAAAGACTGTTAATAGGTCTAGAAAGAATTGGTCCAAGAAACTTGATGATGCATTATGGGCTTATAGAACTGCATATAAGAATCCTATGGGTATGTCTCCGTATAAAATGGTTTATGGAAAAGCATGTCACTTACCTCTCAAACTAGATCATAAGGCATATTGGGCTATTAAAGAGCTCAACTATGATTTTAAACTTGCCGGTGAGAAAAGGTTATTTGATATTAGCTCACTTGATGAATGGAGAACCCAAGCTTATGAAAATGCCAAGTTGTTAAAGAAAAAGTTAAAAGATGGCATGACAAAAGGATACAAAAGCGTGAGTTTAATGTAGGTGATTATGTATTGCTATACAACTCTCGTTTAAGATTTTTTGCAGGAAAACCTCTCTCTAAATGGGAAGGCCCCTATGTTATCGAAGAGGTCTATCGTTCCAGTGCCATAAAAATCAACAACTTCGAAGGCACAAATCCGAAGGTGGTAAACGGTCAGAGAATTAAACATTATATCTCAGGTAATCCCATAAATGTTGAAACCAATATTACTGAAACCATAACCCCGGAGGTATACATAAGGGACACTTTCCAGAACGTTTCAGACTCCGAAAAGGAATAGGTATGTGGTATGGTAAGTAAACCGACTCCAAAACAATTTTTAAGGCAATATTTCTCCGTTTTGGAATATTTAGAAAAATAGAAAAATAAGTAGCAGTCCGGGAAGGACACGAGGTCCCCATGAGGGTGGTGGGCGCCCCCCTACCTCGTGAGCACCTCGTGTGCCTTCCAGACTCTGTTTTCTTGCACGTTACGTATTTTGGTCGGTAAAAATTCATTATATATTCTCCCGAAGGTTTTGACTCCCGTATCACGCAAAACTCTCATGTCTTTGTTTCGAGCTGTTTTTCTAACAGATCTAGATTATCATGACGTCCCCAAGTGCTTCCAAGGACAAGTTCTTTGAGAAGGACATCAACCCTTACCTCGCGGAGGTGCCGCGACACCCTCAAACCATTGAGATGCGTGATGGGTTGTTGCACATCCGCGATGTTGAGGGACCAAAGGGAACCGGAAGCGTGGAGACGAGGCTCGAAGGAATGGAGCAACAAATTTTCAAGTGCCAGGGGATGGTGGAGCGTGGAATCAATGCTAGCCACACGATGCTCGCGGAGTTCACTAACAACTACAAGCCTGATGCCAAGAACACTGAGGAGGCCATCTTCAAGCTATATGAGAAGATCGAGCACCTCCAAGCCCAAATCTATGACATGCAAAACCAAAACTGTGAGTATGAATATAGATTCAAAAGAATGAGTTTGGCTGCAGATTCGAGGATTCCCGAGACTCGATCATCCTTCTATGATGGTGAAGCTATGCATTGGAAGACGGATGACAAGCCCGCATCATCAAAAACACCACCACCTTCTTCATCGACAAAGGAGATATAATCACATGGGTATGGGCACTCCCCTTGGCAACTGCCAAGCTTGGGGGAGGTGCCCCGGTATCGTATCACAATCACAACTCCTATCTTTACCGTTTTTCTTAGTTTGATCCTATTAGTAGTATCTTGATCTAGTAGAATAAAGTTTATGGCATGATCTAGTTTTGAATTTTGCTTATGATCTCTCTATGTAATCGAGTCCGTGAGCTATATATAATAAAGATTAGTGTTGAGTCAAGGGCTTGATTATTTTGCCATGATCTTGGGTGAATAAAAGAAAGAGAAAAAGAATAAAAAGAAACAAAAAGTTCATATTGATCTTATTGAGAGTAATGACTTCACATAGAAGGAGTATGATGATTAAAAGTTGTTGGGAGTTGGCAAGCATAGCTTTGGTCACTGTTGCAATTAATAGGAAGTAATAAGGAAAGAGAGGTTTTCACATATAGATATATTATCATTGACATCTTTTATGATTGGGAGCACTCATTAAAATATGACATGCTAAAGAGTTGATGTTGGACAATGAAGACAACGTAATGAGTTATGTATTTCTTACATCTGAGATAAAGTATGTTGTCATGGATCCTCTAACTTGTTGAGCTTGCCTTTCCCCCTCATGCTAGCCAAAATCTCAGCACCAAGTAGAAATACTACTTGTGCTTCCAAATATCCTTAAACCAGTTTTGCCATGAGAGTCCACCATATCTACCTATGGATTGAGTAAGATCCTTCAAGTAAGTTGTCATCGATGCAAAGCAATAAAAATTGCTCTAAATATGTATGATTTATTGGTGTGGGATAAATAAGCTTTATACGATCTTGTGATGTGGAAGTAATAAAAGCGACGGACTGCATAATAAAGGTTGATATCACAAGGGGCAATATAAAGTGACGTTCTTTCGCATTGAGATTTTATATATCCAACCATAAAAGCGCATGGCAACCTCTACTTCCCTCTGCGAAGGGCCTATCCTTTATTATTATCTTCTACCTTATGCAAGAGTCATGGTGATCTTCACCTTTTCTTTTTCATTTTATCCTTTGGCAAGCTCAGCATGTTAGAAAGAACATGATATATATATATATATATATATATATATATATATATATCTAATTGGATGTAGGGGAGCATGAACCATTATTGTTGACATTACCCTTGAGGTAAAAGGTTGTGGGGCAAAACTATAAGCCCCTATCTTTCTCTGTGTCCGATTAAAACTCCGTAACCACAAGTATCGCATGAGTGTTAGCAATTATGGAGGACTAAATGATAGTTGAGTATGTGGACTTGCTTTTTAGCTCTGACATAGACTCTTTCTGATGTTATGATAAATTGCAATTGCTTCAATGACCGAGATTATAGTTTGTTGGAGCCCAATAAGGTTTATGATTTATGCTTTTGCATTGTGAATAGATCATCACTTGAACATAAGTAATCATATGACAAAATCTATATATGTTGTTGTTATGAGAATAATCATGATGCCTTCATGTCCATATTTTATTTTTATCGACGCCTCTACCTCTAAACATGAGGACATATTTATTGTCATTGGCTTTTCGCTTGAGGACAAGCGAGGTCTAAGCTTGGGGGAGTTGATATGTCCATTTTGCATCATGCTTTTATATCGATATTTATCGCATTATGGACTGTTATTTCACTTTATGTCACAATACTTATGGCTATTCTCTCTGATTTTACAAGGTTTACATAAGGAGGGAGAATGCCGGCAGCTGGAATTCTGGTCTGGAAAAGGAGCAAATATTAGAGACCTATTCTGCACAACTCCAAAAGTCCTGAAACTCCACGGAACGTCTTAAAAGAAAGAAATAAAAATCCACGCCAAAGATGAAGGCCAGGGGGCCCACACCCTGCTCACGAGGGTGGGGGGCGCCCCCCCTGGGGCGCGCCCCCCTACCTCGTGGGCCCCCTGGTGGCTCTCCGACACCCATCTTCTCCTATATGAGCTTTTTCTATGAGAAAAAATAAGGAGGAACTTTTCAGGATGAGACTCCGCCGCCACGAGGCGGAACGTTGGCGGATCCAATCTAGAGCTCCGGCATAGCTGTTCTGCCGGGGAAACTTCCCTCTGGGAGGGGGAAATCATCACCATCATCATCACCAATGCTCCTCTCATTGGGAGAGGGCAATCTCCATCAACATCTTCACCAGCACCATCTCATCTCCAAACCCTAGTTCATCTCTTGTATCCAATTCTTGTCTCAAAGTCCGGGATTGGTGCTAGTAGGTTGCTAGTAGTGTTGATTACTCCTTGTAGTTGATGCTAGTTGGTTTAATTGGTGGAAGATCATATGTTTAGATCCTATATGCATATTATTACCCCTCTGATTATGAACATGAATATGCTTTGTGAGTAATTACGTTCGTTCCTGAGGACAAGGGAGAAGTCTTGCTATGAGTAGTCATGTGAATTTGGTATTCGTTTGATATTTTGATAATATGTATCTTGTCTAGCCTCTAGTGGTGTTATGTGAATGTTGACTACATAACACTTCACCATTATTTGGGCCTAGAGGAAGGCATTGGGAAGTAATAAGTAGATGATGGGTTGCTAGAGTGACAGAAGCTTAAACCCTAGTTTATGCGTTGCTTCGTAAGGGGTTGATTTGGATCCATATGTTTCATGCTATGGTTAGGTTTACCTTAATACTTTTGTTGTAGTTGCGGATGCTTACAATAGAAGTTAATAATAAGTGGGGTGCTTGTTCAAGTAAGAACAGCACCCAAGCACCGGTCCACCCACATATCAAATTATCAAAGTATCGAACGCGAATCATATGAACGTGATGAAAACTAGCTTGACGATATTCCCATGTGTCCTCGGGAGCGCTTTTCCTATTATAAGAGTTTGTTCCGGCTTGTCCTTTGCTACAAAAGGATTGGGCCACCTTGCTGCACTTTATTTACTTTTGTTACTTGTTGCTCATTACAACCTATCCTATCACAAAACTATCTGTTACCACTTATTTCAGTACTTGCAGAGAATACCTTGCTGAAAACCGCTTATTTCCTTCTGCTCCTCGTTGGGTTCGACACTCTTACTTATCGAAAGGACTACGATAGATCCCCCATACTTGTGGGTCATCACTCATGACTAACCCTGAACTAACTCTAGCCAAAGAGGTGTTTGGATGACAGGATTAGGTTGACAATAAATGCACTAGGAGAACTAGCTCCAATTAGCACCTCTTGGGTGGGATAGTTTTATTTGGTGGGTTAGATGCAACTAGCTCAAACTAGCCCTCATGTTTGGATATACTTTAGGGCTATTTGAGCCCAAACTAGATCAAACTAACTCTAAATAACCCACGGACACAACGGCAGTTAATCAACCGATAATTTGTAAAAATGCAATAAACTCGCTCCGACCAATAATATAAGATGTTAATTCATCTAATATGTGAGTATATTGGATGTTATAAGATATTCTAAAAGAGTGTTGTACTACATCATTGTGCAATTGTTGTTTAGCTACTACTATTAACTTGGTACTTTTTCGTACTGTCGTGGTAAAACACGACCACCTATGAAGCCGTCGGCCCGTTGTGTTTCGACAAGGGGGAAGGGCACATTACACAAAGAGTGGAGAGCATAGAGCAGCACGGCAACATTGACGCGGGCAGTTTTTACCCAGGTTCGGGCCGCCGCGAGGCGGAAAACCCTACTCCTACTTTGGTGGATTGATGTATGGACCGTGTGGAGATGCAGCGCTCTTGCTCGGCAAGGTTGCCTCAGGATGAGAGCAGCTATGCATCTATGAGTGTACAGAGGTCCAAATCCTTTCCAAGGTAGCCACGATCCTCCTTTTATAGGTCAAGGGGTTACCACAATGGCAAAACAATCATTATCCCATGATTAGATAGCCACAATGCTATCATACCTAACTCTACAGATAGGACGGAGTGCATTAAATGCACCGCTTAGTGTCACATCGTGGCATGGCCCAGCAAGCCTTGCCACGCCATGCAGCCACCTTCTCGCCTGTTTGCGTGACATGTTTCTTGGATGGGTGTCATTTAGAGGTGTTCTCCTTCAGAAATGGCTGCCACGTGACAAGTAACAGCCACTTAATCACTTGGGGGATCGACAGCGCACCGATAGGTGACTTGCGTTACTGTGAGGTGGAGCGGTGGAGCCTTGGCGGGGTGTTCCACCCTCGGCGTCCCCGGCAAGCTCCTGAGACTTGTCCTTGGGGTAATCTCGACCCCACCAGGCTCACCTGCCCGGCAAGGGAGATTTTCCTTGGTGATATCTTGCTCCTTTGGTTGGTCTTGGACTTCTTGATCCGCTCTTTGATTTCTCAAAGATCTTATCTCTTCTACTTGGCCTTGTCTTGGATGCTGCAACCTTGCTCTTACACCTGTGTACAGTCTGGGCAACATACGCCTGGGGTTTGTTGCACCAACAGGAACCCCTGGGCCTGGCCTGAACGCGCTGCCGAGCATTATCAGGGTAGGCCCTATCTAGTACACATGCGAGGAGGGTGTAGTAGCTCGCCCTTTGAGATCTTCTTTGCTTCTTCATTAACCTGTGCTTGAGTCGGTTTTCAGTTTTTCCACATGCCTCACGATGCCAATCGTAGTGGGGCCATCTCTGTAATGGCCTGTGAATGACTTTAATACACATGGGAGTAACTGCCAATTCACTCATCCCACCACGCCCTTATCCTTCTCCACGTATTCTACATGCATTGAGTGGGGTAGGTAACGGAGGAGAGTGCCATAGAAAGGGCCCGGTCTTCTTGGATGGGTGGAGAGGGGCAGCAATTGGATCCGGCTGACAGTGGTAGCTTAGACGGGTTGGATCAGAAAGAACCCCTTTGGGGCGGGGGCAAAGGATCAGGCCCCCAGCCCCGGCTTGCCTATCAAAGAGGGGGCGAGGATGGAGTAGAGGTGTCCATCCACAAACCTCTATTTTTTCATTTCTTGCCTTCTCCTTTGTTATGTTGAGGGGGAGAGGCCGGGTCCGGCCCCCGGGCTCTAGCTTGGGGGTTGATGATGTCGAACGGTCGCGCTGACGCTTGGGGAGTGAGTCTAGTCCGGGGCCGCAGGAGATGCAGCGGTCGGAGGTGTGGGCGCCGAACTGTCCACAATGTGGGAAGCGTTGCGCTTCTCCAAGACGGTGAGGAGCCTGTCTCTCCCACACAAGCCAGCCATTTGGTGGAGAGTGCCTCCCCTGACCACAAATCACTGAGGTTCACCGACTTGATGGTGAGGCCCCTGGGGCTTCCGGTGCCCGTCTGGGGTGCAGCGCTCAGGATCCTGGGTAATCCCAGCACCGCTCCTTCCAGCGGTGTCGAGGTGGACGTTGAAGACGGTGGCACTACCCTGCCCTACAAGGTGGGGAGCGGTGCTCCTTGCATGCCTCGGACGATGCCGTCGCCTGCTGTTTTTCCAGGGGAGGCATCCGCCTGAGGGGCAGGCGTCCTCCTGCAGCGGTGGTGATGAAGAAGGAACGAGGGAAGATGGAGAAGGCGGGTGGCAGGCCGTCAGGTCGAAGTACGATGGCATCGACGCCTTCATCTCATACCGCCAGGCCGCTGCCTCGTCTTTCCGCTCTTCCCCTCCCTCCCCGGCACCATCATCACTGGCCTCTTCAGGATGGCAACCGGGTAGGGGGGCGCTCTCTTGGTGCCTTCGCCTCCTTTAACAGTCTTCCAGCTGAGATCCGGCGGTTCTCCCCGCTGGTGCTTGTGTTGGGGCTTCTTGCTGGCCTTGGGGGTGGTGACCAGGGCGCCGCTGAGTTGCTCCCCCTGCGCTTCTCCTTCGCAGCCTCGCCACTCCCAATCTTTTTAGGCTGCGCCTGGTAGGCCCTGACGGGATCAGGCTGGCTTCTGCTTAGGGGCTCCTTTTTCCCACTTCACCTCCCACTATAGTGCCTAGGAGGAGAGGGAGAAGAAAGGGATTATGGGGCACTTATCTTTTTTCTGTCTAAAATGTATAGGCATCCGCCAAACTTTAATCTAAATAATGTAAACTTCTTTACCCATGTTTGTGTTCTGTAAGATGTGTACTTGCTTATCAGCATATTAATGAAAGAGACAAGCTTTCTCGGGTACTTGTGCATGTATCATGTCCATGCAGAGGCGAGACACCTCTATACGTTGAAGTAAACAAGTTTTCTTCGGCGAGCTATCCTGCCCGTGCCTTTAGTTTGCTACCGCGAGGCAAGGCCTGCCGGGATGAAATCATAAAAAGGACCAGCCCCTCGTCGAACCCTCTCCATCAAAGTCCACTGCGACCACCCACTACTGCAGGATGCTGCTAATGCGACACTACAATCGGAGACCCTTCGACAAAACTGTGTGCGATGCAGTAATTGCAACCGGTGGTGTAAAAACCCGTCAGGAAAGTGCAAATCGTTTGCGATGGAGGATGCATCAAACACGGTTCAGATTTTAGTCGCATGTGCGATGCAGGGCATACGGTTCAGTTCAATTAACTATTTGCGATGAGGAGGGGGAATAGAAACGGGCAGCCAGAAGAAGGTGTGTGCGATGTACATCATACGGTTAACTCGGATGAACTGTTTGTGATTAGGCAACACAAAAAATGGTCAGCCAGATTGAGGTGTGTGCGATATACGACATGCGGTTCACTTGAATGAACTGTTTGTGTTGAGACAAGAGAACATAAACGGTTCAACTTAACAAGATGTGTGTGATACGCGGCAAATAGGTCTGTAATCGGAAACTTGTGCGAAGACCGATACAACACAGACGATTGCTGCTAATTAATAAGCTGTGTGTGTTGTGAGCAAACAATTGCTGGTATACAATTGTGAGTGATTGATGAAAACATCACTGACGGGTTCCATTGTTTAGTCTGTGTGCGATGTGATTTTCTTTGTCCGCACAACATCTACGCTTTGTCTACAGAGCATCAACATATATACTCAAAAAGACAACATTGCATAACCAAATTAAGCATACAAATTACACAACTGACTGCACACATAACATTTCCACACACCAAAGTAAGCAATTACATGCATACTAAACTAGTAGAAACAGGGATCTAATCATCTACTTATTGTGCCATTGCTCTGCTTCCGGCCGGATCCCTGTCCGTTTTGGGGAAGGAGGCACTTCCTCATGTCAATGATCCGCCTGTACATGTCATAGCTCGTGTACGCCTCCTTGGCCGTGTACACGACATGAGCTTTGTCGAGTTTCTCCATCCTGGCCGAGTGCCAGGCACGCTTGTCCTTGTTGCACAAATCCTCCATTGCTTCATAGTAGGGGGCTATGATGGCCTCAGCGAGGTGAACCAATGAGTCCTTCTCATGCTCCTTGCTGCCCCAGATCTTGTATTGGCCCTGGATGTCGACAATATTCTGGCAGGCGATGCCCGAATTCTTGAGCGCCTTTACATCGTTGGGGATGTCCATCGTAGCAAACATGTAGTGGGGGCTGTTGACAAACCTGGCGAAATGCTCGTAAGGCCTTGTGGCCAGGCAGTAGTGATAGCCGATGACGTGGTGGCGCACACACATCTGGGCAACGACGACCTTGGGATGAGACCCAGCACGAGCGCGGGTGTACTCGAGGTCAAACCCGACCACCTTGTATTTCTCCTCGGTAAGCAAAAACTCCATGATGTGGATGGAGTGCTCCATCGCGACTGGGTCGTTGGTGTACACCACCGAGAGGTCCATGAACCTTCTGTGGGTGTCCACCACGGCACACATGGTGAACTGATGCTCGTTGTTGGCAGCCGCTCGGAGCGCCATTGGAGCCACGCAGGATACCTTCTAAGAATTTCTTGTGGTGGGTGTGCTTCTTGCAATGGTGGGGCGCGATCGAAAGGTTGAAGAGACACAAGGGTTAAATGGTTGCTGTAATAAATGGGGGCCAGCAGGCTTATAATTGTGATGTCTTGTCACAACATTCATAGCGGAGGATTCCAGTGCACACTTGACAACACAGCACCGCATGCGTGGGCTAGAAGAGGCGCCAAATGTATCGTCGGTGAGCCTGTTCCCGCGCTACCATGCAAGCTTCCCACCCGGCTAGTTTGGCCATGAGCAAGCTAGAAGAGGGACAAATCGTTGGCGTTTATTGGCAAAAAGCTTTGTAAAAACGTAGTGTGTGTAATGACTTCGGTCATAAGTTTATCCGTGGGTGATGAGGTCAAAGATACACAGAAGGGTGGTGATGGACACTTGAGTGCGATAATTAATTCTACGCTCTACATGGCACATAGTGGAAGAAACCAACTGTGTGCAATAATGTCGAAGATCACAGTCAAGTTCGCTATACAGATCATGTGCTGCGAGATCCAAAGGTAAACAAATTCGAGAATGGTTAATGAAATCTAAGACCATTGCACATTAAGGTCAAAATAGTGCTACCAATATACGAGTCTCATACGATGCCATTTCAACAATTGTACCACAAAAGCTCAAAATATTACAAGGTTCAAATTCCAGAGTTATATGACTCAAATTCGAAGATTACATGGTTCAACCTGATATTAGAAATGAAATTCAGCTCATTGGCTGCAAACGCTCGCACTGATACGCTGAACATGGATAATAGAGAGGTTCAAACTAATAGTACCACTTCTAAGTCTGGTTTCGAAACCTCACAATTTTTGCAAAGGGGTTAGCTACTAAGAAGTCATGTATGGGGTTGACACGACGACTTCCGATTACTCTGTCATCTGAAGTTCTAAAATGAAATTCAGCATTTTTGGAGCCTATTCCATTCTGTCGCAAGCGCTGGCGCTGATCAACAAACCATTCATTTTTGCGAAATAAATGTAGGGCAAACCTCATTTCCTTCAGCACCCTTGCTCTAAGAACAAAGAACCTGGCGAATATAATCTCCGGTAAGGTCCCTCGGTAGGAGTTCACAGTAATTTCTGAGAGATGGAGATCTAGGCATTCGACATGATTGTTATATTGTATCACATTATCCACCACTAGGCCTAATCTTATCTGCAAAAGAAGAAGATGTGTTAGTGCCTGCATGCAGTTTTGAACATTACTACATGCATATTTGGTTTGTAGGATTTGTAAAAGGCACTAACATGCCATCTTCGATCTGACATGATTAACATGGGCATTTGATTACATTCTAGAAAAATGTAGCCTTCTTCACAAGAGGTTGGAGTGGATGAAAAGTTCCCTAAGAAAACTAGTACAGATGAATCCAAAGGAGAAATGCTTATTGATTGTAACCATATGGATCAAGCAACCAATATGGGGGGGACATGTATGTACTGAAATCCTCCAAAAGAACCCTTCAGAAATCGTAGTACATTGTCATTGTAAACTTGGAAAAAGGTGTCACAAATTGAACTCTCGTATGGTTAACATTTAACAGGAAAGGAACATCACTTCGATATATAGCTGCTTCCGGCACGGAAAGCATCTCAGGAAACTGACATCTTGATCCAGGTTGGGGACGATAGATTCTAGTGCCATGACCTTCACTGTGCGCAGTTTCGGGGTCAAGCTTGCACTACTAGTGAAAACCCTAGTAGTAGCGCTTGAAATATGCATAGCAGTAGCGCTGGGTCCAGCGCTACTGCTACCGCGCTACAACTAAGTTGTAGCAGTAGCGCTGGTATGGGCAGCGCTACTAGTAAGTATTATTAGCAGTAGCGCTTCCAGGACCAGTGCTACTGATAACTATCTGTAGCACTTGTTCATATGAAGCGCTGCAACTAAGCCAGCGCTACTGCTAATGTTCCTGCTTTCATATATTTGCACCCCTACATATTTGTGATGTATTTATACAGGCTCTATACAATAGTTTCATCAGATCATACTAAACATACACTATTCTCATCATATCATAGACATACAGTAGTCTCGTCATACCATCATCATCATTATCATCATTCAACACAAATATCATCACATCTCGAAAATAGCGATACACAAGTGCGATCATGTCATGTCTCGAATAAGTGCAACTGCATGGTCATGGCACACACACAAGTTTCATCATCTCTATCTAAAGCTGATGTAGAACAGAAGAGCGATCAACATGAACAAGAGCACGACTATGTAGTACCGGCAGTCCCGCCCCTGCTCATGTTGGAGTGTCCACCTAAAGTAACTACTTTCCGCTTCGGCTCTGGTGTCGAACCCTCTGTGGCTATCACCCGGGTACCTGTGCACCTGGGCCTGAGTGGCTGGCCAGTGGCTGTAGACTCCTGGAACCCTCCCAATGTACACGGCATAGTAGTTCTTCGCCATCTCTGATCTATGTACCTGCATCATGAGTTGATGAATTGAACGACAATATGCAACATAATGTACTTAAGAAAACAAAGAGGTATAATTAGCAAAATACAAGCAACCAATGGTAAACATAAATGACGGAGTTCCTCATACCCAAACTAATTAACTAGAGCGATCTACACTAGTTCAGGACCATGGTTTAGTTACATCACATAGTTTCGCCATGCATAAATTCAAAGTTTTTCCATAGAAAGACAGTAGTGACACATTGTCATCGACAATCAGTCCTCCATGTTGGCGGTCCAATCTTCATAGTCAGTGAGGAAGCGTCCGAGCTTCTTGAAAGGCTTCAGGTCTAGACACTGAGCGAGTAGCTGTGCTCGGACATCTTCCCGCGTGATTGGCCCATGGTAGAACATCGCTATTGGTTCAAGGACCTGCTTCATAACTACTTGGGCAAGTTTACACTGTAAGTGATAAAACTCAGCTCTGATTCGATGATCCGGTGTCCTTCCTATGCTTGTGGCCCAGCTGACAATCTCGACATCATTGGTAGTAGGTGACATGCGAAGGCGTTGATTATCCCTTCTGTACTCGAGCAGGTGATGCATGAGGTAGAATCCATCAGCCATACTGGTGTGTGCGGTTGTTGGATGCAGCAGAAGTCGGTCTTATGACCGAAAGCCAGCCCACGATTCCTGTAGTTTTTCACCTTGATATATCCACCAGACAGGCTGAAGGTTAATAGGGCACTATCTAGAACACTCTTTATGTGCTTGTAATCCTTTTTCCTGAGGTTCTTCGATGAGTCCAACTACATAGAATGGGAGTATTCTCGGGACAGAACGATGAGGATGCCCCCCCCCGCTGCGCAAAATAAGTACACCTCAAATTAGCCTCCATTCTTACAAAAGAATGATTAAGACTTACGAAAGGATATGTGTGGATGACTTACGTGGGATGATAAGGCAAGAGAATCACTTCCTTGTCCTTATTAGCGATCATGAATTCGCCGAGCTACTTGCTCGCATAGTCACGGTGCTCTTTGCAAACTGCCAACAAGCTGTCGTGCATATAGAACGGGTCCATGATGCAGATATATTGTATGTTCTCGATCCTGATGAAGTAGTTGAGATACAATGCATACATGCGGATGAACTAGAAATCCAGCTTTCCCATGTGGAACGTGTCGTAGATGTAGTCAAATCGCAGGATGAACTTACTCGTGGGCCAGTTCTCGACGTACAACTTCTCACCCGACACCTTAGCAGCGTAAAGTGGGTATCCTGGTTTTTCCGCGATCAGAAGGTTCTCTTTGGCCAGCACATCTTCATGGAGTCTCCTTAGATCATTGTTCAATATGTGCTCTAGTGCTTTGGCAGGTAGGATCGGATCGCCGATGACATGGAAATGATGTGCACCTTCAACTGGTATTCTGTCTACCATCCGGGGCTTCAAAGGCAGCTGGCTGCTTGAAGAAGCTCTGGCGCCTTTAGGGCCTTTCTCGTCCAGTTTCCTCATTTGCTTCTTGGTGGGTGGTGGTAGTGAGCCCACCCTACCTTCCATCACCACCACCCCCAGTGTCGTTGGGCTAATCAGTGGACGGTCCTCGGGGGGTTGCTGGGTACATGCGGCATCTGGAGGCGTCTCCTGCGAGGATCGCTTGAAGAGAGACTTTTTGCATTTCGCCTTAGGACATTCCAGCTCTGACAAATCAAGAAACATTAAGTCATCATCTCCACGCTCATAGCCTGAGTCTTCATCGTCCTGAGCCATCAATCCTCCATCATCATAGGTGGCATTGAAATATTTTTCTGGGTCATCATCAACATCCTCCATGTCATCATCAACATTTGCTTCTTCGACGGCGGTGGCAACATGATCTAGCACTAATGGAGGCTCTCCCTCGCGTCGTACGCTATCACCCTCCACGACAGGTGCAGGTAATTTGGTAGGTGTGGTGGTGTTCATACCTTCTTGAGAAGGTGGCGTTGGCGTGATACTGGGTGCCTCGAGACAAAGAAGAGACTTCGGCCATGGCAAGAACCAGCTCTTGCATGCGCCAATCATCTTAGGGGTCTCGTCGTCATCGACTGGTACCGAAGGAGGCAAATCCTTGAAGCCCGCTAAGACACTGGCCACGTTAACCTTGAAGACGCCATCGGGCATCTCTCGGTTGTGGAACATGCGGTCCTTCAGCTTCACGATCGTTGCCTTTCCCAAGGCCACCTTCTGTCCCTTGAAGTCATAGAGTAGGGTGCACGGGGTGTCGTCGACCTACGAAGGAGACATGTCCGCGATGTCAAACATCCGAAAGGCAATTGAAACAAAAGACTATAGACATGCTGGTGAAAAGGGTATGACACGTAATTACCATGAGGGCGTCGAGCTTAGCCAGCGACGAAGGCCCGCCGAGCATGGTAGAGACGGAGGTTGGGTTGCTATGAATAGGAATGGGACCTTTTGCGGTTGCTTGGGCAGGTGTTAGTGTTGTGGTGTTTGCTGAATTTATCCCGACAAAGCTTGGAAGGGGAAAGTCCTTCGGCCGTGTACTTGGATTGCTCTTTGACCAATCAAAAATTGCCGGAATCAAGCTGACCACCACGTCAGTGACCGCTGCATTGACTACCCCGAGCAACTCTTGTTTGGTCTCAGCTTTGGTTTTATTGACCGCAATCGCGACCTTCTCATCGATGCTCTGCTGAGTGATGACCAACCGTCTCTTCCTTCTTTCCTCTGGCTCCTCGTGGTAGCATGTCTTCCACGAGGCGCCATCTTCGATGCCGTGCACACCTCCATAGGCGGTGGCTTGTCCACCAGGACCATTTTCAGTATGTTTAGGGCCCGGTTCAATGGGGTGTCCCACTTGGGCCTCGCCGACGACTCGTCGCTTTCAGTTGCCTTTTGGTGCTGCTCTTTCTGCAAAAGGAACGTGGATGGTTTACTAATGTGACAAAACTTGCAGTCGAATTGATTGGAAGCTAATATGATAATATGGTAATATAACAATTACCAGAAGTCTCATGAACTACCTCGTGTTTGGGCCCGCGTAAAAGATCTTTTTGACTTTGTCCCACTTGTACCGGGCCCTGATCCAGTCATGCTCTAGCAGGACGGTGAACTCTGCCAAGGGGTCTGGGATTCTGTGATTTTCACATTCGGTGTCCTCCTTTGCCCATACGTCCCTCTTCCCCTCGTAACCATGGCTTCCGAGGCGGTGGGGAGGCGTGTTCCCGGCCTGGAGCCCCTTCATTTTCTCTGACTTTGCCTTGACACTTTCTTTACCGCAATTCTCCTTGAATTTTGCGAAGTCCTCTTTCGTTATTGATGGATTATCAGCATGAATCTTGGAGGTTCATCCTTCGAAATCGCTTTTTCACCCGAACTTTCCAGGCGGACAAGTCGTTGGTGAACGTCACCATCGCCTTGTCATTTATCTTTGTAATGGCGACGCCTTTCCACGGATCTTTATATTTGACTTCATCCCGGCCAGGGAACACGAACCTATTGTGGAACTTCTTTAGGAGCATGTGCTCCATATGTGGTATGAGCTTCAACCTCTCGTCGTTGATGTTGGCGGTTTCCCTGAGGATGCATCCAAGTTGATTGCCCTAGCACGAGCATGCTTCCTCTGGTGTCGTTGTCTCTAACTTCTTGGTGTGCATCTCCGTGACCATAGTTTTTCTGATGCCAAGCTCGTTTAGTCTTTGTGTCCTCTTCTTCTTTGTTGCTTTACCAACTACGATGACATCGTTGTCGGTCTAGGGGGTGGTGTTGGTGCCGGTGCCAGTGTCGGCGTCGGTGTCGGGGTTGGTGCCACTACCACCACCATGCAACCCCATCAGGTTGTCCAGGTAATCAAAATGTTGATTCATTCCCCTTCTGGCAAATCCCGAGCACTCCATATGTCCTAGTTTCTAGCACAAGTCATGCCGAAAATCACGGAAATTTTTGGCATGAACTTTGCTATAAAGTGGAGCGCCTGAAATTTGTGGGAACGAAAATGAATCAACATTCCGACAAAACATAGGCCACTCGGATATTTTTTGACATTCAACCAAAATCGCAAAACCAACATATAACATCAATGACATATATCATTCAAGCAAAAGCATGCTTGTACTTAAATACACAAAAATGACAAAAATAGCTACAAACTTGCTCAAACTTGCTCCTAGGGTTCATACATAGCTAACTCCTAGCACAAACTTGCTATCTCTGTCTTTCTGTCTATTGTTTTATCTAACTTGCTCACAATTTTGCTAACTTTGCTAAATTTGCAACTATTTTTTAAAAACTTTGCTACTATTTTTTAAAATTGCTACTGTTTTTATACCTATTTTTGCTAATTAGCTACTGCCCTAATTTGCTAAGAAAAGTTGGTAACTTTGCTAAATTTGCTAACTTTTTTTGCTAAATTTGCTAACTTTCCCTAAAATTTGCTAAATTTGCCCTAAACAGAGAGAGAGGAGGGCAGGGGAGAGGAGAGGCTTACGGCGAGGGAGCTCGGGCTCGGGTGGTGGCGGTCGAGCGCGGCGGACGGCGGTGGCGGCGAGGTCGAGGGTGCGCGGGCAGGGGAGAGGTGGGGGCGGCGTTGTGGTTGAGGACGGGCAGGGGAGATGCCGGTGAGGTCGAGGGCAGGCTCGAGAGACGGCCGGGGACGAGGTCGACGGCGGCCAGGGGCAACGGCCGGCGGTCGAGTGCGGCGGAGGTGCGAGGGCGGGCAGGGCGATGGCGGCGGCGACAGAGTGGGGGAAGAGGGTGGGGAAAGTGGGGTTGGGACTTGGCAAAATTTGATCCCTCATGGTGGTTAACTCAAAATATTAGTAGCACTGGGTTAGGATCCAGCGCTATAGCTAACTTAGCTAGAGCGCTAGGTGGCAATGCAGCGCTACTGCTAATGGCACATAGTAGTAGCGCTTGTTTAGGATCCAGCGCTATAGCTATCTTAGCTAAAGCACTTGTTCACAATCCAGCGCTGCTACTAGCTGTTCCAATTTTTATTATTTTCTTTTTATTATTTTCCTTTTATAGTTTTTAGTTTTTAGTTTTCTTTTCTTTTATTATTTTCCTTTTCTTTTCTGTTTACTTTCCTTTTTCTTTTGTACTGCTTTCTTGATGTAGGGTGGAACCCTATACGGCCGATCTTTCACAAAAGGAGTGGATCCCAACTAAGAACAGGAAGAACACGGCGAAGAACGGAGAGAAATCACAAGGGGAAACACTCAAGAACAAGTCCAATCACACATCCACTAGACAATCAAACACACAACATCCACAAGGTACATGAACAACAAAGGGAAAGATACAAGGTAAGGTTCATCTCCAAAAGGAGGTCTTGATGATATCCTAGACGGATCTTCCCATGAAGGGGTCTTGACGATATATCCCGTAGGATCTTCTCCTAGATGGAGGTCTTGGCCTCCAATGGAGTAGTAGTCTCTCTCTCTCTCTCAAGAGTAGAGTGGTACAAGGAGCAAACCTCTCTATCAAATGAGCTATCACTTTTCTGACCTTAGAAAGGAGGAGGGAGAGGTATATTTGTAGTCTTAGCGCAAATGGGGGTGAAGTGAAGGGGTACATGGGCCTCAGCCCGCAACTGGACATAACCAGGAGTCGGAAGTCCAGTGGGCATCGGACGTCCGGTGACTCACGGGCGGCCGGGCGTCCGCTCGTTTTGGCTCGGACGGTGGAGTGCCGGATTTCCTAAGGTGGCCGGTCGTCCGGTCATCCGCTGGCGTCGGACGTCCACTGGCGTCGGACGTCCACTCATTTGGCTCGGGTGCAGGATCACCAGTCGTCCGGTCTGGGCTGGTCGTCCGATGGAACTTTAGGCGCTGGACGACCGGACCCGACCGGTCGTCCGGTGGCTGGAGCTTCTTCGACAGCTCTTCTTCTTGCGTCTTTGTTTCCAGGCTTCCCTCGCGGATGGTGTAGTTGTTCCTTGGCGCTTGCACTCCTCCTCGTAGTCCATAGTGTTCCGACAATACCTATGCATGCACTCAAGGTGGAGTGTCAAGTAGTATACCATCCTCGAAGGGGTCAAGTGAGCACGTGTAAAGGAGATGATTCACCTTTATGTATGTGAAGTAGATGTCGCATGTGTCACTTGCCAAACGGACTCTTGACATGGTGATGTCCATAGGATGCTCAGCATCATCTCCCCTCCCATGGGAAAGATCCGACCTCGGATCGAAATCGAAATCACCATGGGAAAGAGATGGCGTCGCCGTGTAGGTGTGGTCGATCACCAAGTTCTCATCATCTTGAAGCTTGAAATGGGCACTCTCCAATGTCGCACCATCTAGTGATTCCTTCAAAATGAGCAAAGACAACAAACACCTGGAAAAACAAATGTGGTTAGCGTTAGTGCAAAACCAATCATTCAAGAGGTTAGTCACCAAACAAGTGTCATCATCATGCAAAGAATATGGTTTGCCAAAGGATTGTGACATGTCATGTAAGAACATAAATTGAGCATAATCAAGGATATCATGGGGAAAAGCATGTAAATGTGAGGTATTGATGCAAATATGTTGGACAAGTGAACAAGCATCGACCTCGAGCTCATAGCAAACATTCACAAATTGCTCAATGAAAGGTCTATGGTAGGCATAAGAATCATGCACAACACCAAATAAAATGAAGTGTCTAAACACATGGGTCAAGTGCAAGACAATCCAAGCATAATGTGCATGGGGTGTAGTGAATATAGTGTGGCACTCAACACAATAGAAAGAGCAAGTGTTCATCATGTGTGAGGCAATCAAGGCAAGCATGTAGCAATCGATGGGACATGGCATATGTGAAGTTATGACAATGTTGCAACCAAACATATGAGAGGAGCAAGTAATCCAAGAATTGGATGCAACACACAAGGCATATATATCATGATGCATGGAGCGGTGAAAATGACAAGTCGAAGCAAGATCTCTAACATGTGTGCAATCAAGTGGTCCAAGATCAACAATAAGTCTCATGGTGCAAGCAACACAAGTAGTATGATCTGCAATATCCATGCTCAAGAAAGATGTCACCTTGAAGGCGTGTCCTTGTGCATTGTTCGCAATGCCGAAGTGGTAGGAAAGGTGTTGGAGAAGCGAGTTGTGGTCGGATGTATGAGGCTCGCTCTCAAGAGCTCGAATGGTCAACTCATGTGAAGCGGAGGTCGACACAAGGTCCAAGTATCCTACACATGCACAAAGGAAAGCAAAGAATGTATGAGCATGGTAGATAAACACATCATCCATCATGATGGTTCTATTCTCTTGCACATAACCATTAGAAGCACAAGTGCATGAATAATATGATGCAATAATGGCAATATTCATGGCACTAGGTATATGGTGCAAAGAGGTAAGGCCAACATGCTTCACAAGGAATATGCCAAAATCTCCAAATATATGTGAGAATGCTATGGGGGCAAACTCATTAGCAAGATTGGAATCATTGTTGCACTCAACACATGGCAAATTGTCTAACATGAGAGAAGCAACACATGGAGATATATGACAAGAAGCAATAACAATCATGTGCAAAGCATGTAGATGGTTGTCATCAACCGCATGAAGTGAGCAAGTATGAATCATTGGTGATGCAAGATAAGCAAGCATAGTAATCAAGTTGTGAAGCTAGTAGTGCGAAGATGCAACATACTAGAGGAAATCATGGCAATCATGTCATGTGGGCAAATAATAGGCATAGGCAATGCACATGACATATCGCAAGCACGAACATAAAGCAAGATCATAGTATGATCGTAGGCATGGGGCACAAAGCAAACATGGCAATAACAAGCAATATCTCCACCAAGCTTGCAAATACACATACAAGTATGAGAATCAATCGTCATGTGTAATGCAAAGCATGGGTCACAAATGCATTTCACAGGTATAGGAATGAGCATATCATGCAAAGTGAACATGGAAAAATGGGCAAAGGATATATAATGGACAACAACCCGTAGCCAAGTGAGGGCCATGTAGAAGAAACGCGTGAAGTCTTTGCGTGAAGAGAGCGGTGGGAAAGACAATCCATGGGATCCCAAGTCATCATTGCTCTCTAGAGCTTGTTTTGTCAACTCGTGGGATTGCGAGGTTGACAAGAATTCATGGGTACCTACACAAAAGAGACACAAACGAAAGAAATTGTGTGCGTGGTAAATGTACACATCATCCATCATGATGTGTATGTGCACGTGAGAGTTAGCACAAGATAAGCATCGGTCAAAGAAATTTTATGCATGGTATAAGAATATGTCATCCATCATGAAAGAATAGGTATTGTGTATAACACGATGGGGACGCAAATTTAGCATACAAGTATAGCAAGTGTGTGGCACATCAATAGCATGTGTATTCATGGGAAGCATATGGTGCACACAAGTATTGGGATCATGCAATGAATGGGATGAATCAAAATCTCCTAAAATGTATGAGGAAACTATGGGGGTCTCCTCATGAGAAATATTCGAAACATCATACGGAGAAAATGGACAACATCCAATACAATGCATATCCGAAGCTAGGTGGTCATGGCATGGCATATGAGATAAATGATGCAAAGGAAGCATATCAATATCATCACAAGAAAAACAAATTCCAATAACCATGGGCTTTTCATCTATGCCATATGTTCAAATTGGGTTACTATTAATGGCATATGCATAGTCACTATGAAGAGATTGCAAATATGGCATATGATTGATCTCATGCATAGCATATGACAAGTCAAGCGGATTGGCAAACATGATGTGACCGAGAGAATTAGCACAAGAAATCCTATGTAACATGGCATCACAACTAATAGACTCCACATGGCAATCATCATACTCATCATAAATGGGTAAATCATCGCATAGTGAAGTCGCACTAGCATGAAGCATGGTAATAGGTTGATCAACATCATGCAAGCAATCAATGTCAAGAATGTCCACTAGTGGGACTAGAGCATCACCTTCACCTATGTTACCTTTGTCATTCCACTCATGTGGTGCAGGTGAGGTGGGAAAGACCAAATGGTGGTCATCTTCATCTTGATGGAACCATGTGGGGGGTGTATCATATTCCACCATGGCCATCGTCTTGTCCAAAGGGAGGATCAAGTCATCATGAATCGGCGCGTCATCATATATGGGACCTAGCACCAAAGGAGAAGACACAATAGAGGTAGAGGTCAAGTTGTTAGAAATGCAAATGCCCTCACATGCCCTATCAACTATCACACTCTCCCTATGTGGTGGTTCACTCACTCCCTCAAAATAGGTGCGCTCAAACTCACATATGGTGGAGTCGCTCATCTCACTCAAGTGGTGGGGGTTGTGGCTCTCCTCACATGGGAATTGTGGAAACACATCATATATTGTGCTAGTGGTGAAGTCACTCTTACTCTCAATATGGTGGCAAAAGTCACTCAAGTCATCATACGTCGCCGTGGTCGAAGGGAAAATCCCATGCTCAACCATCTCATCGCCATCGCCGTGGATGAAGGCCGAAGATGGCACATCATCACTCTCGCCTCCTAAGAAGCATCATCCTTGCTCGCCACCTTGTAGCTCGCCTCCAAAGCTTGGTCCTTGAGGGTCTCCGTAGTCGTACTCGTCACCGCACCGTCTTGAAAAAGAGTCCTGGAGGACTCGGCATCATCAAGGCCAAAAAGAGGGATGGCCGTGAAGTCGAACTTGGGAGCATCGTCTTGGAGCTCGTCGGGCTTGGACGTCGTGGTGGTACTAGCCTCATCCTCGTTCTCATGGAGCTTGGTCGTCACGAAGTGAGCTTGGGGTGGAGAAGCTTTGGCCTTCATGAGTTCTAGTGCTGCCTTGAGAGCACCAATGTAGTTGTCGTCGAGGGACTTGTAGTTCTCGTGGAAGATCATCTTGGAGATGCCGTTGTGCAACCCCATCATGAAGTGGAACTTCATCGAAATGGGGTCGTCCACGCCGGCTCGTCGCAAGGCAATCTTCATCTCCTTGAAGTAGTTGTCGATGGACTTGGATCCTTAGATGGTGTTCTCCAATTAGCGTTGAAGTTGTTCCGTGTAGGTTGGAGGCACGAACTCTCGCCGCATAGCTCTCTTCGTCTTGGGCCAACTCATGTCATAGGTCTCCGAAGGTGTGTGAAGCCACCATGTGGACGCGTAGTCGTGGAATTTCCTTGTGGTGCACTTCACTTGATCTTCGGGAGGAACTTGATGTAGCTTGAGGTAGTCGTCCATCAAACGCTCCCACTCAAGATACTCGTTGGGTTTGTAGAGTCCCATAGAAAGGAATCTCATGGTCGGTGTCGAGGTCATAGTAGCTCGTGGAAGTCGTGGACTTGAGCTTGGGGAGCTTCTCTTGATGTGCTTGTGGGCAAAGATGCTGTATGTCCATAGGCGAAGATGCCTTGAAGTCGCTTAGCGAAGATGCCAAGGGAGATGGTGAAGTCGTTGAGCAGTTGTTGGTGTTGAGCTCTTGACCTTCACGTCCTTGTTGGTGATGGTGTCGATGCCGATGTGATTTTGCCGAAGATGGGAGTTCGGAAGCATGTGCTCTTGAGCGTCTTCTTGAATATGAGGAAGATCGCTTGTAGGACTTGATGAGGGCTTTGATCTCCTCCATTTGAGCTTGCATCTCGGCGTCGTTGGAGTTGTTCGTGGCATCAAACTCGTCATTGTTGTTGTAGACCGAAGATGAAATACCTTGCCAATCCATCACAAGACTCGAGTAGAGGTGAGTAGGAAATGAGATAAACAATGCCAATTTACCTTTTCCCAAAGTTGAGGATGTATCCCATTTCACTCAATGTGAGATGAAAGAATAGTGGAATTGGTACCGGACTTGTTCACTCACACCTACAAAATAAAGATTATGGAGTAGCTCGGTGAAGATAGTGGCACAAAAATTTAATGTAAAATGTTAGCAAGAGTCAATAATGTTGAAAGAGATTCACAAATTCGCAAGTGCAACAAGTAGACCAATAGCAATATATAGCACACGGAAACGCACACACGGATAGATAAATGGGATCGTGCAACCAAGGAATGAGCACAAAATGTGGAATCCACGGAAAACGCTCGTGTTGCACAACTCAAGAGAGACGCTAGCATGATTGCTCAATAGGCGGATACGACACTTGTGCACAACCTATAAGATGCAAAATGTATGAACTTTCTATCCCAAGTATGCTATGTGTATGATGTTCCGGTGGTATGATCCAAGATGATCGTATATGAAAATGTGGTATGATGCTATGGCTATTTCTTACAAGCTTCTTTGTTTACCCTTTTTCTTTGCTTAAAAGCTTATTTTTCATTTTTTGTATGGCCACTTTTGCAGAATGCAAAAACCAAGATAGCAATTGTATATATACGGGAACAATCTTGTGACACAAGATATGATATGATGATACCAAGATGATATGGTATGTATGCAATTGAAGGTGTAGACCACTAATGTGCACAAGTAACGTTGCCGGCAATACTCAAATGGCTAGTCTCGATAGGCAAGTGACACAAAATGGGCTAGGGGTTATCTATGCAAAGGCAAGGGAATATACAATGGAGGGATACCATGATACCAAGATGATATGGAGGTTACCGTCCGTGGCAATGATGAGTGGCGGTGATCTTGATGGAGATACCAAGATGATGGAGACTCGTCCCTAAGTAGCCGAAACACCTTAGGAAACGGAAAAACCGCGAACTCAAAATCTCAAATGTCAAATGTTGGTAGCGGGAATGCGGTGGTGGTTGCGGAAGCTCAAAGGGATTGCAGAAATGCAATGATGGGTTGTGGAGTACGCAATGTGTAAATGGAGGGTAAGGTGGTGGACTATACACGGTGTCGGAGTTGGAAGCACGATCCCTAAGTAGCCGAAACACCTTAGAAGACACAACTCACAACACAAACAAAATTGGGTTAAGTCGGGGTGGCGGGAGTGTGAGGTGGGCAAAACTATGCGGGAGTTATGGTGGTGGTGGTTGATGAAGAAGCAACCATCCCTAAGTAGCCTAGACACCTTAGGAGACTCAAATCACACCTCAAGCAACCACTAATGCGATGGGGAACAAAATTGGTTAGGTTGCGGAAGTCGGTGGTGGTGTAGCCAATGATGTGGTGTAAGCCCTAGGCAAAGATGCCAACGTTCCAAAAATATGATGGAGTCAAATGATGTTGGTGGTATTTTTGTGGGAAGGGGGATGTCAAGAGCTTCACAATGAGCTAAAGAACGTCAAAATCGGAGTTTGGACGAATTAGTTATGGCCGAAACAAAAATCAGCCGAAGTTGATATCTACAGGTAGCGATCGTCCGGTAATGGACGGTCGTCCGGTCGCCGGACGTCCGGTCGGGTCGGAAATACGCTAATTACAGCTCGGGTTAGGGGTTCCGGTCATCCAGTAAGGTCGGACGTCCGGTGCTTCCTGGGTGTCCGAACGTCTGGTAAAATGACGGTCGTCCAGTGGGTCTGGGTCAATACGAGATGCGAGTTTCGGGATGCGATTTTGGGCGGATTTTGGGGCCAAAATAGAGGGGATTTCGTGGATGACATATGGGGAAACTTGGGGAGATGCTAGATCCACTTGAAACCAAGCAAATCTATGGATCAAATCAAAGAAAACTTTGTCAAAGCAACAAATCAAAAAAAAATTGGGGCTATTTTTGGTGGGGATTTTTGAAATTGGGGAAGAACACAACAAAATTAGGCTAGAAAACACAATGGGGAGGCTCTGAAATCGTGATCAACTTGGCTCTAGATACCAAGATGATGTAGGGCGGAACCCTATACGGCCGATCTTTCACGAAAGGAGCGGATCCCAACTAGGAACACGAAGAACACGGCGAAGAACGGAGAGAAATCACAAGGGGAAACACTCAAGAACAAGTCCAATCACACATCCACTAGACAATCAAACACACAAGATCCACAAGGTACATGAACAACAAAGGGAAAGATACAAGGTAAGGTTCATCTCGAAAAGGAGGTCTTGATGATATCCTAGACGGATCTTCCCATGAAGGGGTCTTGACGATATATCCCGTAGGATCTTCTCCTAGATGGAGGTCTTGGCCTCCAATGGAGTAGTAGTCTCTCTCTCTCTCTCAAGAGTAGTGTGGTACAAGGAGCAAAGCTCTCTATCAAATGAGCTATCACTTTGCTGACCTTAGAAAGGAGGAGGGAGAGGTCTATTTATAGTCTTAGTGTCTTAGTGCAAATGGGGGTGAAGTGAAGGGGTACATGGGCCTCAGCCCGCAACTGGACACAGCCAGGGGTCGGACGTCCGGAGACTCATGGGCGGCCGGACGTCCGCTCGTTTTGGCTCTGACGCTGGAGTGCCGGATTTCCGAAGGTGGCCAGTCGTCTAGTCGTCGGTCGTCTGCTGGCATCGGACGTCCGCTCATTTGGCTCAGGTGCGGGATCACCGGTCGTCCGGTCCGGGCCGGTCGTTCGGTGGAACTTCAGGTGCCGGACGACCGGACCCGACCGGTCGTCCGGTGGCTGGAGCTTCTTCGACAGCTCTTCTTCTTGCGTCTTCGTTACCAGGCTTCCCTCGCGGATGGTGTAGTTGTTCCTTGGTGCTTGCACTCCTCGTCTTCCGTAGTGTTCGGACAATACCTATGCATGCACGCGAGTGGAGTGTCAAGTAGTATACCATCCTTGAAAGGGTCAAGTGAGCACGTGTAGAGGAGATGATTCACCTTTATGTATGTGAAGTAGATGTCGCACGTGTCACTTGCTAAACGGACTCTTGACATGGTGATGTCCATAGGATGCTCCGCATCATTTCTCCCTTTTGTTTTTGTTTTTTTGTTTTTCTCCTGAGGACGGGGTCTCACTCTCCCCCACTGCGCGAATATCACCGGAACCATGCATGTGGTGGTAACATATCAGTTGACCGATAACGGTTACTTAAGTGCGTACCCAAAATAGATATATAAATGTAGGTTTCTGATCAGCTGCGTCGACGACGTTCCACATTGAGTTTCTTCCCTTTGTTGTTCATTGCCGAGTAATTGAGCCCCTCCTTGTGACTTTTCCGGAGCCATGGAGTACGATCTTTCTTAGGTAATGTAGTCTTGATTCTTCTTTTCACGTATGCTTCATCGTCATCGTCATCTTCCCTCATCGGGTTGCCATATTGGTTGTAGCCTTCCTCGTTGGCGACTCCATCCATTCCGACGATGCTTCTTTTGGATCTCCTCACGACAACACGGCTGGGATTGGCCGGGTCGGTGATGAAGAAGCATTGTGTCACGTTCTTAGCGTTTACCCATGGCTCTTTTTTGGCGATGACGTTAACATTCACAGGAGTGATCTTCGCGTCGGGTATAGACATGGTGGTGAAATGCTTGTTTTCTCTTACGACGTCCTTGGCCCATCTAACATGGAATATTGTCACATCGTGCATTCCAGCATAGTCAAGCTCCCAGATCTTTTCGACCCTTTCGTAGAATCTTTTAGTTCTATCGTTGGCGTCGGTCACGCATTGAGTTGTCACCCCGGAGTTCTGGTAATCACTGTCCATGTCTTTGTCCTCCGTGTAGAACGTGTACCCACTGATATCGTAGGATTGATAGGTCACGAGCTTGGGCGCGGGGCCATGTGCTAAGGCGTGTATGAGCAATCCATCCGAACTTCCCTCTTCTAGGGGATTTTCAAGAACTTGCTCTTTGAGCCAACGCAAGAAAGTGGCATTGTGCTCTACAGTCACTTCATCGGCCGTCTTGAGCATCCCCTTATCACGGTACTTCTTTGCGATGCTTTCTTTGTGCCGTGCCACATAATCATCTACCACATCTAGGTGTTGTAGCACTACTAAGTTAGCCCTGTCAAAGTCGTTCCGTCGATCCGAGTAGTCCATGTGCAATTCCCTCCGGCCGTTGTTGTGACCATCTCCTTCGAGCTTCCCATCGTGCTTCTTGATGGGCACACTAACAATAGAGTCTGCGATGCTTATATAATTCTCGCAAAAGGAGACGCACTCATGCGCCAGATACCCCTGTATGATGCTCCCTTCGGGACAGGACATGTTACGAATGACTCCTTTGATGACCCCATTCATCCTCTCGAACGGCATCATGCTGTGAAGGAATGTCGGCCCGAGGTCGATGATGTTGTCCACGATGTGGACACACAGATGCACCATGACGTCAAAGAACGCGGGTGGGAAGTACATCTCAAGCTCACATAGTATGACAATGATCTCTTCCTGTAGCCTTCGGAGGTGCTTTACACTTATGGACTTTCGAGAGATAACGTCGAAGAAGTTGCAGACACCAGTAAGCATGTCACAGACATGCTTCTCCATTATCCCTCTAATGGCAACCGGGAGTATCTGCATCATCATCACGTGACAGTCATGAGACTTCATCCCGCTGAACCTTTTCTTCTTGGGGTCTAGAAATCTGCTTATCTTCCCACAGTAACCAGAACTGACTTTGATTCCCATAAGGCACTTGATGAATTGATCGATCCCCTTTGCACTTCAGCTGACCCAAGAAGGGGGGCAATAGTTCTCCTCCTTCTTGTTGACTTTTCTGCCCCTTTCCCCCTCCTCCGTCTCCGTCTCCGTCTCCTGCATCAACTTTTTATGATGGAGATCTTTCCTGATCTTCTAATCTTCCAAGTCTTTCCATACCTTCGGCCGATCCTTGGTCTTCTCCGGAATGTTCATTAGTGTGCCAAGCAAGCTCTCAAGGACATTCTTCGTGATATGCATTTGATCAAGGCAATGAGGCGTGTTGTGATTGGGCCAGTACTCCATGTCCCAGAAAACATACCTCGTTTCCATACCTTCAGCAACGGCTCCGGCGCCTTTTTGAACTTTCCCGGCATGGGGTATTGTTCCCAGTTTCTCAACATCTCATCAATTTCGGCGCCACTCCTCTTACGTGGAGGTCCTCGAAGCTCAGCCAACCCATTGAATAGATCTCCACGCTTTCTCCACGGGTCATCCTTCTCGAGCTATCTACGGTGCCCCATGTACATGATTTTCGCGGACCCGCCATCTTGCGTTGACGTAAGCTGCTGAGACGTCGTATCATCCATGAACCTCGTGCATCCGGGGTATCCGTGGCACACCTGGCCTGAGGTGTACCCGTAACCGCGATAGTCATGCGTCGTCATTATCGTGGCTCTCATATGAAGTACTCTCCTTTGCTGGCATCCCATGTCCATGCCGATGTTTTCCATAACGTGTCTAGCTCCTCTTGCAGAAGCCCCATATACAGGTTAATACTATTTCCTGGTTTTTTGGCCCTTGAATCAGCATGCTCATGTGTATGTACTTTGTCTTCAGGCACTTCCATGGGCGGAGGTTATACATCCATACAAACACGGGCCATGTGCTGTGGCTGGTGTTCTAGTTTCCAAACGGATTCATGCCATCGGTACTCGCACCAAGCACGATGTTCCTTGGATCTTCTGCAGCAAATCCATATACGGCGTTGAATGCTCTCCACTGGCTACCATCTACGAGGTGTCTCGGCCTCGGACCATCTCCATCACCGGGCTTCTTCCTCTCCGCGTGCCAGCACATGAGCTTTGCTTCCTTAGGATCTACGAAATATCACTGCAGACGGGGAGTGTTCGGAAAGTACCATACAACTTTCTGAGGAGCTTTATTTCCTGCCTTCTTGTATCGAGAAGCATTGCACACTACACAGCTGGTTTTTTCCGCGTGTTCCCCCCGATAAATGATGCAATCATTGATGCATGCGTGGTACCTAATGTGCGGCATATCAAAAGGGCAAATGATTTTCTTGGCCTCCTCGACACTAGTAGGACACAGGTCCCCCACAAGAGGAACTTTATTATGTAGATACTTCAAATGCTCACCGAGGCTTTTGTCTGTCCATTTGTTTTTGGCCTTCGTATTTAGAAGTTCGAGCGTGAAACTGAAGCAGATCACCTCGGGATCGCAACGGTCGTACAATGGAGTCTTAGAGTCTACTTCAAGTTGCACCAGCTTGGCCCCCTCTCCAGAAGCAGCTCTCTCACTAGTCATACTCTTGCGAAGGAGGTCTTGAACATGAGGGTCCTGCATGACTTTATTTAGTAGCATCGAAGACTGCAGCGTGACCGCCGCCTCTTCTCCGCCATGTTCGGACTCTTCTTCATCGTGTCCAGAATCTTCTCTGCCGCCGTCATTTCCGGACTCTTCCCCGCTGCCATGTCTGGCGCCATCGTCTTCGTGTCGATCAGTCATCTCTTCGTCTAGCCCCATGTCATTATTCCCTGCCATGTGGACGTCCTCATCATCATCATCGTCTTCACTTATCCACTGAGTATAGCCATCCATGAAACCATCATCAGTAGGTGCGCCTTCAAAGTGCCACGATCATAAGGGTCCAAAAGGACTCCTCCCTTGCATCTTGCACACGGACATCTAATCCTAGTCCGATTATTTGCATACATGTCCATCACCGCGGATTGCATGTACCGCTCCACCTTCCATCCACTCACCTCCATGACCGATTGAACGGTATAACAAGAAAAAGGGTTATAAAAAATAATGCATGCTTGAAAGTCATATGAAATTTTGGCATGGCCTTGCCTAAAAATAGGACATATTGAATTTGCTCGAAATTGACCGAAAAGGAAATAAATTGACATTTCGGAAAAACATAAGCAACTCGAGGGCATGTCACTCGCACAAATCTTGAAACGAACATATTCTCATTCACACACATATTCTCATTCACACACACATTCCCATTCTTGAAATGAACAACTTTTTAATCACCTATATATCTCCCAAAAGAGACCGAGAGCATGCGGTTAATTAGGTGATGAGAGAGAATGATCGAGAGAGCACGTGTGGATGGCTAAATAGCTAGCTAGATCTAGTTGTTGGGGAGGAGAGGTGAATCTAGCTAGCTAACTAATGGAGAGGGGTTATGGTGGAGGGGGGCATTAATGGGGAGAGAAGAGAGGTGCAGGAGAAAGAGAGAGGCCATTTATGGAGGAGGGTGCCATTAATGAGGAGAGAAGAGAGGTAGGAGGAAGAGAGAAGAAGAGCAACAATGGTGGTGAGTGGAGAGTAGAGAGTGGAGAGGGGAAAGGAGGGGGAGAGAGGGCAAAGTGGGGGAGAGGAGGGGGTGGAAAGGTTGCACCAGCCGCAACTAGCAGTAGCGCTGCTTAGCAAAAAGCACAGCTGCTATGGGACTTAGTAGTAGCGCTCTCCAAGAAAAGCGCTACTACTAAGTCGGGCCCATTAGCAGTAGCGGCGCAGTAAAATCAAGCGCTACTACTAAACTGTTAGTAGTAGCGCTTGTTTCTGTACAGCGGTACAACTCCGGCGACCGTTGGTGGCCTCGTCTGGTCCCACATAGTTGTAGTGTGTTTTTGCCTCCCAGCGCTACTACTACAGAGTTACTAGTAGCGCCTGCCAAGAAAAGCGCTGCTGCTAAATAGCAGCAGCGGTTACTATTTTACAGCGCTACTACTATGCTACTATGTATAAGCATTTTCCTAGTAGTGTTGTCAGAATCATTTTCTGAATGGCAGATGAACAAACATCTTCGAAATTCGAAATAATGTTAATTTGTAGAAGGAGAGGTAGAAGGCGGCTGTTGTACCTGAACGGGTGTGGATCCAATAACAAGTTTGGAGTATTTGTCAGACGAGTAGCCCATCATTGTCAATTTCAGCGCAGAAATGGCATTGATTATTGTTGGACCTTCTTGATCAACTACAAGTAATCTCTCAAGTGCAGGTGTGTCCTCAATGACCATACCGTGGTACACATCTTGTGATGTCTTCCTGCCGCACCAGCAACACAAATAAATAGTCCTGAGATTCATGGAGGTGATGTGGAAGGCACTCAACCCATTGATCGCCTGAAGACGAAGGTACTCAAGTGCATTACAACCACGGAGCGGGCGCTCCATGTCACCATTTGAAAGGGAGACGACGATGAGTTCGAGGTGCTTCAGTCGTGGTAGAATAAGAGCGGGCACGTCATTAAGGGGGGATGGCAGTTCCTAAACTTGGCGATGCGCAACATGGGTGGGAGGTGGAGTGCGGACGCTGGTAGCGACCGCATATGCCCGTTATCAAAAGTGAGCTCCTCGAGCTGATCTAGCGTGGGGGATCAGAACCAGTCGTCAAGCTTGGCTCGGTCCTTGCTGTTGGAATGGAACTTGCCCATTCTAAGGCCTCTGGTTGGGCCAAGGTGACTGCCGAGGATCTTGGATAACGCATCCAAGCTTTTGCGATAGCCATGGCAGAGCTCGGGGGTGTCAATGAGGTCGAGAGGGCTGGACTTCCATAGGGGGCGCCACCGTCGGGAAAGGATGGTTGTCCGCACCACATATTTGATTGCGAGGAGGGAGATGATGACTGTCAAAATATCATCGGGGAGGCTGCTGATGAAGTCTAGGGTTGCTGGACTCACTTGCGGTTCTAGCTCGCCTCACCTCCGCTTGTTGGCAGCCCCATTCTCCACCTCCTGAGTCTCCTTGTCAGCAGCGCTTTCTGATAGAAATGGGAGTACATGGAATATTTAGTTAAAATAGGGCAATAGAAAAGTGTATTGGTAACTAGAAGTTATTAGGTAGGAATATAGTAAGAAAAGGGAATAACAGTTGGTTGCTAAAATACTACACAATTCATTTGATATTGCTGGGTAAGTCAACATGCAGATAGTTGAAAATAAAACTTACTTCAAACAAAGTCTGGACGGATGATACCGTCGGGGAAGTTACCATATATCTCATGACCAGGCCCATTTATGTGCAGCACAATTCCAGTGCCAGCTTGCAGTTCATAAAACTTAGCAATTTCTCTCCAAAAGCCAGTGCCAAAATAGGGGCCACCACGTTCATCAAGTCTTACAGTAGCAACGATTGTAAATCCATGGTTTGTGTGTAGTATGACATTCCTGAAGTCTTGATTTATGTAAAGGGAAAGATTATGCACTACAGATTCTGTTACATAGCAAGGGACGCGCTACAGAAAATTGTAGGATTGTTAAAGAAAATATGGTAAGATGCAAATATGGGCCCAAATTGAAAGAATATCGAAACAACCAAACTGATAAACCAAGACGGAGGTAGATTCCATCAACCGAACTGATTGCATCCATATCCCACGGTTAGACATAAGTAAACATAGATTAAACATACTTATACATATATAATAAGCATACACATACACAAGCATAGTTCAACCATAAGTACATAGTTCAACCGTCATTAAGCATATACTCAAGCGTACATAGTTCGATCCCACATCTCATCTCACATGATCGCACGATCCTGAAGCTTCTCCAGCTACTCGGCGTACGCACTGTGTGCCACCCTGCAAGAATATTTCTGTTTGAAGGAGCCAACGGCCCATCCTCTTGCATGTGCCACAACACTTAGATACGCGTCATGAATCTTATGGTTGCAAAATGGGCATCGACAGCCATCGTTCCAGGTCCTAATACGCCTGTTATGCATTCCCGCATAAAACTCCCTCAGGATTTGCCTCTTGTACCTCCTCTAGACATCTTCATCCTCACTGTCCACATCGTCGGACAACACCTATACAAATAGTAAAACAAATTTGGCATCAAATCAATGATTACATGCCGTGAAGTAGGATCATGAATTTATGGCTATTTATTTATACATATCAGAGATTATGGTTCAATTTTTAAGCACAGTCGTCTATTTACAGACCAATCTTGAAGAAAATAATGGCACAAACATATGTAGGTCATTCAAAATCAATTTCAAGTCCTGGCTAGGAATTATTAGCACGAACACTAACCCTAGTCGGATTACTAGCAGAAATCATTTGCACAGATGAAACAACTAATCACTTATCACTTGTACCATTCAAACAATCAATACACTACACGGATCTAACAAAACTTACTCAAATTTCATGGATTGCGAGAACATAACCATAGGATTTCTATTCCAAAAAGAGGAGGCAGGAGTAACCAGAGAAACCCTATGATCTATTTGACAGATAAATGGATATAGATGACTAAGCAGCTATCCGTCGTCGTTGGAGTCGTCGCTGGGGTCGTCACCAGAGTCGGTGTGGCACTCCGCCTCCGGCTGTGGAAGCTCGACGACGTCAGGGTGCAACGATAACTCGCCGGCAGTGCTGGCAACCTCTGTCTCCATCTCCATGTCGTGCTCTGGTGCTTTAGCAGCCCCGGCGTCGCCACTCCATCCTATGGGGCACTTCGGCGGCATCCTCATACACTAACGACTTTGAGGACTGAGAGCGGCGTCGAGGATGCAAGCGGAGAGAGAGGATTGTGTGTGTGTCGAGGATGGGGGGTCCGGCCGCTCAGGCCCACCATTAATATAGAGTAGTGGGAGTTGTGGGAGAGAGGCGGGCGGCGGTCAAATTGATGGCTTGCTCCCGGTGAGCTTGCGCACCGGACTGCTAGCATGCCTATCAAAGTTTCACACAACTACTTGCACGCCTCCTGATGAAACTGCTCAGCGAGCACGCCTCCGTCAATTCACACACCTACACGCATGCCTCTCGGTCTGCCTGCACGGCGGACTGCTCGCATGCGTCCCGTCAACTCACGCCTTCTCGCACAGCACACGGGTCGCGCGACGGCACATATATTGTTTTTCTATTTGTATGATTAATGCTTCCGCTTTATTGCTTAATCGAAGCATGGCACATATCCATTGTTGGTGTAATGCTCACGGTTCGAATAAATAATTTTTTGGATAATGGTTCCCAATGATTAATAATCTCCCATTTGTAATTAGATAAAGATTACATCAAAACTGGTCTCAAATTTGACCAAAAAAGTACAAAATCCACTTTGTATTGGTGTCCATATGACAAGACGACAAGTTTCAGGAACCTCAAATAAGTTTTGGATGTACTAGAATTTAAAAATCAAGATTCTCAATGTATGAAAATTTGTTGCACGGGGAGGAAACATGCAACTAGTGAGACACATGTGTTTTTGCAATCCATTTAGGTGCACTGTCACGTGTGCATGTAGCTCAAATTTTATTTTTGCACATTATACCCATAGAAAATCAATCAATTAATGTACTAAAACGTCTTAATGATCTCTGTGATTTTTTCGAAATTAAAACGTCCGTCCTTTGGGAACATATGTTCACCGCGGGATAATTAATTTAACATGCATCGTAGTTGTGGTGGATCCGCAGTGTGTGTGGGTGTGTGCCTCTGGGGGTGGCGGGTGGCTCACAGTACACTACGAGTTGTGAGCCACCATGTGGGTTGGCCGTTTTGTTAGGCAGGCCGGTGCCACATCAGAGTCTCGAATTCGTTATTTCAAACATTACACAACCCTTTCGTACATACATGTTTTGGCCACATCCAGTCGATGGTTGTCCTACACGACACTTGATACTCGCGTGTGACGCTTTCTGTGGGCTCGCAAGGTCGTCGTCCATCACTTTGACGAATAGCTGGCAGTGAGGTTAATTTGACCAGCAAGGTAGAATCTTTTTTGCTTGTGTTATGTTTGTATATAGTATGCGTCGAAGAGGTCGGAGGGGACTAGCATATATACTATACGTACGCGTCCGTGAACAAGTACACCTTGCTCAGTGTCGGGACTTTTCGGTTTTCGAGGCACGTGCCACATCAAAATTGTGAAATTGGCTGTTCAAAGATCACACAACTCTTTGGGCCACATGCATGCACGCGGTGGTTTTCCTAGCTAGGACACTCATGTGTGACACTTCCATCTATGGGCTCATGAGGCCATTGTCGATGCATGCATCCATCACTTTCACCTACATCAGGAGATGTTAATTAATTTCACCGTCGATGAGGATTCTTTTGGATTGTACATATTATGGAAGGAGCATATAGTATGCGGTGAAGAGGGGGGAAGGGGACCATCATATGTAGTACGCTTCATGAACCTCGCTCTATGTGGGTGCATGGTTTACGGTTTTTGAGTCATGTGGCACATCAAAGTTGTGCATTTTTGGTATTCAACATATATATGTTTGTCCCACATGCAAAGCGGTGGTGGTTGTCCTCTCGCACCCACTTAAGCGGTTATCAGCGATATCGATGCTTTCCATCTGTGGGCCCGCTTGGTCCATCACTACTTTTTCCCTGACAACACAAGAGAGGTTAATTTGACTTAGGAGGGGATTATTATTTTGCTTGTAATAATGTATATATATATATATATGTCATGCTCTGGGATGACGCACATGATACAGTTTGAGCACACACACATGCATGTGTACACATGAATCCCTCCCATCGAGTCGAAGTCGCTAGTACAACGACATGTCATGAACCGACCTCGCTCTGTGGGGAGCTAGTGTGCGATTTTTGACGCACACGCCACATCAATGTTGTGAAATGGTATTCAAACATGCATGCACACATCACCTCCATACATATGCATGTAGTGGTTGGCTTCGAACAGTACACTCCCTCGCGTGGTTATCGGCGACAAGCCTATATATTCATGGGCCCGCGTGGACATCCATGATCACCTTGACCAGCAACAAGATAGGTTACCATGGAAGATTCTTCATTTGGTTCGTGTTATTGTAGTATAGGTTATGGTGAGATTCAGACCTAATTAAGTTTGAGCGCATATACTATGCACGCATGCTTGCATGAATCCCCGTCGTTGGCCTGAAGTGTGGTTTAACAAATATGCATCGTCAACCTAACCCTCACTCAGTGTCGGCATTTATAGCTCTAAATCATGGTGCCACATCAAAGTTATTCCATTGTTACTAAAAACACACCTCTCCATACATATGTTTGGGCCACACGCATGCAGTGGTTGTCTTCGGGGAATAGCTACTTGCGTGATTATTGGCGAGCTAGCCCATCTCCGGGGTCGCATGGACGACCATAACTTTGACCAACAACAAGAGAGAGTTTGTACGACCAAGGTGGATTATTCTTGGTCTGTTTTATGATCCATTTTGGTGAGAGATGCCTCTCTGGTCCGCCGACTGAAGTGTGTGTGTGGGGGCTGCTACTTTGCACTTTGCTAGGTGAACCTCGGTTGGGGGGGGCATGAATTCATAGCTTAGGATTCCCTTCGCGGCGACACGACGGGGGTGCTACTAGGTGCTACTTCACACTTTGCTAGGTGAACCTCGGTTGGGGGGCTGGCATGCATTCATATCTTAGGATTCCCTTCGTGCCGACATGAGGGAGGGGGGCTGCTAGCTACTTTGCACTTTGGTAGGTGAACCTCGGTTGGGGGGCATGCATTCATAGCTTAGGATTCCCTTCGTGCCGACACGAGGGAGGGGCTACTAGCTACTTCGCACTTTGCTAGGTGAACCTCGGTTGGGGGGGGCATGCATTCATAGCTTAGGATTCCCTTCGTGCTGACACGAGGGAGGGAGGGCTGCTAGCTACTTTGCACTTTGCTAGGTGAACCTTGGTTGGGGGGAGGGGGCATGCATTTATTGCTTAGGATCCCCTTCGTGCCGACACGAGGGGCGTGGGGGTGGGGGCAAGCAATATCGTGCGCTTTGTGAGATAGGTACCACATTGATGTTGCATTTGGTATTTGAAAATCAAACCACACTTTTCATACATAAATTTGGTTCACATGCAAGTGTGTTCATGTTCTGACCCTCTCCCGCATCATTTTTCGCCAAATTTATGAACATTAGACAAGTCGGATCGCGCAACAGACATGGTTCATCAAACTAACTGTGTGCCACGCCAGTGCCCTTGACACGCACACATCCGCAAAGTACATTTGGCTCCACGAGGCTTCCCCTCACAAAAATACCTAACTGCCTACAACTTTTTTTGTTTGATAACACACGTTTATTGTGTTTCGACCGTGCGGGATGTTTCTTGTTCCCAATCCCTCCTGCATCCCTAGAAAATATCTGCCCGCCTCGAGGGTTTTTCTGTTTCATAACACATGGTTGTTATCTACGGACCATGTGCGATGTTTCTTGTTCCAAATCCTGCCTGCATCCCTTGAAAATATCTGCCCGGCTCGAGGGTTTTTCTGTTTCATAACACACGGTTGTTATCTCCGAACCGTGTGTGATGCACCATCATCAAAAATTTCAATCGTCCCGGCATTTCACTCCTGCGGAGTAAAATTTTCAGTACCCGCGTCGTTTCCTCAAACACCCCCCGCCCCCTCTCCACAAACACACAAACACACACACACACACACACACCAAAACCTCCTCGGGCATGCGCGCACAAACACACCCCCTCCCTTGCTCGAAATCCTAGCAAGGTCCCCGCCCCTGCCGCAAGGCCTCCATTGTCAGCATCTGCTGGTTTGTCCGTGCAACTTACCCACTGATCTCCATACCCAGGCCGCCCTGAGTTTCTTAGATGACACCTGTGAAAGGCCCCCTGTCCCACAAATCCCCATCCCCATCCCCATCCCCACTCCAGAGCATCGCAGCCTAAGCCCGTCTTTGCTTCCCGTGGAGTGACTGGCCCAAAAGAGTTGTATCACAGTCTCTTCAACCAACGTCGCTGAGGAAGCTGATGACCATTACTCGTGGTAGACACTCAAGTAGCGGGCTAGAGTATGCAGTCATGTCTCGGCCGCCAGCTACGACATCAAGGTCATCGACAGTGACGACCGAAGGCGGGCTACGTCACAGGTTAAGTGGCCCACCACCAACCCCTCGGGTTCCACCGCCGTCTATCTCATCCATGGCCCCGCCGCTGATCTCCTCTGGCTCCCTGTCAACAATTTGCCATCCTACATTGCCATTGAGCCCCTTTTGTCATTTCTAAAGGACACGTTCTACGATGCTGGCTTGGGATCCACAGCTTCCAAGTCAGACCTCCTCGACGACGACCACGAGGAGGGCACCCTCTACGGCTCTTCCAAGGGGAAAGAGCCCATCTCCTCTTCCAAGGGGAAAGCGCCCGTTTGCGACATCAGGGAGGGCACCCTATAGCCATGCTCTTGTAAGGGGAAGGAGCCCATCTACAACAACATGGAGCGCATCCAGGTTCCGTGCTCTTCCCATGGGAACGAGCCCATCTGTGACAAGTGAGGAAACCCATGATTTGTTTTGCCGTGCCTCTTCACAAGGGAAACCCATGATTTGTTTTGTCGAGTCCCTTTTGTAGTGTAGTGAGAATATGTCCGGTTTTAATTGCTATATCTGGTTGTTTGCAGTATGCGTTGTTTATTTCAATTGTTCATGATGCTCTATATGTGCAATTATTTACTGTGTAGTACATCTTATCAATCCAGTTTTAAACATACCAATAGGAATGCATATATTTGCTTGCTGTTAAGCCTGTTATAGCTAGCATATGCCTCTTTTAAAGTTTTTTGATTGTTCGGTTGTTTGTAGTTAGCATATGTCCAGTTTCAAATGCTATCTTTGGTTGTTCGTAGTATGCCTTGTTTATTCCAGTTATTCACAACATGATGTTCTATATGTGCAAGTATGAACTGTGCAGTTCAATTTATCACTACCAGTTTCAACAATACCACTATGAATGACTACATTTGGTTGCTACATCTTATAGTTTACACGCCTTTCCATTTTTATTTAACAATAACCAGTGTACTGAGACCGGCACAATATCAGTTTGAATGACCATGTTTGCTTGTTGCTAAATGTTAGGCCTGTTGCAGTTAACACACCTTTCCACTTGTTTTGCTTTACTAGCGTGCTTAAACCTGCACACTGAAGCTACCTTTTGGAGATTATTTTGTCTTCCATGGATAGTTTTGGTTGATGTTTAGCCTATTGTGCTTAACATGCTTCTCGATGTACCTACACGGGACAATTTTGGGAATGACTGTTGTTTTCCATTGAGGTTAGTTTCATCCCATAGCTTATATATGCTCACTGTTCAGGATATCGGTAGCTGGTACCATATAGGCCGGGGGCTGATAAGGGACTAATCGGTGAATTGGACTTTTAACTGAATATATCTGCTATCCATTTATCGTTAGGTTAACTAGGTCCATATGTAATATATCTGAGGCTACATAGCAACGTGCACTGTACTTAATGTCTAAATATGCAATCCTAGGCTACATAGCAACAAGGAAGAGTTTTACATTAATGGTCTGATGATGTCTAGATATACATAGAAGAGCAGCAGCAGCAACAACAACAACACATCCCTGTTTGGATACTCAACTTAGCTAGAGTTAGAGTTACTTTCTAGCTCATGACTAACCATGAACTAACTCCATCCAAAGAGTTGTTTGGATGGCAGGGTTAGATTGACAATAAATGCACTAGGAGAACTAGCTCCAATTAGCACGTCTTGGGTTGGATAGTTTTTTTGGGTGGGTTATAGATGCAACTAGCTCAAACTAGTCGTCATGTTTAGATATACTTTAGGGCTATTTGAGCCCGAACTAGCTCAAACTGACTGTAACCCATGGATACAGCAGCGGTGAATCAACCAATAATTTGTAAGAATGCACTAAACTCCTTCCAGCCCATAATATAATATGTTAATTCATCTAATATGTGAGTGGGATGTTATAAGATATTATAAAAGAGTGTTGTACTACATCATTGTGCCATTTTTGTTTAGCTTCTAATATTAACTTGGTGCTTTTAGGTACATATGTCATTGGTAATGATCTGTGCTTCGACCCTTTCTACGTCTGGGGCAATGACATATCGATGAACCAGCATCAAGTGAGGAAGCTGATAAAGAATGTTAGTAAAATGGGTCCAAAGATGGCAATTAAACTATTTGTTTACACTTTATCCATGACAATAGCGAACTGCAAGATGGTAAGTAAGAACTCTGCAGCCTTCTTTTTACTGCCCATAATGAGTTGTGTTAGATGACAATGTCTGAATATTTTTCCTTTGCAGTGGTTGCCAAAGCAGTTTACTCAAGATTACATCTCAAACTACATGATTGGTGGGCATGCAAAGGTCAAAGTATTTCTACCAGAACATGATGATTATCTAGATGTTTTCATGAAGACCGTGAAGGATGGGCAGGCGGCCATCGCATGGGGTTGGACTAGAGTCGTGCGTGCCTTCTGCATGAAAGAGGGCACAATATGGGCATTCCGCTTCACCTTGTTCAGCAACCAGAATGTAGTTCACCTCTTTCTTTACCGTCTTTAATAGTACAAGTATACAACTGTGGTTCATCATTCTTTATTTGGTTCTTATGTAATTCTTGAACATATGTACCTATGAATCGAATAATGCATTGGTTGTTTAAACCTAATGGATATGAATAAAGCAGTAGCATACATTCAAATTCAAATTCAAATCCAATACAATTTGAAATAGCAGCAATTAAATTACGGTGAAATTACGCTCTCCAGGTCGTTACAGCACACATGGTTGGTAAAACACAAATGTTTGCGATATACACCATAATCCGAGGCGGTTCACAAAGAGGAAACGTGTGCAAGCATGCACACCATTGCCATTTGCAAAGTGTGTGCGATGTCAGACAATATCACAAACGGTGCGGGCAAACTAAATGTTTGTGTTAGTTGCCTTATCGTACACGATTCGCAACCATGAACTATTTCTGATGAAGTATGCATCGTAAACGTTGCACCATAGAATAGCATGTGCGATAGTTGTCATGTACGACGATGTTACGACGGTCCGACATTTCGTAATCCTATTCGACACTCGTATGACGATTAGCTAATCTTCTTAATTAGTTATCGCATAAGGTTTGGGAAAAGCGAATGTGTGTGATTGTATGCTTATCATAAACGTTCTATAATAGTGAACTGTTTGTGATGGGCCGCGCATCGTAAACGCAGCACCACAGAATACCGACTGCGATGGCAATGCGAGCACAAACAAGTAGGAGTACTGTAGAGTCCCTATCCCCAACGGTTTCTGGGTCATGTGGGAAAGACCCCCCTATCACTGTGACTCACTAGGCGATGGTTCCAAATGCCGTCGCGGAAAGGGGTTAAAAACCATTTGTATAGCACCGTCTGTAGGATCGAATGTATGTCTAGAGGGGGGTGATTAGACTACTTGACCAAATAAAAATCTAGCCTTTTCCCAATTTTAGTTCTTGGCAGATTTTAGCAACTTTGGACAAGTCAAGCAATCTTAACACAATTCAAGCAAGCATGCAAAGAGTATATGAGCAGCAGAAAGTAAAGCATGCAACTTCCAAGAATGTAAAGGGAAGGGTTTGGAGGATTCAAATGCAATTGGAGTCACGGATATTTTTGTCGTGGTTCCGATAGGTGGTGCTATTGTACATCCATGTTGATGGAGACTTCAACCCACGAACCGTAACGGTTGCGCGAGTCCACAGAGGGCTCCACCCACGAAGCGTCCATGAAGAAGCAACCTTGTCTATCCCACCATGGCCATCACCCACAAAGGACTTGCCTCACTAGCGGTAGATCTTCATGAAGTAGGGGATCTCCTTGCCCTTACAAACTCCTTGGTTCAACTCCACAATCTTGTCGGAGGCTCCCAAGTGACACCTAGCCAATCTAGGAGACACCACTCTCCAAGAAGTAACAAATGGTTTGTTGATGATGAACTCCTTGCTCTTGTGCTTCAAATGATAGTCTCCCCAACACTCAACTCTCTCTCACAGGATTTTGATTTGGTGGAAAGATTATTTGATTGGAAAGCAACTTGGGGAGGGCTAGAGATCAAGATTCATATGGTAGGAATGGAATATCTTGGCCTCAACACAAGTGTTGGTGGTTGTCTCTCAGAAAAAGTAAGTTGGAAGTGTAGGTTCGTTCTGATGGCTCTCTCCAAGAATGAAGAGGTGGTGGAGGGGTATATATAGCCTCCACCCAAAATCTAACTGTTACACATAACTTCCCAAACCCGGTGGTACCGAATGGTTAAACTCGGTCAGACCGATTCAGCAAAGCTAGTGACCGTTAGGGTTTTCGGTGGGACCGACATGCAACTCGGTAGGACCGATATGATTAGGGTTAGGGCATAACGTAATCTTGGTGAGACCGATTACACAAACTCAGTGACACCGATTTTGGTAATAAGCTAACCAGAGAGTTGGTCAGGTAAACTCGGTGGGACCGATCGCTCATTTCGGTGAGACTGAAACGTTACGAAGGGAAAACAGAGAGTTTACATTGCAATCTCGGTGGGACCGATCGCTCATCTCGGTGAGACCGAAATGTTACGAAGGCAAATAGAGAGATTACAACCCCATCTCAGTGAGACCGAGATCCCTATCAGTGAGACCGATTTGCCTAGGGTTTGTGGCAGTGGCTATGACATTTGAAACTCAGTGGCGCTGGATAGGAAGAATCGGTGGGGCCGAGTTTGAGTTTTGGTTTAGGTCATATGAGGATGTGAGAAAGTAGCTGAGGGTTTTGGAGCATATCACTAAGCATTTTGAGCAAGAACCTCATTAAGCAACACCTCATCCCTCCTTGATAGTATTGGCTTTTCCTATAGACCCAATGTGATCTTGGATCACTAAAATGGAAAATGTAGAGTCTTGAGCTTTGAGCTTGAGCCAATCCTTTGTCCTTAGCATTTTGAGGGGTCCACTTTTCTCATCCATTCCATGCCAATCATTGAGCTTTCCTAAGATATTAATCTTGAAATAGCATTAGCTCAATGAGCTATATGTTGTTAGGAATTACCAAAACCACCTAGGGATAGTTGCACTTTCAATCTCCCCCTTTTTGGTAATTGATGACAACATATAGATCAAAGCTTCGACAAATGATAATAAGAGTGAAAAACATTGTCGCTTTAAGAAGTATGTGAAAAGCAAAAGCTCCCCCTAAATTTGTGCATATTATAAGATTTGCTTTGGACTGCAAATGCACAAAGAGTTAGGATCATGGGTTACTCTTCCATTTCACATACGTCTTGGTGGAGCGCTCAAAATGATAATAATTAAAATACATGCACTCATCACCAAGCAAAGTGAATGATCATATAAAAGGATAATGTCATCCAACAAGCATTAAGGTAGCATATGATCAAACACATGATCATCTAAGCAAGCACAAAGTATAAAGTATCTCAACCAAGCAAATAATAAAGTTCAACCACCAAGGAGAAACACAAGAGAGAACAAAAGCAACACTCTCTCTCGAAGCCTATGATCTATACATTTTCTCCCCCTTTGGCAAGAAGTTAGCAAAAAGTTCATAAAAAAATGCATAGTGCTAAATCGTCACTCAGGCTTGGTCTTCAGGTGGTGGTGTAGACAGAACTCCAAGGACGAAGGCGTCAGTCGATGTAGATGGAGCTGGTGGAGTAGGTGCTGGAGCTGGTGGCACTGAAGCTGTAGCTGGTGCAGATGAAGTTGCTCTGGTGTCTGTGATAGGCATAGCAGCAGACCTCTGACCTCTGGGCACTCTAGCAAAAGCATCAGTGTTTGTCTTGCCCTTCTTCTCCTGCACTTCCTCCTGAAGTTGGTCAACAACAGACTGTATCTCAGTAACCTTCACATCTAAGTCATAGAACTTCTACTCCACGATCCTCTCCAAGCTCTCCTGGTTTTGAGTCAGGGTAGCCAGTCCCTTCTCAATCCTCAGAGTGGAGGCAATCAAGTAGCCAAGATGATCTTGCTTGCTCTTCAGAAGATACTGAGATGCATCATCCATGGTTGGCATCTTTGCAGCCTTTTCAGCCCTTTCCTTCTCCTTCTTGGCTTGTGCGTGCACAGAAGATGGTTCATTTTCATCCATCACCACAGTGTTGTCCTCAAAGTCTGGGTAGATGGGCAGGTGCTCCTTGTCCAGCAGATATGTGCCAGTGCCCATCTTGGAGTTGATCAGCTCCTGGATCTGTGGGGCATACCCACAACTTCTCTTCTAATTTGCAGCTGTCCTGTTTATGGTTTCCACAATTAGGCTCATGACCTTGAACTTCTGTGGAACATCAAAAATGTGCAGCAAGTTGATGGAGTGACCTCTGATCATCTTGTGATCACCTGACTTTGGCAAGAGAGTGTGCCTGAGGATCCAGTTGATTGTTGGCAAGCCTGACAGAAGGTAATGTACTGATCCAAACTTGTGTGTCTCAAGAGCAGCATCTGGGATCTCTTTGTACATGTGTGCCATGGTGTTGTGATCTTTCTTCTTCTTGGCATAGACATCCAAGTCATCTTCTTATTCTTCTGGGGCATTGATCAACTGAGCCCATTCTGCAACTGTTGACTAGTACCTACTGCCTTCAGACATCTAGACAATCCTTCCATCTGGGTAGAAGTGAGCTGTGGAGTAGAACTGCATGATGAGCTCATCATTCCACTTTGTGAGATTTTGAGCCACAAACTCATTGACTCCGCATGCCTTGAAGCTGTCATATACACCAGGGAAGTGATCCTCATTTTCCTCAATGAATTTCCAATCAACCCATCTCATGTCACACACTATGGGCTTCTTGTCAAGTAAGATAGTCTCATAGAAGTCCTGCTGTTCCTTGGTATGGAACCTGTAGTCCACAGCAGTTCTTCTTCTGGTGGCATATGTATTTGACTCCATAGCCTCAATCCTGAATCCTTCCTTATCTTCATGTTCTCAGCTACTGGATGAGCATCATTGTGGTCTGGAATTTTTGGCTTTAACTTCCTCAAGACATGTGACTCATCATCTTCTTTTTCCATTGCAGCTTCAGGCACTGGGGCCTTGTTCTTCTCCTCAGCAGGGATGTTCCTGGTGCTCCTCTTTGGTTTTGACTTTGGAGCTGGAGCAGCAGTCTTAGGAGCAGTCTTAGGCTTAGATGGAACAACCCCTGCCCTTATAGCATCTCCCATAAACTTTTGAGCTTTGGGTGCTGGTGCTGCATCCTCTTCCTCTTCTTCATAGTCTTTCATTATTGAAGATCTCCCAAGCACTTTGGCAGTGGTCTTCTTGACCCTCTCTTTCCTTCTCTTTTCTGCCACAACCTGCTCTTTGGGTGCAGATCCCAAAGTCTGTTGAGTGGATGTTCTGGCTTTTGACATGGGAGCTCTCTTGGCAGGAACCTTTTGCTTCATCCCTGGCTTAGTGGCAGCATCTGTGCCATATTCCTTTTTCAGGACTTTCCTCTTTGAGGTGGCCTCTTCCTCAGCATCCACATAGTCCTCATCCTCTGAATCTGAGGTTTTCTTCTTTCTAGTCCTGGTGGCTGCCTTAGGCAAGTTACTGGGTGTGCTCCTGCTTCCATCATCTGAGCTACTGGAGGGACTAGTGCCCTCACTCATGTTAACCTGCTACTCAGATTTGTTATGACTGTCACTCTGATCTGACATGATGCAAATACTGACAGCAGACCCTGTGAATAGATTATAGATGAGGTAGAGTGGACGAGGATCACAAAGTGCAGAGGTTTTTGCAAAAGAATGAATCGAAAACTTAGTTTTAGTTTTCCACAGAAAGCATTTCGGATCTACCGATTTGAAATCTCGGTGATACCGAAGCAGCTGTTGGAACCTAAACTAGTGAACTCGGTCAGACCGGGTCACAGTTCGGTGGCACCGAGACTGCTAGGGTTTCACAAAGACTCAAACTCGGTCACACCGATTTGCAATTCTCGGTCAGACCGAGAATCACATGTGAAATGGCCTGAGCCAAGTCGGTGGAACCGATTTCAACAACTCGGTCGGTCTGAGATGGTTTCGGCGGAAACCTAACCCTAAATTTTCAATCCACTACTAAACTACCCAGTGTTTTCATTGGATAGAGTGATCTCAATTGTGGCAAGATACATGGCAAAACAATGTGCTGGGGAATCGGAGTGAGAACAACACAAAGATCAAGTCCATACCCTAGTTCGACGATGGACTTGCCACGGCGGCAACGACGGAGACGATCCCGTTGATGGCGGCGGAGACCAGCGACTGGAGGTGGCTGGTGATGAGGAGGACGATCCGGAGACCTAGGGAGGGAGAGCAGGTTGAGCGCGGGCGAAGAGGTTCGGAAAGTTTTCCAAATTTCGGCCCGTGGGTATATATAGCCTGGACCTATCGGTGTGACCGAAAAGTTCAAATCGGTTGCACCGAGATTAAAAACCTAGATCGACTTAGTGATCTCGGTATGACCGAAATGGATGAGTCGGTCAGACCGAAACGCACAAAGAAGTTTTGGAAGTTTAAGTCTATGACGAATCGGGGACTCCGAGTGCTCCTCACATAGAGTGGTTCAAATCTGACTTGATCAAACTTTGTGATGCAGCATGAATAGAGGTTGAGACGAGAAGAGCATAGATAGCTAGAGAAGGTTCTTAGGCATTCTTGTCCATCCACTTGGCAAGATAAAAAGAAACCAACCAATTAAAACAACAAGTGGATGTCCTCGAATGAGTAAATTATGCAACCAACATGCTCACACAATAAAATGACAAATGAAATATGTGGCAAAGCATGCACAAACAATTCTAGCATCTATGAAGCAATTGGCGATGAGTATATTAACTTAGGAGTCAAATGAGAACATTTGATCATAGGTCATACTCTTCATTTAAGCACAAGTGGGGTTACCTCTTTTACATAAAGCATTGTTGTGTTCACACCATTAGAGTTGCTTTAGCTCAATTCTTAGAGTAAAGCTCCCCCTAGATGTGAGATCCCCTCTAAGATTGATGAACTAACCTTGGGTTTTGTCGATGATGACTTCATGTAGGTGTTGAAGATGTGGATGCTCTAAGTTGATGTAGATTATTCGGAGCTATCCTTTGGAGTGAGTTACACTTTCAATACCTACACGGGTTAGTCCCACAGGGAACAAACAAGGATATCCATAGACATAGAGTGATGCACACACAAGATGATGTCTATGAGAGCATTAGGTTCCCTTGTCCCTTGTCTTACTCCTTGAACTAGTGCAAGATGTGGAAGTTGATTGCACTTGTTCTTGCCAAAATGATAAGAGTGAAGTATGTTGGCGGAGTCACCCTCAAGAACTCTCTAGTTCTTCTTCTTCGGGATCCACACCATCTTGATGGGAATCCTCGGAGTTGTAGTTGTACTTGATGAAGTGGAACTTTATGTAGTCTTGGGAACCCACTTGACAAAGGCCTTAGGAGCTTCTTCAAATGCATCAATTTCCTCTTGAAGCTTGTCCTTGCCTTTTTCCTTGTGGTCTTGTGGTGGAAGATCATATTGAGCTTGTGTCCCTTTGAAAGAAGTAGGATCATACTTCTCTTGTTGAGGAATAAACTTTGTCTTGGGGTATTGATCTTCTTCCCACTCAACTCCATTGGCATTGAACTTTCGTTCAAAACCAATACCTTGATTCTTCCGGTTCCTTCCTTGCTTGCGTACAATTTCCTCGAATTGCTTACTCCCGGCAAGGCTCTTGTAAACACCTTTCTCTATGATTCCCTTCAATAAGCTATTTTCTTGCTCAAGTGTAACTTGGCTAAGAGAATCATTAGTGGAATCAAGAGAACTACTAGAAGCAACAATATTGGATTTAGCATGATTATTGTTACTACTAGAGGAAGAATCCTTCTTGTTCTTGTTACTAGACTTGACTTGAGGCATGTAAGTGGATAAGAGTAAACGCTTGGCAATGTAAGAAGAACTTTTCTTGCGAAGATCATCATTGATTGCCTTTAAGAACTCATGCTCTTGCTCAAGATTGAGCTTCTCAAAACATAATTTCTCATGAGTCCTTAAAAGTTCTCGATGATCTCCTAAGATAGTTTCATGAGCTAACTTAAGAGTGTTTAGTTCTTTAGTTAGAGACTCAATCTTATCCTTATCATTGCCATTTGTTTCATGTTGATTAGCATGATTAATTGACATTTCATCATATTATTCATCACTAGCGTTGTCAACAAGTAAATCATCATCACCTAACAAGTCATCTTCATCACTATTGAAATCAACATACTCGGGGTGTGATACCTTTGGACCTTTGTCCATGAAGCATCTTCCAATTGCTTCATTTGGTGAATCAAATTTGTCGTAGGAGTTGGTTGACACAAGTGCTAGACCGGCAACACCTTCATCTTGAGTATATTCGGAGTCAGAGTGATAGCTTCTCTCGGAGTGATTGTCGGAGTTGGAGCCGGATACCCATTCACCAACATGAGCTTGATGTCTTCGTTTTGTGTAGCTCCTTGATGACTTGTCCTTCCTTTCTGAATCCTTGCTTCTCCGGGATGTTCTTCGTTCATAACGATCATCTCTACTCCTTCTCTCTCTTGATGGTGATTCTTCTCTTCTACTTCTTTTTGGAGAATCTTCTCTTCTCTTGTAGGGTGCCGTACACTCATTGGAATAGTGTCTGGGTCTTCCACAATTGTAGCAGTTTCGCTCTCGACTAGAAGATCTTTTGTCATTGTAGGACCTTGACTTGGAACTTCTCTCTTTGCTTCTAATCTTGTAGAACTTGTTGAAGTTCTTCACCATTAGGCTCAATTCTTCATTGAAGGTTCGTTTCTCACTTGATGATGTGGGAGCTTCACATGAGGCTTTGTAAGCACCACTTGACTTGTTATGGAGCTCCTCCTTATCCTTGAGTGACATCTCATGAGCAACAATTCTTCCAATGACTTCTGTTGGCTTGAGATCTTTGTAATTTGGCATCATTTGGATCAATGTGCATACGGTATCATATTTTCCATCCAAGGCTGTTAGGATCTTCTTGATGATGAATTTGTCAGTCATCTTTTCACTTCCTAAGCCATCAATCTCATTTGTGATAAGAGCAAGCCTAGAGTACATTTCAGCGACACCTTCACCATCCTTCATTTTGAACTTGTCAAGTTGACTTTGAAGCACATCCAACTTGGATTCCTTAATGGAGTCGGTACCTTCATGCATATCAATCGAAGTATCCCAAATTTGCTTTGCATTCTCAAGACGGCTGATTTTGTTGAATTCTTCCGGGCACAATCTGTTGAACAGGATATCACAAGCTTGAGCATTGTATTGTATCATCTTCAAATCTTCCGTGGTAGCTTCACGATTTGGTTCTCTCCCATCAAAGAATTCACCTTGCAAGCCAATACACACAATAGCCCAAATGGCGGGGTTACGCCCAAGAATATGCATTTTCATATTATGCTTCCAACTAGCAAAATTAGTACCATCAAAGTAAGGACCTCTACGGTGGTAATTTCCCTCGCTAGATGCCATACTCTCCTAGGTTGTGAAACCAATGCTATTACCACCAAAAGCTATGGAAATCAAAGCAAATGGAGATCAAAGCTCTGATACCACTTGTAGGATCGAAAGTATGTCTAGAGGGGGGGGGTGATTAGACTACTTGACCAAATAAAAATCTAGCCTTTTCCCAATTTTAGTTCTTGGTAGATTTTAGCAACTTTGGACAAGCCAAGCAATCTTAACACAATTCAAGCAAGCATGCAAAGAGTATATGAGCAGCGGAAAGTAAAGCATGCAACTTGCAAGAATGCAAAGGTAAGGGTTTGGAGGATTCAAACGCAATTGGAGACACAGATGTTTTTGTCATGGTTCCGATAGGTGGTGCTATCGTACATCCACGTTGATGGAGACTTCAACCCACAAAGGTTAACGGTTATGCGAGTCCATGAAGGGTCCACGAAGAAGCAACCTTGTCTATCCCACCATGGCCATCGCCCACGAAGGACTTGCCTCACTAGCGGTAGATCTTCACGAAGTAAGCGATCTCCTTGCCCTTACAAACTCCTTGGTTCAACTCCACAATCTTGTCGGAGGCTCCCAAGTGACACCTAGCCAATCTAGGAGACACCACTCTCCAAGAAGTAACAAATGGTGTGTTGATGATGAACTCCTTGCTCTTGTGCTTCAAATGATAGTCTCCCCAACACTCAACTCTCTCTCTCTCATAGGATTTGGATTTGGTGGAAAGAGGACTTGAGTGGAAAGCAACTTGGGGAGGGCTAGAGATCAAGATTCATATGGTAGGAATGGAATATCTTGGTCTCAACACAAGTGTAGGTGGTTCTCTCTCAGAAAAAGTAAGTTGGAAGTGTAGGTTCGTTCTGATGGCTCTCTCCAAGAATGAAGAGGTGGTGGATGGGGTATATATAGCATCCACACAAAATCTAACCGTTACACATAACTTCACAAACTCGGTGGGACCGAATGGTTAAACTCGGTCGGACCGATTCAGCAAAGCTAGTGACCGTTAGGGTTTTCGGTGGGACCGACATGCAACTCGGTAGGACAAATATGATTAGGGTTAGGGCATAACATAATCTCAGTGAGACCGATTACACAAACTCAGTGAGACCGATTTTGGTAATAAGCTAACCAGAGGGTTGGTCAGGTAAACTCGGTGGGACCGATCGCTCATTTCGGTGAGACCGAAACGTTACGAAGGGAAAACAGAGAGTTTACATTGCAATCTTGGTGGGACCGATTGCTCATCTCAGTGAGACCGAAATGTTATGAAGGGAAATAGAGATATTACAACCCCATCTCGGTGAGACCGAGATCCCTATCGATGAGACCGATTTGCCTAGGGTTTGTGGCAGTGGCTATGACATTTCAAGCTCGGTGGCACCGGATAGGATGAATCGGTGGGGCCGAGTTTGACTTTTGGTTTAGCTCATATGTGGATGTGAGAAAGTAGTTGAGGGTTTTGGAGCATATCACTAAGCATTTTGAGCAAGAACCACATTGACCAACACCTCATCCCTCCTTGATAGTATTGGCTTTTCCTATAGACTCAATGTGATCTTGGATCACTAAAATGGAAAATGTAGAGTCTTGAGCTTTGAGCTTGAGCCAATCCTTTGTCCTTAGCATTTTGAGGGGTCCACTTTTCTCATCCATGCCATGCCAATCATTGAGCTTTCCTAAGATATTAATCTTGAAATAGCATTAGCTCAATGAGCTATATGTTGTTAGGAATTACCAAAACCACCTAGGGATAGTTGCACTTTCACCGACGCGCACCAGTGACCTTGCCCGAAGCAACGTCCAGGACAAAGGATGGGAGCACCTATGTTTTGAAGGTGATGAGGTTTTCACATGCAGAAGTTTTCACTTTACAGAACAGGTATGGATAAGAAGGAACTTATCTGTTTGGCTTGACGGGGATCGCTACGCAGGCTTGTCTTCATTTCTTCTCTTCGGGAACAAGTCCACGGTAAGAACCTTACAGCTTAGTGTAGATGAAAACAGAGCTACATGCGACCTTATCTACATGAACATGATATGCTTATGCATGCATGTAAGTTTTTTGTCGGGACCCCTAGCACTTCGTTTATTTAACTGGTGCTCAGGGTCTATGCCTGGATTTGTACAAAGGGTTACATGCAACATCGGCAATGCTTGTACAAAATGGTGGCTGCCAGACCGGGCCCGATAGCCGCGCCTTACGGGTAGAACTTATGGAGATTCTCAATGTTCCATTAGTTTTGCAATTGAATGCCATCTCCGGTCTCCAGACGGACTATGCCAGGTCTGGTGACTTGTACTACCCGATATGGGCCTTCCTACTTCGGCGTCAACTTGTTTGCACCCTTGGCAGACTGAACATGTCTAAGGACAAGGCCGCCTTCCGCAAAGCTCCGGGCATGAACCCTGAGGCTGTGATAGCAGCGCAGGGCTTGCTGGCAGCATGCAACACGCGTAGCAGCCTGGAGACGGTTGTCCTCAAGTAGCACAACATCGTCATGCCCGTGCTGTTCCTACGCTACTTCATCGTAGGTAAGCACCCGTGGTGATCTGAATATGAGTTCTGTGGGGATCACTGCTTCTGCCCCATAGACTAGGGAGAAGGGAGTCTGGCCGGTAGCTTGATTTGGTGCCGTACGGAGGGAGCAAAGAACCACCGGTAGCTCGTCGATCCATTGCCTGCCGCACTTCTGTAGCCTATCAAATGTTCTTGCCTTGAGTCCTCATAGCACTTCAGTGTTTGCCCTCTCAGCTTGTCTGTTGCTTCTGGGATGGGAAACAGAGGCAAATGAGACCTTGCTTCCGAGGGCATGAACATATTGCATGAAGGCGCGGCTTGTGAATTGGGTGCTGTTGTCAGTGATTCTGGCGGGTACTCCGAAACGGCACACCAATCCTTTCAAGAACTTCATAGTTGACTGTGCGGTCACCTTCCTCACGGGCTCCACTTCTGGCCACTTTGTAAACTTGTCGATTGCAACGTACATGTATTCAAATCCCCCGGTAGCACGGGGGAAGGGGCCCAAGATGTCAAGCCCCCAGACCGAAATGGCCATGCCAAAGGTATTGTTTGAAGAGCTTGAGCAGTCTAATGGATATTCTTGGAGTGGAACTGGTAGGCTTCACTTGGTGACTATCTCGATTGCATCTTGGAGGGCTGTGGGCCAGTAGAAACCTTGACGGAAAGCTTTTCCAACCAGGGCCATCAATCCAATGTGGGATGTGTATCTCTGCCAATAGTTCCTTTCCTTCTTCCTGGCAGATGCACTTCAATTTCACACCGTCCGGCCTTCTTCTATATAGTATGTCATCCACGAACTGATACATACTGGCCCTCCAGGCTACTCTTTTAGCTTCTTCTTGCTCTTCGGGAAGTTCTCCTATTTGGAGGAAATGAAGTATGTGCCGCGCCCAAGTTGGAGGCTGAGGCTCGGCAACAAGGACTAGTGGCACCTCCTTGTTGACGGGAGCACATGCCTCGACTACAAAGACTGGTAGTTTGGTGGGAGGGTGCAGCTCACCAATCGAAGGGGAGTTGTTCCCGCCAAGCTCTCTGCCGGGGGCTTCGGGAAACTCTGCCGGGAGAGGCATGGCAGAGTCCAGTTTCCTCTTCTCGCTGGCCATTGTTGCCGGGGATACGGAGGGTTGAGTCAGACGGAGAACAAAATTCCCTGGTTCCACAAGGAGTTTTTGCGCAATGCACTTTGATAGATGATCAGCAATGCTATTTTCTGCATGTGGTACATGCTCTATTTGTAATCCATCAAAGCGCTCCTCCAACTTTCTCACTTCCTCTACTTGAGGTGCTTACTAGTGGGAGCGACGAGAAGCACGCCAGCTCCTCACCTTACAGGGAGAAGGCACCATTAAAGTACATGATCCATTCTTGGGGTGCTTCCTTGCCGTGGGTAGCTGTCTCCAACACTTCTTCCTCTGCTCTAGATAGTTGACGTGCTCTCAAACTTCAAACCAAAGCTGGACAACACCAAAACCCATTCCACTATTCTGCCAGTGGCCTTGGGGTTTCTTAGTATGCGTTGCAGGGGGAAGCGGGTGACTACCGTGATCTCGTGGCCTTGGAAGTAGTGGCACAATTTCCTTGAGGCCATGATGAGGCCAAAAATCAACTTTTGCACGCTAGATTACCTCAACCTAGCCCCCTACAGCAGGGAGCTGATGAAGTACACTAGTCGTTGCACCACCTTCTTCATTGCTACGACCTTGGCACTGTCTCCATTGCCCCGCTCTTCCTTGCTTTGATCTGCATCTGACCTTGCCGGGATGGGTCTGCTCTCCTCGCTAGAGGGGACAGTGGTTGCGGCTGCTACTCCATCCACCTCCCGTTGTGCCACCAGTGCTTCACTAACCACTTGGTTGATCGCTGCTAAGTATAGCAGCAACGGCTCTTGTGGTTTAGGAGCGACTAAGGTGGGAACAGAGGAAAGGTAGGCCTTCAAATATTGCAGCGCAGTGTCTGTCTCCGGGGTCCACTCTACAGGCCATGCCTTCTTCAAGATTTTGAAGAACGGTAGGGCATGCTCGGCGGACTTGGAAATGAACCTTCTTAATGCGGCAACACATCCAGTCAAACACCTCACGTCTTTAACTGTCTCGGGTGCTTGAATCTGCTGAATCGGCTTGATCTTGTCAGGGTTGGCCTCTATCCGCCGGCGGGACACAAAGAAGCCAAGTAGCTTACTGGAAGGAACACCAAACACACACTTCTCAGGATTCTTATTCAACTTGATCTTGTGTAAATTTGCAAATGTCTCTTCCAAGTCCTGAATGAGAGTCAACATGTTCTTTGTTTTGACCACTATGTTGTCCATGTAGTCTACAACATTCCCGTGCAGCTGAGACTCAAAGCCAATCTGCATTGCTCTTGCAAAAGTGGACCCAACGCTCTTTAGCCCAAAGGGAATCCGTACAAAATAGTACCTACTGCATGGGGTTATGAACGCGGTCTTCTCCTCATCTTCCTTGGACATGAAAATTTGGTGGTACCCGAAGTAGCATCTATACAGCGTGGTGCTATACAAACGGTTTTTAACCCCTTTCCGTGACCGCATTTGGAACCGTCGCCTAGTGAGTGTGGGTGATATGGGGGGTCCTGCCCACATGACCCAGAAACCGTTGGGGATAGGGAGCCTTGATGCATATAGTTGTCCCTATATAACCGTTTCCGATATCTCGAATATCCCAAACGCTTCATCCTTGCTACTCGTTTGTGCTCACATTGCCATCGCAGTCGGAGTTTTGTGGTTTTACCTAAAACCAGGCAGATTCCAGGCACGACAGTTTTCCAGGCACGTACCAAACTGGCTCTATGTTTATGATGCCTGGCACATCACAAACAGTTCATGATTATAAACCGTGTACGATAGGTAGACAATCACACACATTTAGTTTTCCCGCACCGTATGTGATAGTGTTTGACATCACACATGCTTTGCAAACGGCAACTGTGCACATTGTTTTTTTTGACTGTGCACTATAGGGAAACCCCCCCACAACAATTACTCTTTATTCCACACATAATAATACAATATATACAAGGTTATGAAGGATAACCCAAAAGAAAATCTAACCTATAAAAGATAAGAATGTACATCAAGGGGGAAGAAAGGTTACCCAGTGCACAAGGCTATCCATGAATCTAGGCTTAATCCTAAAGGAGAGTAAAGAATATCATGTATAAAAGTTCTCCTCCAATGATTGAAGCTAGGTCTGACATGCCTAAAAACTTTAGCATTCCTAATCAGCTAGATATTCCAGCAAGTAGTGAACACCACTTCAGCAAAAAAGGCTTGTTGAATTCTCTCCTAGCATTAACAGCAATATCAGACATGTTGTTTCCATGGTTCCAATCAATTTGAAGATAGTTCCACATACACTGACTAAAAATGCAGTTGAAAAATAGGTGGTCTCTGCCTTCCCAGATTTGCAAATGACAGAGTACACAAGAGATACCATCATCAATATGCCAGTGCCTTCTCTCAATCATGTCCTTGTTATTCAACCTGTCCATGATTATCATCCAAGCAAAAACATTGATTTTCATAGTACAGGAGCTAGCCCAAACCCAATTCAATAGTGGGTTGAAAGACCAGTTCATGTGCATTTGGATATAAAATCTCTTGGGGGTATAGGATTTTTCAGTCCCATGCCAAGACCACACATCTTTGGAATCAGGCTGCACCTCATGGAGCAAAAGAAGATTTTTGAGAGATAGGAAATCCTTGTATGCTTGTTCAGACAGAGGTAAATTAAACCAAGAGGTTATGTCTGGACAATCCAGGCCATCTTTTACAGTGGACAGTGTATCTTTGCAGTAAGAATATAGCCTTGGAAATATGTGCCACAAAGGTAGAACTGAGTTTCCTGACTGCCATTTATTAGACCAAAACAAAGCAGTATCCCTTGATTGACCATGACCCAAGACACCTCTCTGAATTTATCAACCAACTTAAGAATGTCCCTCCACCAAAAAGATCCACATGAAGATGTACCTTGTGGGACAACCCCATGGTAATAAGAATTCCAGATTAGTTTAACCCAAGGTACATCAGCCTTATTCAAGAATTTATGCACATGCTTAAAAAGAAGAGCCACATTTTGAATGCCAAGATTCAAAATTCCCAATCCACCTTTATTTTTTGGTCTGTAGATGAGCTCCCAAGCAGCCAAAGAGGGAGCATGCTCTTGCCTATTCTTTCTCCATAAGCACTGCCTTTGAATTCTTTGCAACTGGTTCAAGATTCCAGGGTTTATGAGAACACTGCAAAGAAAAAAATATGGGTAGAGAGGAAAATGCAGTGTTCAAGTATTGCAATGTCCCCCCTTGGTCCAAAAAAGAGGAGCGAGCAGTCATTCTTCTTTCCATGCAATCCACCAGAGGCATGAGATCTACCATTCTGGGATATGTGGTGCCTACTGGAAGCCCTAGGTAGGTAAAAGGCATTGTCCCAACCTTCCAGCCAAAGATATCAGCCAATCTTTTGGTCTCCTCCTGAGATACATTGATAGGTATCATACATGATTAATGATAATTTACATCAAGGCCAGTGGAATGTGAGAACACAAGCAACATCCTCTTAAGAGACAAGAACTGACTGTACACTGCTGTCGGTGGGAACGACACCTATGGGATCACTGGGATCCCTTCTATGGTCGGCAGGCGCGGGATCGTGAGAAGAGCAGGTTTAGGAGCTAGCGCACGGATCGTTTACCCAGGTTCGGGCCGCGAGGATGCGTAAGACCCTAGTCCTGCTTTGGTGGATGTATTGAGTGTTCTTGAGCTTTTTGAACTAGCTACGGTGGTTGTGCCATTCCAAAAAGCCGAATCTCTCTCCTGGTCGCCTCGGGCCTCCTTCTATAGGATAAAGGGGATGCCACCGTGGCACACAGGAGGTGGAAAGGCCTACAATGCGCGAGCTTATCGCACAGCATTACGGGACAAAGTGCATTAAATGCTCTATGTAGGTGTCCATTAGCTTTATCGGGGACGGGAACGAGGCCCGTTCCGTCCGTCGCCGCTCCGCCTCGCTCCGACACGCGCCCAGGCTAGCGATGCATGCAGCGCCATGTAGGCAGGCAAGCAGCTGAGGTGGCACGGTGGTAGGGCCTTCATGAAGATCTGCATGCCGCCACGCAGGTGCTTGCTGATTTGGCCTGAAAGCTGCATGTTGCCACGTAGGTGCCTGCCCAGCTAGTTGGGCTGGCAGCTGCATGCGAACGGCGGTGGAGTCTTGGCTGGTGCGGTCCTGGCAGTGGCCCTGCTGGCGTCCTCGGCAAGGGCCTTGCAGGAGGCCCGGCAAGGGTCTTGCCGTGGTGTCGTAGTCGTCCCCGGCAAGACGCTTGCCGCGGGTCTTGAGGATTTCCTTGGCGAGGACCCCGCCAAAGGTCCTCGTCTCCTGATCCTCATCTGATGTCATATATCTATGGTCTTCACAAAGATCTGCATGCCACCACGGAGGTGCCTCCCGAGCCCTGGTCCCAACGTAGTTGTTGACGACGTTCGGGACCTTTGGGCTCAAGGGTGGCTCGCTCTGCTGGCGTTGGGCAAGTTGCCCCGGCAAGGCTGTTGCCGGGGTTGCTGAGGCTGCCCTGGCAAGGGTCCTGCTAGGGGAGTCCGCCTTGCCCCTTTGCTCTTTGTGTTTCTAGTCTTGGCATTCCCTCTGATCGCCTTGCGCCTTTGGCTTCTCTCCGGCTTCCCTCCCATGCCCTGCTTAGTGTGGCCGTGGGCGCGGCTCCGACTGTCCGTGCACAAGTAAAGGGGTGAAAAGGAGCGCCCCTACTTTCGTACACCGACAGGAGCCCCCAGGCCTGGGCCACACATAAGCGCGACACGTTGTTGGGCCAAGCCCAAAACGGTGCGCGGGCAGTCGGGGCGGGATTTTACCAGAGTAATTTTTCGTCCGCCGCGCTTCCCCAGGACCTGCGAGCGACGTCGAGGGTCATGTGTGACATGGGGGTCATGCGTGGGGCGGTTTTCGCACGCGTGCATCACATCATAGTTAATGGGAAAAGAAGCGGACCACGCCTTCCCCGTAAAAGGGAATAACCGCGGGCGCGGTGCTCATTTACCCCCTGCATCTTCTCCAATCTCGGAACCGCTGCCTCCTTCTGCTTCCTTCGCAAGATCTTGCCTTTGCTCGCCGCCGCTGTGTCTTTGCCGCCCTCCGTCTTCTACTTCTTGCAGCCACCATGGCGCCCAAAACCAGTAAAAACGCAAAGGAGTGGCCAAGGAAGCCGGGGCAGCGGATCCGCCGGAGAGCGAGTCAGTGGCGCGGCGGACGCAGCTCGCCTACTTCCCCTTGACGGTCGACGTGTTCGAGCTTCGGGACTTCTTCAAGCCCCTCTGGGGGTGCAAGACGGGGGGGGGGGGGAGACGACTGGGCATCCAGCCACGCGCGTCATCCCCGCCAATTGCGCGGAGGCCGCACCGAATCGGTACTCGTTCTTCATCGATTACTTTTCCTGCGGCCTTTGCCCCCCTTTCTCCGATTTCTTCAATGATATCATGCACACATTTGGCTTCCATCTTCTGGATTTCACTCCATACGTCGTGGCGTGCATGGCTCTATTCGCCCATCTCTGTGAGGGCTTCGCCAGAGTTCTTCCCTACACGGCCCTCTTCCAAGATTATTTTTACCCCCGCATCCAGAAGGGAGGCGCCATTTCTGGTTGCATCACCTGGATCCCAAGGTCCAAAGGGATGTACCCAGAGGGCGCCCAGAAGGAGAGGTGGGAGGAATGGCTGGGCCGGTGGTGCTAGATTGAGGAGGACGACCCTCAAGAGTTCTGCCGGGTCCGCCAGGCGCCGCCGGTTCGCAGGAAAGACTGGGGCTATGTCGACGCCCAGCACGACAAGCTCGAGATCTCCATCACCAGGATCCACCGCCTCACCGTTGTCGGGCTTACCCTGGAGATGATTGGGGCGGATTTCCTCCGCCGCCGAATCGCTCCTCTGCACAACAAGGGGAGGCTGGCCTGGCTCTTCCAGAACGTGGCTAACATCATGAGGCTTCGCCCCGGCCTCAATCATAACTTCACGGTGATAGGGCATGCTCACTTCTTCGAGCGGATCTTTCAGCTCGATGTGAACCGTGAAGGCTGGGCCGAGAAGGTCGGCAAGGCTGCGAAGGTCGGCAAGGTCGTCAAGGGGCCCTTGTTTGGGTTGCCGGCGGGGGTGGTCCCACTGAGCAACAACTCGCGCTAGACCGACATCATCACCATGATGCCAGACTTTAACGCGCACGGCCCCATCCAAAACTGGGTCGCGCCGCCAGAGGTGCAGGTGTAGGAGTTCTTCGACGGCTTGGCAGAGGTGTACGCCCGCAACAAGCCGCTGCTCATCTAGAACACCACTCAGGCAGAGCTGGACTATATCGCCGCCAGGGCCGCGGAGGCGGAGCTCGCCAGGCAGGCCGGCAGTGCTGGCGGCGTGGAGGACGAAGTCGCGGCGGCTGCGGAAGAGAAGGAGCTTACCCAATGGGCGGAATCCGCTGGGGAGGCCAGCAGTGCCAGCACCGGGGCTCCTCTTATTGAAGATGCGCCCGACGAGTCGGAGGAGGAGGAGGAGGAGGGAGAGGAGGAGGAGGAGGGAGAGGAGGAGGAGGAGGCCGAGGCCATCGTCCCTCCAGCCACAGGGAGGGGGCGAGTCTTGCGGCAGGCCAGCTCCGGCAAGCTGGTTTGGCCTGACAGGGCCGGGCAACCCCGGCAAGCCCTGGAGACGTCCATGCGCCAAACGAGGGCCGCTGTGGCGAAGAAAGTGGTGAAGGTCACGGTGGCGAAGAAGAAAGCATCTGCCTCTTCTTCGTCTAAGCGTGCTCAGATGCCACCTCCTTCCCCTCCTCTGGCAGACGTTGATGCGGAGGTCACCTGCGACTTCGGGTCCCTCAGCCCAAGGAGGAAGAGGAAGGCAGCAGATGAGGAGGAGTACGAGTGAGCTTTTTGTTCCCTTCCCCCTTTCTTTCGACTTCATCTCCTCAATTGTGCTGCTTATCTTGAATTGTTTTCATTTTTGCAGGGAAGTGGAGACGCTGGCCCAGAGGGTGAAGAGGGCCAGGTCTTCGGCGGGCAGCCAGCCCCCAGCGGGCACCTCGAAGGCGCCGCTGGTGGTGCTGAGCTGTCCGGACAGCAGCCCCCGGCGCAGCCCCCAGCGTAAGTTCACCACTCACTCCCCGTCAACGTGTGTTGGGGGCATGATCCCTTGATGCTAACCTTGCCGTGACTGCAGGAGGAGGCCAGCAGAAGGAGGAGCCGCAGAGGGCTACCCCAACACGCCCCCCATCAACCACGCCGCCCCAGAGGGCATCTCCGGCAAGGGCGCCAAGCACCGAGCCCATGCACAGGGAGGAGGAGGAGAACTCGGATGCTGGTGGCTTCGCCTCGGCGCCAACTGTTGGCCGGGAGGGGACCTCTGTTTCCTAGCCCGGCATAGATAAGCCACTTGCCTTCCATCCTTGCCTTTTCCTTTTCTATACTTGGCTTTGCCTTATCCCCTTCTCGGTATCCAGGTCCTTCTTCGATGGATCCGGAGGACATAGATCCCTTCATCGAGGATGTTGCCAAGGACTCCGCGGCGGAGGCCGACAAGATCGCCGCCGAGGAGGCCGCCAGGGGCGCTGTTGAAGGCGCCACCAAGGGGCCCACCGGGGAGCCTGGCAAGGCTACTGTCGAGGAGGCCGGAAAGGGGCCTGCCGGGGAGGCCGACAAGGCCGCTTCCGAGGAGGAGGTGGTGGATGACCAGCCTTCCTCCTCTACTGCCTCTGGCTCCGGCAGGTACCAGGGTCGTCGAGCTCCAGGGCACCCATCGAGGGAGAGGTGCTCGACGAAGAGGTGCTTGCCGCCGCTGGGCTCGAGGTTGTTGACGAGCCGAGCACCAGTGGCGATGGTTCTTAGGAGGAGCGGCTTCTCCAGGCCATGGGTGCCAACTTCTGGAAGCTCCAGGAGCTCCATCGTGCCCGCCTGGACAAGGCCAAGTCCAGGATGGCAATGGTGGACAAGGCGGAGGCGGACCTCAAGGTACGCGTCGCCGAGACGCAGACCTGGTTCCGCCAAGCTTGTGAGGAGCTGAAGGCCGCCTAGGGCGAGCTGGCCAAGCGCGAGGTGGAAATCACCGTGAAGCGGGCCGACATTGAGAAGGTCCAGGAGACGGCGGAGAACTTGGCCGCCGCAGCCGAGGCCGCTCGAGCCTAGCACCAGGTCGCGCTGAACTCCCAGGAGGAGGACCTTGCCGCGTGTGAGGAGAAGCTTGCCACAACGCTCCGCGACAAGGATCAGGAGGTGGAGAAGCTCGTCGTGGAGCGGACCCAGGAGCTGGAGTAGAGGCACAGGGAGGCACTCAATGCCCAGGCTCAGGTTCACGCCGACAAGATGAAGGAGCTGGAGGTGGAGCGGGACGGGCTGAAAAACCAGGTCCTGACGTTGTCCAAGGAGAAGGACACGCTCAACAACGCTCTGACGGAGGCGTAGGGCGTGGTCCTCGGCAGGGCTGGGGAGCTCTCCGAGGCCAACAACTCCATCAAAGACCTCAAGCTGAAGCTGGAGGGTCTCGAGGGGATGTTCTCAGAGAGCAAGGCCCGGGAGGAGACCCTGACCAAGAATCTGGAGACCGAGAAGCAACTGTGGAAGAGCGACGCCCTCACCCACAAGGAGCAAGTGGAGGGCGAGAACCACTGGCTCAATCGCCTCGCCGCCATTGCCGACAAGGCCACCATGCAGCTGGCTGCCATGGGGATGCCGGATGTGAGGTACGCCCCGGAGCCGAACCTGAGCGCCAACTGCAGCCTGACCCTGTTCTTTGAGAGGGTTGTCGGTGCCTTGGAGCGGCTTCATGCCAAACGGGCGGCCTCGCTGGCCGATGAGGCCCGGAGGCTTTGCCAGGGTGCCATGACCAAGGTTCTCACCAAGATGGCATACTGGAACCCCAACCTCGACTTCGACGCTGCGCTGGACAGCTTGCCGGTGGGTGTGGACCTCGCGGCGCTCAAGGAGCGTATCAAGCCCATCATCAGCCGCATCAGTGGAATCAAGAGGATAGAGGGCCAGCGCCGAGATTAGGCACCCCATCTCCCACTGCCGCTCCGGGTTCATGACCAAGACAGTTTTTATCTTTAGTTAGAACCGCAGCAACAATTGATGTAATATAACTCTGCAGCACTTTTGGTACGATGCATGTTATCTTCCTGTTCGATCTTCCCTTTGTATGTTTACCCTACGTTAAATGGGTAGGCTTGCCGGAGCATAAACCCAGGGCAGCACCTTGAGGACGGATCCCCAATGGCCTGCTGGGTGTGCTTGCTGCCGAGCGAACCACCTTACCGCTCTCAACGCGGTCGCTCGAACTGTCGATCTTGACTCGAGTCAGAATCGAAAGTGTTGCCAATTGCGGAAGGCTACCCTGCCAGTCTCGACGCGGCTGCTTGAGCTGTTAAGCGGACTCGAAATAGAACAAGGGCGTTGCCAATTGCGGAAGGGCCCCTTTTGCATGCAGGCTTTCATACATAGGACAGGAACTTCGAGGACAATAACCTCATATATAAAAAGGAAATTGCTTAAAGTTTCGTATGACTTAGCTTTCTTGTCGCCACACTGGCGTCCTTCGCACTTGCAGGCGGCATCATTCTCTTCGCTGCCTTCTTCTCTGGAAGCCGTGGCCACGAGAAACTGCTAAGCCGGCCGCTAAACTAGATTCTCACAGCTGCGCAACCCTACCTGGCGCACCAAAGATGTCGGTGGGAACGACACCTATGGGATCACTGGGATCCCTTCTACGGTCGGCAGGCGCGGGGTCGTGAGAAGAGTAGGTTTAGGAGCTAGCACACGGATCGTTTACCTAGGTTCGGGCCGCGAGGAAGCGTAAGACCCTAGTCCTGCTTTGGTGGATGTATTGAGTGTTCTTGAGCTTTTTGAACTAGCTACGGTGGCTGTGCCATTCCAAAAAGCCGAATCCCTCTCCTGGTCGCCACGGGCCTCCTTTTATAGGAAATAGGGGTTGCCATAGTGGCACACAGGAGGTGGACATGACTACAGTGCGCGAGCTTATCGCACGGCATGCCGGGTCAAAGTGCATTAAATGCATTACGTAGGTGTCCATTTGCTTTATCGGGGACGAGAACAAGGCCCGTCCCATCCGTCGCTGCTTCGCCTCGCTTCGACACGCGCCCAGGCTAGCGATGCATGCAGCACCATGTAGGCAGGCAAGCAGCTGAGGTGGCGCGGTGGTAGGGCCTTCATGAAGATCTGCATGCCGCCACGCAGGTGCCTGCTGATTTGGCCTGGAAGCTGCATGTTGCCACGTAGGTGCCTGCCCAGCTAGTTGGGCTGGCTGTTGCATGCGAACGGTGGCGGAGTCATGGCTGGTGCGGGCCTGGTAGTGGCCCTGCTGGCGTCCTCGGCAAGGGCCTTGCCGGGGGCCCGGCAAGGGTCTTGCCATGGTGTCGTAGTCGTCCCTGGCAAGATGCTTGCCGGGGGTCTTGTGGATTTCCATGGCGAGGACCCCGCCGAGGGTCATCGTCTCCTGATCCTCGTCTGATCTCATATATCTATGGTCTTGACAAAGATCTGCATGCCACCATGGAGGTGCCTCCCAAGCCCTGGTCCCGACGTAGTTGTTGACGGTGATCAGGACCTTTGGGCTCAAGGGTGGCTCACTCTGCTGGCATTGGGCAAGTTGCCCCGGCAAGGCTCTTGCCGAGGCTGCTGAGGCTGCCCTGGCAAGGGTCCTGCAGGGGGAGTCCACCTTGCCCCCTTTGCTCTTTGTGTTTCTGGTCTTGGCGTTGCCTCTCATCGCCTTACGCCTTTGGCTTCTCTCCGACTTCCGTCCCCTGCCCTTCTTAGTGTGGCCGTGGGCGTGGCTCCGACTGTCCGTGCACAAGTAAAGGGGTGAAAAGGAGCGCCCCTACTTTTGTACACCGACAACTGCAGGCACAATAATCAAAGTGTCATCAGCATAATGAATGCTAGGATAATCTCTATCATGGCAGGGTATCGGCAACTGCTGGTGTCCCTGAGCTTGCATCTCATTAACCACTGATTACAACAGATCAATAGCCAGAACAAAGAGCAAAGGTGAGACTAGATCACCTTGTCTGAGTCCGTTTTTACACTGAAACTGTTTGCCAGGAACACCATTAAGCAGCACAGAGGATGTACCAGTAGTCAAAAGCTCTTTGATCCAACTTATCCATCTCTGATTAAAACCTTTAAACTTCATGATCTCAAAAATAACAGTCTGTTTAATAGAGTCAAAGGCTTTCTCAAAATCTAGTTTAAGAATGAGGATTGGCATCTTAGATTGATGGCACTGATGCAAATACTCCAATGTCCAGGCAATACAATCGTGAATTGTCCTTGATTTAATGAAGCCATATTGGTTTTTTTATAAATACATTCCATAATGAGCTCTTGAAATCTATTTGCCACAATCTTTGAAAGGAATTAAATCCCATGCCAGTCAAAGATAAAGGTCTATAATCCCCCACTCCCTCAAGAGCCAACTTTTTAGGAATCAGAGTAATAGAGGAAGAGTTCAAATTAGCTAGGTGAGCAGTGCCATCACAGAACTCCTGAGCAAGAGCATGAAAGTCCTTACCAATAATTGGCCAACACTTCTTGAAGAATAAGCCATTAAAACCATCAGGGCCAGGACCCTTATCCACAGGCATATGTTTCACTGCATTATCAATCTCTTCAGTAGTGAAATGCTTAGTTAATGCATCTAGGCTAGGTACTGGTTTGAGAAGGGATTGCAAATCAAACCCCATGTTATTTCCCCTAGAGGTGCCCATTCTTCCTTTGAAAGCAGACCAAATGATTCCTTCGATCTGACTATGCTCAGAGATAACACTACCATCTTGCAACTGTAGACTAGCAATGGAATTTCTTCTGAATCTTTCAGTAGCCATGGCATGGCAGAACTTGGTGTTCTCCTCATCCACTTTAATATATTTTATGGTACACCTTTTTTTCTATTATAAAAACTGTAGGTGTAACAAATGCTCCACATGCAACTTAACAACTTTTGTGAAGTTAAATTCCTGTCTGAACAGTGGCCTCAACTTCTCTAGATTATCCATTTTATTGCATTTGTCAATCAGAATTTTGAGCTTAGAAATCCCCAATTTACACTTCTTGAGATCTTGCCTGAGAGTTTTCAATTTATCAGCAATAATATCAGATATATGAGATTTCCTAGAAGGCTTCTCCCATGAGTGCTTAACACAATCATAAAAACCATCCATCTTTACCCAATAATTCTCAAACCTAAAGATATTGGATTTAGGAATGTTCGTGTTAATAAGAACCACACAAGGGACATGGTCTGATGTAGTTCTTCCTAATGGTAGCACCTCAGAGAAGGGATAACAAGTTATCCAGTTGGTTGAGGTAAAAAACCAATCAAGCTGTTCTAAGAGTGGAGCATCCTGCATATTAGACCATGTGAAAGACCTGCCTTTCAGAGGTAATTCAAGCAATCCTAGGTGGCCTATTATCTCATTAAATATAAAAATGTCATTGAGATCTCCTCTAGGCAGATTTCTGTTTTCTATGGATCTGATGAAATTAAAATCTCCCAAAAGCAACCAATTATCATCCACAGGGATGTTGAGGTGGTACAACCAATTGAAAAAATTGTCCCTAAGTTCTCCTTGGCAAGGCCCATAAACAGCTACAAGTGTCCACTGCTCATTATTGTGTCTGGAGGTAAAATTGAGCACCATAGCAAAAGGTTGTACCTCCACTAGAATACCAAACAAGAATGAGGAGTTCCAGACTACAAGAATTCAACCAGATGCGCCCACGGAAGGGGCAAAAGCAAAAGTATCAAACTGTTTAGGACAGAAAGCCCTAATATCGCTGATATGAATAGAACTGCATTTAGTTTCTTGAAAACATGCCACCACACACTGACTTTCCTCTATTTCTTACCTAACAGCATGCTGCCTACCAGGTGAGTTAAGACCTCTCACATTCCAGCACAAAACACTCCATCTTCTAAAAGAGGTAAGATTCATGATAAAGAAAATAGAGGAAGCTATAGAGCAACACTATATAATAGTGCTTGAAGGAAACTGTTAAGATCCAGCACATGAAGCAAAGTGCATTATTACAGACCATGATAAACACCAACAATTCAGCATATAAAACTAGAGGTATAAGCAATCCAGGACACACATAAACATGCAACACGTAAACAACCAACTTTAGGGATTGCCAAACCCAACACTCCTTTATGAAGTCAAACATCAAAAGAGGTAGGGCGATCTTCAGCTGGGTCGGCCATAAGCTGCTCCACAGTTAACTTCTCTGGTGCAATACCCAGGTCCTCTCCAGCACGCTGGAGTGTGAGAATGGGTGTCAGAGGAGGCATATCATGAAGTTTTTCGTCCTTCTTGTCGCCATGTCCCAGATCTCCAGCTTCATCAGAAGGAACTACCATAAAAGGCTTGCACCTGGGCTTCTTTTTCTTGGGCTGAGATTGGAGCTCCTGGAAGATAGGCTTGAAACCATCACGCTTGATCGATCCCCTGGTACATCTTTTGACCGAGGTTTCCACAAGAGGTGTTGGCGCCAAAGTTTTGCAGCGATGCACCTTCTTGTCTTGGCATTGAGCGGAGAAGGAAAATCGCTCCTCTCAAACAGCAGTTGACACATTTTCAGAAGAAATATTGTCTGAACCCAAATCGGCAGAGTTAATAGGTGGAAACAAATTCCTTGCCACATGCCTTGCTCTGGCCGGACTAACAGAAAGAGACTGAACAAACTGCAGCTTGGAGAGAACTTGCACATCATCAAAAGCCAGGGCCCAATTCCTCTTAGAAAGCACAAAGGGCTCAACAACAACAGTGGGCAATGGCATGGGCTTGGCCTGCAGAGGGCCAACCCGTAGAAGAGATTCAAAAGTCCTCCTCCAGGCAAGCTCTGGAGGCAGAACAGGGCCATAGACAACCTTCACAGCACTAACAAAAATCCTCTCATACTGTATAAGAGGTCAATGATAGGGAACAGTAGCCCACTCATTAGCATTGAAGTGTTGAGGGACCTCCTCCTCAATCTCATGCACATCATTTGAACTTCATACTCAGAAAAAACCGGTTGGTCAGTCACCATGGACTCTTGATCTTGCACTGGCTGTTGCTCATCAGCATGCTGCTCATTGTCTTCATCCCCCCAAACTGCATTGCCCCAGTTATCCGGTGCCACATGATCATGAGCTGGCAGTGGGTTTGATGGAAGTCATTCCAACCGATAGATGGGTAAGGAGGTAGAACAAAGTTGTGTTCCTCAGGTTGCACATGACTAGGCAGTGGGTGAGGGTTCCCATCCAATGGCATATGATCCTCATCTTCCGGCATTTGCTCGGCAAATTTTGCCCGCAAAATGTAGCAGGGAGCAGTCCATGAAACCTTGGCGCCTCCATAAGGTACATAGTCAGTGAACACAACACTACGAGGGACCAAAATATCTTCAAGAAAGGAGGCAAAAACAATGGAGCGGACCAGGTATGGATCATCACTAACCTAGTGCTCAAATTTCCCAAAAGTATTGACTGCAGCTCCAATGTTTTCAGTAGTCCTCAGATCCAAAGGAATCCCAATAAACATCAAGCACCCATCACGAAAACCCTAAGTGCCTCTATAGCCAACTCCCTCATCATGCTTAAGAAACCAAACAAATCTGTCACCACCTAGTGGCTGAGGTGGCAATTGCAGCAAACGGAAATGAACTGCAGCATCTATAAGTTGAAATAGCCCAACATCACAGACCCAAGGCTGAGCAGATCGAACCTGAACTCCCATGTTCTCTAGCAGATCAACCACTTCCTCTCTAGCAGGCCCAACTTGATCAGAGGCGGCACTGGCATCACCTCTGCCACCATATACTCCTCACGACGGCGAACAATGGGGGAGGGAGGCGTGACGGAAGTCTGTGGTAGCCTGTTTCCACCTCCATCGATGATATGGTGGCCAGCCGGAACATAGCGGTGGGCGTCAAGGGCAAAGTTGGCCATGGGAGACTCCGTAGAGAGTGGCGGAGGAGAAACAGGAGGTGTAGGGGTCGCCGTCGAAGAGCCAAGTGGGGTTTTTTTTGTGGAGTAAGGCAATGAATAGATGCAACTCATGTGTCAGAGGAGCATGAAGTGTCCCTTGCTTGAGAGGAACAGGGGGAGGTGGCAACTTCGATATCGGTATTGTGAACCGGAGACGTCGGAGGAGATTTCTGCTTCCAAAACAAACCCTGCTCCAAAGAAATCTTTTGACAGTCCCTGCGACTGTGGCCCACTAGCAAACATGCCAAACAAACTAAATAAGAGGGGCAATCTTTTTCAAAATGACCAGTCAGAGAGCATTTTTGACAAGCAAAGATTTTTTTCCACCATATTATCAGTCATATCATTGATGGAAATATTAGCATCCTGCGAGGAAGGAATATCTTCCAAAGGCCCACTCGGGGTAGAGGATGGCTCAAATTCTTGAGCTACGGAAGTACTAAGCCCCTCTGGCTGACTGTCTGGAGGCCCATCATGGCAAATAAAAATAGACGAGGTCCCGCCCAACGATTGCGCCAAAGATGACAACACCTGAGGGGGATGATCACGCAAGGCAAGCCGGTGGCGCACTACCGGAGATCCAACCGTGCCAAACACGATGGGCGGTGACGCCACCGTGCATTGAAGGTCTTGAAGAGGGGGAGCACAAATAACAACCCTTTCATTCTCTGGAATCTCATAACCAGCATCTTGAACAGTCTCTATGCAATTATCGGAAGCAGGAAACCTATATCGCTTGCAAACCGAATAATTCTCAAACGTGGCAAATGAGAGCTTTTTTGAAAACCAGAGCTTGATTTCATGGCAGACTTAACTGGAGGTTTATGCATGGCTAAAAGTCCAAGGGCAACCCTATGCTTAGATGGACTAACCAGAATCCATTCTGCATCACACTCCTTCGAAATCTTGAACTCACGAACACAATTTGGGCCGCCATTACCCCAGAGATGAAAATAACATTTGAATTGTTGGCAAGAAAAAGATCGCAACTCCACAATGTAAACCCCACATCCTTGCAAGAAACATTGAAACTAAATACCTTATCACCAATCCGAGAAATCAGAAGATCAATGGAAGAACCTCCAAGAGCAGATTCAAGTGCAGCCACCACAGAGTCTTCATTGAGGCAAAAATCATGCTTGCTAAAAGAGACAACCAGAGTGAATGATCCCATATTCTCCATGGGATGAACTGTTAAACCCGAGGCATTATAGATCTTATCTGCAAAAACTCTACCCTTGGAGAAATCCAAGCCTAGGGTAGATCCAGAAGCTGAACCCATCAAGATGGGTATTAGAGGGTAGATCAGAGGCCGCTGGAGAGGATGATCAAATCAGAAGACCAAATCAGTGGCTAAAGGTGGAGATCACCGGTGGGAGGTGGGTTAGGGGTGGGTGGGTCGGTGGGAGCGCCATGATGGGTGGATGGTGATCCGGATCCTGTGAACCATGTCAGATTATGATGTATATCGCACATGCTGTGCTTTATTGATCGTGTGCGCCATAAGGACCTGCACACCATAATTTCACCTTAATTTAATTGCTGATATTTAAAATTGTACCTAATTTGAACTTTAAAGTAGGCTATAGCTTTATTCATATCCATCAGGTTCAAACAACCAATGCATTATTCAACTCACATGTACATATGTTTAATAATTACATAAGCACCAAATAAAGAATGATGAACCAGGGTTCTATACTTGTACCATCACAGATGGTAAAGAAAGAGGCAACAGACATTCTGGTTGCTGAACAAGGTGAAGCGGAATGGCCCTATTGTGCTCTCGTGGATGCAGAAGGCACACATGACTCTAGTCCAACCCATTGTGATGGCCGGCCTCCAATCATGTAGTTTGAGAGGTAATCTTGTGTAAACTACTTCAGGATCCACTTAAAGGAAAAAACATTCAGACATTGTCATCTAACACAAGTCATTACGGGCACTAAAAAGAAGGCTACAGAGTTCTTACTTACCATCTCGTAGTTCACTGTTGTCTTGCATAAAGTGTAAACAAATAGTTCGATTGACATATTTTGACCCATTTTAATAATAATCTTTATCAGTTTCCTCACCTGATGCTTGTTCATGAATATCTCATTGCCCATATGCAGAAAGGGTCGAAGTGTGGATCTTTGGCAATGACATATGTACCTAAATGCACCAAGTTAATATTAGAAGCTAAACAACAATTGCAAAATGATGTAGTACAAAACTCCCTCCATCCCATTATATAAGATTTTATTACATATATATCTAGACATCATCAGGACATTAAGGTAACACTATTCCTTGTTGATATGTTGCCTAGGATTGCATATTTAGTCATTCAGTACAATGCATGTTGCTATGTAGCCTCAGATATATTAAATATGGCCCTAGTTAACCTACTGATAAATGGGTGATAGATGTATTCAGTGAAATGTCCGATTTGACGATTATTCCCTTATCAGCCCCCAGGCTATATGGTACCAGCTACCGATATCCTGAACAGAGAATACATATAAGCAATGCGATGAAACTAACCTTGATGGAAAACAACACTGTTCTCAATATTGTCCTGTATGAGTACATATAAAGGCATGTTAAGCACAAAAGGCTAAACATCAATCAAATATATCCATGGTAGACAACATAATCTACAAATGATAGCTTCAGTGTGCAGGCTTAAGCACGCTAGTTAAGCAAAACAAGAAGTGGAAAGGTGTGCTAACTGCATCAGGCATAACATTGAAAAACAAGCAAATAGTCATTCAAACTGGTATTGTGCAGGTCTAAAGTACACTAGTTATTGTTAAAAAAATTAAAAGGCATGTTAACTACAGTATCTTTAACAGCAACCAAATATCGTAATTCATAGTGGTATTGTTGAAACTGTTATTGATGAAATTGAACTTCACGGTAAATAGTTGCACATATAGAGCATCACATTCTAAAGAACTGAAATAAACAAGTCATAAGGACATCTCTAGGAGATGCTTAAAAAGTTAAAGGACTAAAACCCTTAGTGGATATATATATATATATATATATACTCCAGCAATTTTTGGCCTTTTCTAGCCGATTCCCTAAACTTGAGGTTGTAAACTTCAATTTGATCAAGTTCAAAGTATGTTAAACCGAAAGTAGTATGCATTCAAACATAAACATAGATAGTTTTGCATAACCGAACATAAAACATAAATTTAAACTAAGCTAAACTACTTTCGGTCGAAGTAGAGGTTGAGCCAATCCTTCGTCGTCATGTACGGTGTCCCGCGAGCCGGGTCCGGGGTAGTACCGTCGTCGGGGTCGTTGGGGAAGGCACTCCTCCACTCGTCGACGTTGATCTCCTCACCCTCCGGGCCCACCTCGACGCCCTCTGCGCCGTCGTCACCGCCGCCTTTGACATCGTCATCAGAGGAGAGCGTGATAACCTCGCCGCCCTCCGCGTTGCCATCCTCGCCGCTTTCGACCTTGTCATCGGAGGAGAGCGCCATAACCTCGCCACCCTCCGTGTCGGAAAATATCGTCTGCTCCGCCTCCATGAGCTCCGGGTGCTGCTGGCAGAGCTCGTTCATGTAGGGCTCATCGGCGGCCTCGGCCTCGAGGTGCTCCCACGCCTCGCGGTCCTCCCGCGCCGTAGCCGAGCTCACCCCCCTGGCTCTGGTGGAATGAGGTCGATCAGACGTGTGGAGAAGGGGTAATTGAGCCTAGACGTCGCGCCGTGGTAGCGGACCAGCTAGCGGTCGTACTCCATGGCCGTGAGCTCGGCCGTGTGGAAGCTACCGAGCCACCAGCGGGTGTGGGTCTCTCGATCTGTAATCTCGGCAACCCACGTCCCCCACCGTCGCTGCCGGACCCCGATGTAGGACTTCATTGGCTGCTGGGTCCAGGGGAGGACGGGGAAGTCCTCGAACTAGCGTAGGGGCGCGGTGGCGGGCGGATCAGGGGACCGGCGACGGTGGATCGGGCCCGCGGAGGACGGTGGGGACACGTCGGCGTCGGGCAAAAATGCCGCGATAAACTTCTTTTTGGCGATTGGCTCCTCGAGCTCCCCGGCACACAGGCAGAGATTGAGGATGGAGGAGCCGGCGAGAGCGGCGACCTACCAATGGTTTCAAGGGTTGTGTGTGTCTGTGTGAGCGGAGGTTGTGTTTGAGGAAATACTACGGCAACTGAAAATTGTACTAGGCAGGAGAAACAAGACGGGGCTACTGAAAATTTGGATCAAGGGTGAGCAGATATTTTTGAGATTGCGTGGGATGCCGAGGTGGGAGTAAAACATCGGGGCTATTGAAAAGTTGAATCAAGGGACTGAAGCAGAACTGGAGTAACATACATCACACATGGTCCACACATACTAATCGTGTGCTATCAAACATTAAAACCTTCCCGGTAGTAGATATTTTCAAGATTGCGAGGGATGCAGATGCAGGAGTTTTTGGGGAGCGAGCTATTGTGCTTGACATGCCAACTGTGGACTATAGCTGATGCACCTTCTCGCGTAAGCCATAGGCGTACTATATACACCGACGCTGCTCCAAGATATTTTTTACTACATCTCACACGGTTGGTAATAATAAACTGTGTGGGGTCTACCTGATTTGAATTACAAAATGGGGTCACAGTGGCAATGGACATAGTTTGAATTGCTAGACCTTTTATCTGCACTGAACATGCAACTATATGTGTGTCGTAAAAGAATTGGAATTATTCAGGGTGCGTTTGGACATTTTATACATTAAACTGGTTTTCTTGTCATTTCAGGTGCACAATTCAAAATTAAACTACATGCACATGCTCCGGTGCATACAAATTGGTTGAAAAATCAAATCTGTGTCCTTCAGTGCATGCTTAGGTCCCATGCAAAAAATCAAATCTTTTCGGGGTTTGTTTGGCCTTTTTGATACACTAACTGGGTTTTCTAGGCATTTTATGTGCATAATTCAAATTTGAACTACAAGCACATGCTGCAATGCACTAAAGTTGGTTGAAAAATCACATGTGTGTCCTTGGGTGAATTTCTAGGTCCCATGCAAGAGATGGGAATGAATTTCAAACACCAGGGCACTGTTGATTGCCGGCAAAACATTGAGGTACCTGGTTTTTAAATTCTAGTAAATCCAAAACTCATGTGAAATTCATGAAACTTGGCATGCTATCATGGAGCGGCATCAACATGCCGTGGTGAAAATTTTGTCCCATTTGGGGCAGGTTCGAGTATAAGTTCTCACAAACCAGAGCTTCTCTCAACAAGCATGATGGTTTCGATAGGGAATGTACCACCTTTGGGGATGGGACGATATTCGTTGCCTCTTGTTGCTTTCAAAAATTTTCTAGTGTCAACATAGAACAACAGGAGTGTTGTGTTTAATCTTGGAATTTTTTGGGGTTCGTTTGTCCTTTTTTATACATTAAGAGGGTTTTCTAGGCATTTTATGTGCATAATTCAAATTTGAACTACAAGCACATGCTCCAATGTACTAAAGTTGGTTGAAAAATCACATGTGTGTCCTTGGGTGAATTTCTAGGTCCCATGCAAGAGATGGGAATGAAATTCAAACACCAGGGCACTGTTGATTGCCGGCAAAATGTTGAGATGCCTGGTTTTTAAATTCTAGTAAATCCAAAACTCGTCTGAAATTCATGAAACTTGGCATGCTATCATGGAGCAGCACCAACATGCCGTGTTAAAAAATTTGTCCCATTTGGGGCAGGTTCGGGTATATGCTTCTCACAAACCAGAGCTTCTCACAAGAAGCATGATGGTTTCAGTAGGGAACGTCCCGCCTTTGGGGACGAAACAATATCCATTACCTCTTATTGCTTTCAAAAATTTCTCGTGTCAACATAGAACAACAGGAGTGTTGTGTCAATTTTTGGGATTTTTCGGGGTTTGTTTGGACATTTTATGCATTAACTGAGTTTTCAATGCATTTATGTGCATAATTCAAATTTGAACTACATGCACATGCTCCAGTGCATATATATTGGTTGAAAAATCAAATCTATATCCTTGGGTGCATGCTTAGGTCCCATGCAAGAAATGGGAATGAATTTCAAACACCAGGGCACTATTGATTGCCGGCAAAACATTGAGATACCTGGTTTTTAAATTCTAATAAATCCAAAACTCGTCTAAAATTCATGAAACTTGGCATGCTATCATGGAAGGTGCACTCGAATAATGACAGTCAACAAAGGCATTTTGAATAAATAGCTACCACTTTAATATCTCAAACGTTTGTATAATTCAAACCGTGTGCGTTCTATTAACCATTCACGTGACGCCACGTGTCTTGGTTTTAATAGCAATAGGAGGTGCCGTGAGGACAGCTGCTTGACCTTAACTGAACAGGAGGCGTGCGAGCGCAGTCCGGTGCGCAGGCTGACCGAGAGGCGTGCAAGCTGTCCTCCAATACGCAGGCTCACCAGGAAGCCTGCCAACTGTACGCTGCGCATGCTCACTAGGAAAGGGGGCCCTTTAACTTCCATGGCCGCCCACCTTCCTCTCCATTAATGGCGCCCGAACCACTGTTTAATACGGCCGACCTTAATGTTTGCCTCCCATTCCCCTGCCTCCCGCAGACCTCCACCAATGCCATGGCGCAGAATGATCATCTGCCACTAGTCTTCAAGTTTGGTGATGTGGACTCCGAGCTGGAGGAGATAGAAAATATGGAGGAATGGGGCCTCATGTACATGGCCTAGAACGAGCTGGCCGCGGCGGTTGCTGCCCCCGCTCCCGTCCCAGCTCCCATACCCGCCCCCGCGCCAGTGACCATCCCCGTAGCATTGATGGCCTAGTCGCCGAGCACTATTGCAGAGCTAGAAGCCGCGGGCGTCAGCGAGGTCTTCACGGACCCACACGAGCTCGTGTACATGCCAGCGCCAACGCCCGTGCCCATGCGCGCCCCTCCACCCACCATGGCGCCGCCCCCCGTGCATTTGGTTGCACCCGCCATGCCCATGCCCCTGCCCGCATGCGCCCCTCCACCCACCGTGGCGCCAGTCCCCATGTGTTTGGCTGCATCCACTGCCCCCTCAGCGGCATGGGACGTTGCTGTCGACCGCCACCTCTCAGCGGCGCCAGTTGCCGTCCTCCCACACCCTGCCGGTCGATCGTGCGACGACATGATGTTTGATTTACATGTGAAGAACATTTTGTGCTGCCTTGAAGACTTCAACAACGGCGTCCTAGAGGACGACAACGACAACAACGGCGCGGCAGGCCGCTTCCGCCGCTGCCAGAAATAGTTTTTTTGGAGTTTAGTACTTTATCTCGAATTCTCGATCACATGAATATAAATTCGCAGTGTGACTGAATGAAAGATATGGCTTGAACGAACTTGCGTTTTACTCTCTTAATGTACAGACTTATCAAACGATTTTATTTTGAAAAAAACTTCAAAGGTTTTTAATTATAAAACACTCATCGCAAACGTTTTAGTTAGAACACCCCTATGCAAAACGATAGCTCCCCCAGGTAGCCAAGGGAAAATGAGCCGAGCAGGATTTCTGCATACCTTCAATGCAAACGGTTGGTTTGCAAGACTCGCGTGCAAGCACGTACAAACAATTGGGTAAGATCTGCATATCTGTCATTTTGGGTATGTTGCCATTTGTCAAACTGGAAAGATTGACATTTGTTTATCTAGTAACATTGCCATTTGTCAACCTTGTAACACTGCGATTTGTCAAAATATGCAGCTACAAATCATTAGCACTGTTCATATGGACACCACTAGCAGGCATGAGTTGATGGACACATATGCAAATGTACCATTGATTACATACAACAAGTCATCGATCCACAACGACAACGAGGATAAATGTTGGATTATAGATCATTTCCAACAAAATATTCTAGTAAAGTATGTTGGATTATAGATCATTTCCAACAAAACATTCTAGTAAAGTTTTTCTCACACAAAAAATAACAAAAGCGATGAAATGAACTTTGGCTCAACCACTCGTCGGTGTTGGAAACACTTGCTTTGAACCAGAAGTGATTCTCTGGGAAGGGCCAGCTACTATCAATCTTGAGACCAACGCAAGACTGATCATCAAGGCTGAAGCGGCCTATGTCAGGACCCATATTGGGACGGTAGGGAAGCATAGTAATGTCCGAGGTATAGATACAGTTGCTTCTCATAAATGGTAGTAACATTGTGTCAACAGCAGCTGGAGCGCCTTCCACCATCATTGGATAGTTTTGTCCAAGGAAGAGTGAGTTTCCTCCAAGACTTTCAATACTAAACCAGGGAGAAGGTGTTGGCGCTAGCACACTAGTATCCATCCTGAATACCCTGCAATGAATGTTGGAATAGGTCTGGAGAGTGCGACCATGTGAGACAACACCTGCTTCCTTAGTAACATCAGCAATGCCTTGTATACAGACAAGAAGAGGTGATCCATCGAAATAAGTTGCCAGCCGCCACTGAGTATATGGGTCCTGCTTGTCCTCATGCTCGTAAAAATTTCAAGTATAGGTGGTGGAATGTGCACAGGACCTTGGAAACACAAGAAGGTTAATTAGTAAAGGGAAACTAGCTAACCCGCATGCATGTGGATGAAACAATTATAATTACGGTGGAAGACAAACGTACCGAAAGCATCAGGATTCCATGCAAAAACAGTGCCACGAGTGGTGGCAGCAAACATAAGACCCTCGTATTGAATTGCATCACAATACTCATCCATGTACAAATTGATTTTTGAGTAATATCCATCGAGGCGTGGAAGTAAGGACGGCAACAAGCTTGTCAAAGATAGCAACAACTTCATAGTTCATGTAATCCCAAGAGCGGTTGGGAACTCGACAAATTGCTATCTTCTGTATACGACAGTCAGCATGAACGTATTTGAACTCACGTAGAATACTGGTGTACTCAACCTCTGGGCAGTTGTCTGAGATTTTTGGAAATGGAACCCGGTGACGAGTGTACACATTCACAAATTCACATTCGCAATTGTACCCAATATGAACAACCCAATCTCCATTTGCGCCTGCCCAAGCCTTGCCCTCAAGCGATGGCATCTTAACATCATACGTATCATTATCAAGCAGCATCAACTTACACAAGGCGAGGCTTCCCTTGTCCCCGCGCTAGTCAGCTGGGTCACGGCAAAGAAGATAGGGGAGATCAAACTGCTCCTGGATCCTTGGGTTCCTTGTAATGATGTTATTAGTTGAGTCGAGAATGGTCTTAAACAAACCTGCCATGCTAGCCGAGGTGATGACATCGCACCAATCAATGAGTTCCTCCACCGCATCATCATTCAGATCGGGGCAAGAATAACAGGGTCGTTTCCATCCTGTTCCCTCCATGGAGAAGATCAGGGCAAGAACAATGGAAGAAGGAAGGGTGAAGGCAAATGGAGGAGGGAGGAAGAGCTAGCATGCGGCAGCAGTTCCAAATCGAGAGGGAAAGGTGAAGAGTCGGTGCACGGTTGCCACGGTACACGATGAGGCACCTGGGGAGCGAACGGTTGCCACAGAGGTCACACACTGACGACAAGGGCTGAGTGAACTGCATGCGTCTATCGCACACACCTTGGTCTGGCTGACCGTTTCTTTTGTGTTTCCTAATCACAAACAGTTCATCCGAGAGAACCGTATGTTGTATATCGCACACACCTTCATCTGGCTACCCGTTTCTTTTGTACCTCCTCATCACAAACAGTTCATCCGAGTGAGCCGTATGCTATGTATTACACACACCTTCATCTGGCTGCCTGTTTCTTTTGTTCCTCCTCATCGCAAACAGTTAATTGAACTGAACGTATGCCATTCATCGCACACGCAACTAAAATCTGAACCGTGTTTGATGCATCCGTCATCGTAAACGTTTTATACATTTTTGACGGTTTTCATACACCCCGTTTGTGATTATTGCATCGCTCACAGTTTCTCGAAGGGTCTCTGGTCGTAGTGTCGCGTTAGCAGCATCCTGCAGTAGTGACGTACTGTAACACGGACCAAGCAGAATCCAACTTGGTCGTACGACCTCTCCCTGCTCATTGTTAGTCAATGTGATGCACATCCACACGGCCCCGCAAAATGGGCTAGCTTGTCACCGATAACCTTGCGAGGGAGTACTCTATGAAGACAAACTCACTTTGTGCATGTGGCCCAAGTATGTATATGGAAGTGGTGTGTGTGGTGTTTGAATACCCAGTGCACAAATTTGAAGTGGCACCATGCTTTCGAACCGTAAAATTCCCACACCGAGCGAAGGTTCACGACGCGTAGCATGCGCTCAAATTTAAGTAGGCTTGGAATGGGTCGACCTACTATACGGTAACTCGAAGCAAAGAAGAAGAATCCACCCTGGCAATCTTTCTCGTCGTTGGTCGAAATTATGGACGTCCACACAGGCCCATGAATATATATATATATGCTTGCCACCCATGACCAAGCAAGTGAGAGTGTGTCCAAAGACAACCATTATTGCACGTGTTTGTCTCGAACATATTTATGGAGGTGTGCGATGCATGCATATGTTTTGAATACCCGACCCAATGCACAACAATGATGTGGTGCATGCGTTGAAAATCGCAGAGGTCCCCACATAGAGCGAGAGGTCGTTCATGATGTGTCGAGTGCTCGCCCCCCCCCCTTCGATCCAGCGGGATGGATTCATGTGTACAAATGCGCTATTGTATATATGTAATCTCACATCATGATCTATATCAAGACAAAACAAAAAATTAATCCCCTCCTAAGTCAAATTAGTTAACCTCTCTCGCGCTATCGATGAAAGTAATGGACCAAGCTGGTCACCCCCTTCGACACGTACTATATATACACCTAGTAACACAACCCTAAAAGAATTAATCCTCCTTGGTCATCCAACATACCTCTCTCTCACTGGGTCAAAGTGATGGACGACGAACTCGCGGGCCCAACACAGAAGCAAAGCGTACGTCGCACGCGAGTAATCATCCTATATAGGACTACGTACCATCGTCTGCATGTGGACCAAAGAGGTGTTTCTGTGATGTTTGAATACGCAATGCACAACTTTGATGTGGCACCATGTATGTAGGAAACCAAAAATTACCCATAGAGAGCGCAAGGTTCATGACGCGTGGTATGTGCTATATGTATGCCCCCATTCGACGCATGGTATATATGTACTTCTACTATATAGCACAAACCAAAAAAGAATCATTCCTTGATTATGAAATTAACCTCTCTCTCATTGGGTCAAAGTGATGGAGGACAACCTCGCATGCCCACGGATGGAAGCGCCACACGCGACTGACTTCCTATATATAGGGCAACCACCACCTGCATGGTATTGCGTGATGTTTGAATACCAATATAGTGTACAACTTTGATGTAGCACCAACCTCAGGAACCGGGAAGTTTCCACATGGAGCGAGGTTATAGTATTCATGTTGCCCCCTCTTTGACATGTACATACTCCTATATCGATCATATACATAGACAAACCAAAAAAGAACCATCCTTGATGGTCAAATTAACCTCTCTCTTGTTGTAGTCTCTACTAGTCGACGACGACCACGTGGGCCCACAGAGAGAGGCACACGCGAGTGATGTCATAGGACAAAACCACCGCATGATGCGCTGCATGTTATGTGATTTTTGAATACCCAATGCACAACTTTGACGTGGCACATGCTTCCCAAATCGGAAATGCACTACACCACGATGCGTGTAGCCCCCTCACTTCAAGCTGGTGGGAGTGTGTACGCATGTGCTCGAACTTTGCTATGGAATCCCACCATGATCCACACCACACACATTCCAAGATGAATCCACCTTTTGGTCAAATGCCTCTCGTTGTCGGTGGAAACTGAAAACCTTTGTGGGGTAACGAATGGGCACGTCGCTGATAACCTCACGAGGGAGAGTGTCCGAGAGGACCACCAATGCATGCATGTGGCCTGAACATTGTGTATGAAAGGGTTGTGTAATGCTTTAAATAACCAATTCATGACTTTGATGTGGCATATATGACTCACAAAATGATCAATAATCCCACACGGAGGTTCACGACTCGTAGTGTATTGTCGGACCCCTCCCCCACCCCCCCACACACAGACTCACACATCCTGCACCATCACAGCCACTCTGAGGCATGTCAAACTTTTTCTGCAGTGAACATGTGACCAAAGGCGGAGTGTCGTGTTAAAATTAAAAAAACAGACATCATTCGACCGTTTTTATGCATTGATTGATTTCCTAGGGATTTAATGTGCAAAAATCAAATTTGAGCTACATGTGCACCAAAACGGGTTGCAAAATCATGTGTCCCTGGGTCCATGTTTCCATGTGCCAGAGGTTTCCAAAAGTTGAGAATATATATTTTTAAAATTCAGTAAATCCAAAACTTAGTTGAAATTCTTGAAACTTATCGTGGTGTCATATATGGACACCAGTAGACCGTGATATTTTTTTTCATCAATAAGACCCGTTTTGATATAATCTTCTTACAAACGGGAGATTATTAAAAACAGGCAACCAATATCTCATACGGATTATTTCTTCGGACCATGTGTGTTAGACCGTGCCATGCTTCAGTTAAGGAGTAAAGCGGCAGAATGAATCATCAATAAACCAAAAAATATATGTGCTGCCACATGCCCAGTGTGTCGTGCGAGTAGGCATGAGTTGACGGGACACATGCAAGCAGTCCGCCATGCAGGCATACCGGGAGGCGTGCGTGCAGGTGTGCGTATTGACGGGAGGCGTGCGAGTAGCTGTGTGAAATGATGGTAGGAATGGCAGAAGTCCTCCGCGCAGGTTCACCAGGAGGTGAGACAACTTTTGATCGCCGCCTGCCTCGCTCCCACTAGTCCGTATTAATTGCACGCCCGATCCGCCGGCCATAATAGGCGGCCGCACCCCCATTCCACAAAGGTCACCAACGTCTGGACTCTGGAGTGTATGAGGATGTCGCCGAAGCGCACCATCAGAGGGAGTTGCAACGCTGGGGCTGGTGAAGAACCCACACAACGTGTGAAGCTGGGCACAGAGGTTGCCGTCGCCGCCGACGAGGTCTCGTGCGGGCAACATCACGACCTTGACTTCGTCGGCGCCGTCATGCCCCCCTAGCCGGAACCGGAGGTCAACAGCAACTCCGGCAATGACTGCGACTCCGACGGAAAACCGGTTAGTCATCTATATACCCATTTGTGTAGCAAACATATCATGTGTTTTCTCTGGTTACTCCCCCCTCTATATTTGTTTTGGAATACAAATCCGATGGTTATGTTCTCTCAGTCCATGAAATCAGAGTAATTAAGATCCGTTAGATGCACGTAGTGTATTGATTGTTTGAATGTTATCCATATAGAGTTAGTGATTAATTGTTTGTTCTATACAAATGATTTTTGCTAATAATCTTACTAGGGTTAGCTTTCGTGCTAATAATTCTTGGCCAGATCTTGAGAATTGATTTTCAATGTCCTGCATATATGTTTGTGCCTTTTTTCGCCCAGATCTTGGGAATTGATTTTGAATGTCCTACATGTATGTTTCTGCCATTTTTTCTTTTAGATTGGTATGTACATAGATGAGGCTTCGGCCCGCGCTGCCGCCGAATGTAGATCTTGGACCCGACTGCGGGGCCAGAAGCGGCAACGCCCCTGGACCTGAGGAACCAGTAGAATCTCCAGCGGACCGCATCAGCGATCTCCTAGACGACAACCTTGGGGAGATCATCTCCCTTCTCCCCACCAAGGATGGTTGCCACACACAAGTCCTCGCATCTCGGTGGTGCACTCTATGGCGCGCCGTGCCTCTTAATCTCGACTGTCGTCAGCTATATGTCGATGATAATTTTGAACTCCCTGGAGCCATCATCTCCTCCTACCTGGGCTCTGTTCAATGCATCTACATCCCAGCATGCTACCTACTGGACAAACCCTGCATGGTGGCCGCCTGGCTGACATCCCGTCAATTCGATAAACTCCAGCAGCTTGAGTTCTACCATGACTATGTATGTAACATACCACGAACCGATGCATCTGTGCCCTCACCACCGATGTCCATCTTGTGGTTTTCCTCATCTCTCTCCACACCGCCACGTTCGCTCGGTGCCATCTAGCAGACAATATGGTATGAATGCTTTGACTCCCACTGCTAAAATCTTGAGGTTGTGGTGGTTGATCTGTCGGAGGCCGCATGGCACAACATCATCCACTCCAGCTGCCCTGCCCTGGAGCTCGTGCTGCTTGTTTTTGGAATAGAAATTCGTATCTGTTGTCTCAAAATAAAGTCAACCCATCTTGTATGCATGGGATTTTTTGGACATGATCTCATCATCGAAGATGCCCCTTCACTTCAAACGTTGCTCCTTGATTCTATTATAGTACCTTCCCAAATAACTGTAGTTTCTGCGCCTAAACTTGAGACCTTGGGTGCAATTCATGATCCTTTTAGATGGTTCAAGATGGTGTTGGGCACCACACCTATTGAGGTACTGTATATTATTCACGTAAACTTTTGTAATCTGCTTTTTTTCATTTATGCGCATAAGTATCTTCTTGGAGTGCACTTTTGGTACTAATATTATGTTTTATGCTCAATGAAGACCTTGTCCATCCTATCAGTGGTGGTGGATTCTGTCAAGACCTTACATATCAGTATGTGGTGTTTTGATCTGAAGACGATTATTGGCTTGCTTCAATGCTTTCCATGTCTAGAGAATTTGTATATAAAGGTGATGATTTCACTCACATTGAAAGCCCATATATAATGTACTATAATTAATCGTTCAGCTATCACTCTTTCAACATAATATTTTTTAGACGTTAAGTGTTTTCAATCTTCATCTCTATTTAGGCACTAACACATGGAAAAAAAGTATAACCAATCGATGGTTCCAGAAGCACCGGGATTTTCTCAGATCTCACGACATTCGTTTGAAGACAGTAACATTGGAAGGATATGCATCCAACAATGCAAACACTTTCTTTGTCACATTATTCATGTTGAATGCAAGGGCACTATTATCCGTGAGGATTAAGTCTTTCGACAAGAAATTTCTTACGGCTGCAAGTGTTGAACGACATAAAAAGAAGTTTCGGGTGGACCTAAGAGCTTCTGATCGTGCTCGGCTTCTATTTACAACAGATTGCCATCATGGACCAGTAGAATATCTGGCCTGGGATCTTTATTTTATGGATCAGACCGATCCATTTGATTGTGACTGCCGAAAACATTGGTTGAGTTTGATGTCATTGTCCTGTTCAATCTAAATTTTGTCTAAACCTGATGAGCAATTAATCCTCCTGCTTTTGTACTGTTTGTAAGCTGGAGTTAGATATTGTTTCCCTTTACAACTCGGCTTTGACCCATATTTTCTTTCATACTGGGCCAATGGCTTTCCATTTCTTTAATTAAGATATAAATATTATAAGCATTCACAACATAGGGAAAGAACCTCACTCTCGCGGGATCCTTGAGATCTTTCTTCATTATAGAACCGCAAGTTCTTAGCGCCCACTAGCACCCACAAAATTATTTCCAGGTAGGACACCAAATGGGCTGTAATTCTTAATAAGGCTGCATGGTAGTGACAGATTTGGATTTGTCATTTGGGACCCACGAGGAAAAATCCTATCCAAGGCGGTGCCAACTAGATAATATGCATTGAGGAACATGGTTTTAAAATTACTGCAAATCCAAAACTCACCTCAAAATCATGAAACTTGGCATGGTGTTATGACATAGCACCAACATGTTGTGGTAAAAAATTAGTCCAATTTGGGACATGTTTTGGTACAAATTTCTTACAAACCAGAGCTTCTCTCAAAAAGGCTCATGGTTCCGAGAGGGACCTTGTCACCTATGTGTGAGAAACGACATACGTTGTCTCTTCCCGGGTTGATTTATTTTACAGAGGAAACATGCAACTATAGTAGTATCATCCTAAAAATATGAAATTATTCACGGTTCGTTTTTCCTTTTTATACATAATTTGAGTTTTCTAGGCATTTTGGAACATACTTTGGTGTGTGCAAAGGTCATGTTTGTACTAGCCACATATGTAATGGGATATTCAATCTATTTATGGAATCAAGTCCTTATAAGTTATAAGTACATATGTTGTCGTTCTGTGTGCAATGACATCGCACACGGACCATACCGGGGAACCCGTCGGTCATGATTTCATCAATCACTGACAATTGTATACCACTAAGAGTTTGCCCACAACACACACAACTTATTAGCAGCAATCGTCTGTATTATTATCGGTCTTCAAACACATTTCTGATTACAGACTTGTTTGTCGTGTATCACACACATCTTCTTAAATTGAACCGTTTCTGTTCTCTTGGCTCAAAGCAAACAGTTCATCCAAGTGAACCATATGCCTTATATCGCAGACACCTTGATGTGGAGCATCCCAAGGTCATCCCCATGGACCTACCATCGTCTCATCAAGTGCCTACCAGACCCATGACTCGATCACGTGCAAGAGCCCGTGAAACCGAGGTGACATCTCTCCTCTCACAATTCCACTTTGATGCACATTAAGCATGGCTACTACCTCATAGGGATACTTTGTGCATACTCAGGTACAATGGAGAAGCTAAGGGGCAAGGACAAGAAGAAGAGGAAGATGGACGAGAAGACGGAGAAGAAGAAGGGCTGTAGGAAAAGTCCCAGCCACCGGACGACCGGCCGGGACCGGACGTCCGGCCCCTGAAGCGTCAGCCGAGCCCCAGCGAGCGGACGTCCGGTCCAGACCAGACGACCGGTGCCCCTGCACCCGAGGCCAATGAGCGGACAACCGGCCCCGACCGGACGACCGGCGCGACCGCACCCGAGCCAACATCAGCGGAAGTCCGAAGCCTCCGGACGTCTGGCACCCCCATCACAGAACGGAACCAGCGGACGACCGGAGGACATCGGACGTCCAGCAGCTCCTGAGACACCGGACGACCGGTCCCCAGCCGACGTCCGATACCTGTCTGCGCACAGTGTTCGGGCCCGAGGCCCATGTACCCCTTCACTTCGTCCCCTTTGCACTTAGACTATAAATAGACCCCCCATTCATCCTAGCTAGGGTCAGCATTGGTTTAGCTCATTTGAGAGATAGAGCATTGCTCATCCATATCGGATCTACTCCACGAGAGAGACCGCGGCCCCTCTACGGAGAAGATCCACCTTGGATTCAAGACCCCTTTACGGGAAGATCCCCTTGTGGATTCAAGACCTCCTCACGGAGAAGAACCGGTTACCGTGTATCGTCCCTAGTTGTCCGTGGATTCGTGTATCATTCTATGTACTCGAGGATCTAGCGCATGTGTGACTTATTCGTGTCGGTTTAGTGATTCCCTCTTGTGTTTTACTTCCGTTCATCCTCGTGTTCTTCATGTTTTTCCCGGGATCCGCTCCTTTCATGAAAGATCCGCTCCTTTCGCGAAAGATGACGATTTCGGAGCCCCCCTCTTCGTTTTCTAGTTTGATTTTGTTGTTTTTTGTCCTAATCCGAAAATCCCCACAAAAATAGCCCCAAAAATTTTTCTTGTGTTTTGTGAGTTTTGATGATGTTTTGTTGGATTTGATCCGTGAATTTGTTGTGTTGCAAGTGGATCTCGCCTTCCCCCACCATTTCCACCTCGAAATCCCTCCCAAAATCACCTCCCGGATCTGAAATTTCGCGTTGACCCCGACCACCGGACCACCGTCACTTCACCGGACGTCCGGCGACCCATGAAGAACCCGACGTCCGACCTTACTGGACGACCGGCGACCGGAAATCCGTCCATTTCCGGACGACCGCTACTCTGCAACTGATTTTGCTCAACTTTTGTTTCGGCTTCCACCACATCATCCGCTACAACACCACCGACTTTCCGCAAACATTGCCAAGATCCCAACCCACACCACCACTTAACCGTTACCTACTCCGACGATTTTGGTCGCCTTTGGTTTTGAGAATTTGAGTTGCGGTACCGTATCCTTTTGTGTTTCAGCTATCTAGGTACGGTTCGACATCGACATCACCGCTGCTCATTTTCGCCATGGACGCGTCATCAACAACGACCACCTCGACTACAACTTGGTATTCGTGCCACCATTTTGACACCGTACCGAAAGCAAGACTGGTAACCTCATCTTGGTATTGGACATATCACTCTTGCCATCACATTGTTAGCCATCATAGCCTTGTTTCCTTTGCGTTGCTTACCCATCGAGACTATCCATTGAGTATTGCCGGCAACGAGACTTGTGCACATTAGTGATCCTACTTCCCATAGCATACATACATACATCATTGTTGCCTATATTGGTATCATCTCTTGTGTCACAAAATTGTCATCGCATACTCACTTGCTATCTTGGTTCGTCAAGCATTGCATGAGAAAAGAGCTCAAACATCAAAGAGCCAACCAAGCTTTTAAGCAAAGAGGAAAGATAAGCAAAGAGCTTTTAAGCAAGAACCATAGCATCATACAACATTAAGATTGTCATACTCGATCATCTTGGATCATATCATAGCAACACCTTGCATAAATCATATTTGGGATAGAAGTCGTTGCATTTTTGCTAAGTAGGTTGTGCACAAGTTCTTGTATCCGCCTATCGTGCAATCGTGCTAGCGTCTCTCTAGTGTTGTGCAACAAGAGAATTTTTGTGGATTCCACATTTTGGCTCATCCTTGGTTACACAACCCCACTTATCTCTTTGCGCGTGTGTTTCCGTGTATCGTATATGCTTGGTCTACTTGTTACATTGCATCTTACGAATCTTTTCCAACATTATTGAATCTTGCTTACATTCACATTAAAAATTGTGCCACCATCCTAACCAAGCTCCACCATAAGCTTTTACTTGTGTAGGTGTGAGAAACCGACGAGAATTCGTACCAATTGGGCTATTTCCTTGTCCTACATTGGAGTGATCATCGATTCACTTTCAACTTCGGTCAAGGTACATTTGGTATTTGTTCTTCTCTTTCTACCACTCACATTTGTCTTGGAATGATGGATAGGCCAAGTACTTCTACCAACCCACTCTTCATGGAGCAAGACGACGACATGAACTCCTTCGTCACCAAGAGTCATCTCTTTGGTGCACAACGTGCATTGCATCAAGAGCAACAAGCTATGAGTGAACGCATCGACAAACTTGCCGCCGACTTGCGACTTTCCGAGCAACATACAAGGGACTACTTCGACCACAAGCTCGACGATCACAAGCAAGAGAATGAAGCAAGGATGGACGAGATTCGCGCTTTGTTGCTCAATCGCTCTTCTTCCACTTCACGAAGGAGCCGTTCAAGTCCCCATTCCGACTTTACCCTCTCCGGCTCAAGTACACCGACATCGAACACTCTTCATCGAGCCGCGCGCACCGACCGTCAAGCAAACCTCAATCCGCTTCGGGACACAGACTCTCAAGAGCGACGACGACGTCAAGCCGAAGAAGCCTTTGCGCTAGCTCGAGAACGGCAACAACAACGCCAACATGAAGAGGAAGAACGTGCGCGTCTACACCAAAATGCACAGGATGCCGAGGCTCAATGTCAAGAACAACAACTGCGTGACGATCAAGCACTTGAGGCGCAACAAGCTCTACGCAATGCGAGTCGAGCCATTGCCGACCATGGCCGACAAGCCCGTGAAGAAGAGGAAGCACTTCGCGAAGAAATTCACGAACGACGATTTCAAGCTCGCATGCATCGTCTAGTTCCCCCTCGAGCTCGACGTGCTCCTCCACAAGCTCGCTAAGACCATCAAGTTCATCAAGAGCATGAAGACAATGGGAATCCTCCGCGACAAGAGCAACACGAGGTTGACAACCCTCCGCGTCAAGAACACCACGAGTTGAACAATCATCTACCACATGGGCGTCATCATCCCCGACCCCAACACAATGAAGAACAACGCTACGGCAAGCTCAAGTTCACCATGCCCAAGTTCAACGGAAGCAATGATCCCGAAGAATACCTTTCATGGGCATTGAAAGTTTACAAGATCTTCAGTTTGCACAATTATGAAGAAGAGAAGAAGATCGCAATGGCATCCCTTGAGTTCCAAGACTATGTCCTGATTTGGTGGGAACAAGTCATTGAACGCCGTGAGGCAAGAGGTGATCCACCCATCACTACTTGGGCACAAATGAAGGATGTCATGAGAGCACGCTTCGTGCCTACCTACTACAACCACGACCTCTTCAAGAAACTCCAACAACTCAAGCAAGGAACCAAGAGCGTTGAAGAATACTACAAGGAGATGGAGACTGCAATGATAAGAGCCAATGTGACGGAAGGTGATGAGCAAACTATGGCACGTTTCTTGAATGGACTCAATCATCCTATCAAGAAGATCGCGGACTTCCAACCATACTCAAATCTCATCGAGCTCGTGCACCAAGCTACCAAAGCGGAACGCCAAGTGCAAGATGATTTCAAGTATGGGAAGTTCTCATCCAAGTCCTACGGTTTCTCCAATAACCAAGCTTCAATGACTCCAACACCGACTACAAGACCTTCTACTTCCAACATCGACAAGTCGACTTCCAAGAAAGCTTCGACAACTGCAAGCAATCCTAATACGAGTAACTTCAAGCCGAGAGCTTCATCATCATCAACCCCTACCGATGAGACCGTCAAGACGAGTTCCCTCAAGTGTTTCACTTGCGGCGGCCGAGGCCACAAGTCCTATGAGTGCACCAACAAGCGCACCATGATCTTCAACGACGATGGCACTTATGATTCCATGAGCGAAGGAGAAATGGAAGCCCTTGAGCAAGTTGACATGCACTTCCAAGTGAACAATGAAGAAGAACAAGTATTTTGTGATGAAGACTCAAGTCCTGCACTTGTTGTCTCCAAAGTCTTGACTCTCCAACATCACCAAGAAGAAGACCAAAGATGCACCATATTCCACACCAAGGCCGGCATCAATGGACGATCCGTCAAGGTCATCATCGATGGAGGGAGTTGTCACAACCTCGCAAGTGAAGAACTTTGCTCCAAGCTCCAATTGCCCAAGACGAAGCATCCACATCCATACAAAGTGCAATGGCTTAGTGACTCCGGCACTATCCAAGTCGAGCACCGAGTACAAGTCTCCTTCAAAATCGGCGCCTACGAAGACACCTTGGAGCGCGACGTCATCCCAATGACCGTTTGCCATCTTCTCCTTGGACGACCATGGCAATTCGATAGAGGAGTCGTCCACAATGGGCGTACAAACCACTATAGCTTCAAGATGCAAGGAAAGGAGTTTGTGTTACGACCTATGTCTCCAAGCCAAGTGATCGCTGATAAGCAAGCCACCCATCATGGAGAGAATGGTGAGAGAGTGAGCCACCAAAAAGAGAGTGAGCGCCACAAGCACAAATTGAGTGCCTCCACGATGCGCGAAAACAAGAACCTAGTTCTATTTGCCACCAAACGTGAGATGAGAGAAGTGTGTGAGAACCCATCTAGTGTCCTACACTATGTCCTCGTGTGCAAGGACAATACACCACAAACTAACACTTCTCACACTCTTCCTCTAGTGTTGTCTTCTCTTTTGCAGGAATTTCAAGATGTTTTCCCCGATGAGCTACCTTCGAGACTACCTCCACTACGAGGCATTGAGCACCGCATCGACCTCATCCCCGGAGCACCGCATCGACCTCATCCCCGGAGCACCGCTTCCGAACAAAGCTCCCTACCGCGTCAACCCCGAAGAAACCAAAGAAATCCAAAGGCAAGTAAAGCATCTCATAGACCATGGACATGTGCGTGAAAGTTTGAGCCCTTGTGCCGTACCGGTCATTCTTGTGCCAAAACGTGACGGTAGTTTTCGCATGTGCTCCGATTGTAGACCTATCAATGCTATAACCGTTCGTTATAGGTATCCCATTCCATGCCTAGATGACATGCTAGATGAGCTTAGTGGTGCCACTATATTTTCCAAAATTGATCTTAAGAGTGGTTACTATCAAATCCGCATACAAGAGGGTGATGAATGGAAAACCGCATTCAAAACCAAGTTTGGTTTGTATGAGTGGTTAGTCATGCCTATGGGTCTCTCGGAAGCACCGGGCACTTTTATGCGCCTTATGAATCATGTCTTTCACCCTTACATTGGTATATTTGTTGTGGTTTACTTCGATGACATTCTTGTGTTTAGCAAATCTATCCAAGAGCATGTCACCCATGTCTGCACTGTTTTGCAAACTCTTAGGAAAGAACGTCTCTATGCTAATATAGAGAAATGCCTTTTTGGTGTTGATAAGCTCGTTTTCTTGGGTTTTGTGGTCTCTTCTAAGGCTGTTCATGTAGATGAGTCCAAGATCAATGCTATTAAGACTTGGCCGCAACCAACCAACTTGCATCAAGTGCGTAGTTTTCTTGGTCTTACGGGTTTCTATCGTCGCTTTGTGAAGGATTTTAGCACCATTGCTTCGCCTTTGTATGCTTTGAGCAAGAAGAATGCGCCGTTTATTTGGGGACCATCCCAAGATACCGCATTCAATGAGCTTAAGAATTTGCTTACTCATGCTCTCGTGCTTGCTTTACCCAACTTCGACAAGCCTTTTGAGATTCATTGCGATGCTAGCAGTAATGGCATAGGAGGTGTGTTAACGCAAGAGAAGCGCCCCATAGCTTACTTTAGTGAGAAACATTCTGGAGCGCAACTCAACTATCCCATCTATGACAAAGAGCTATATGCTTTAGTCCGCGTTTTACATGAATGGGAACATTACCTTCGTCCCCATGAGTTTATCATTCATACCGATCATGAGACCCTCAAGTATCTCAAGGGTCAAACTAAGTTGAACAAGCGTCATGCTAAATGGAGTGAATTCATTGAGTCTTTTCCCTATGTCATCAAGTACATCAAGGGTAAAGAAAACATCGTCGCGGATGCTCTTTCCCGCATATGCATGCTAGTCACGCAATTTGAGTTAGATGTCATTGGCTTTGAGCATATCAAAGAATTGTATGCGCATGATGAAACTTTTGCCACTCCTTATGCCAAGTGTTTGTCGAATACATTGTGGGAACGCTATTACATCAAAGACGGCTATCTTATGAGAGCTAACAAACTTTGCATCCCCAAGGCATCCCTTCGTTTGTTGCTTTTGCATGAATCACATGGAGGAGGCTTAATGGGACATTTCGGACGCGACAAGACGTTCGCCACGCTCTCGAAGAGCTACTTATGGCCAAAGATGTTTCGGGACGTCAATCGCTTCACCAACCGATGTTCGACATGCCGCAAAGCTAAGTCCAAAGCTCAATCTCATGGCCTCAATATGACTCTACCGATTCCATACCAACCATGGGAAGACATTAGCATGGACTTTGTACTTGGTTTGCCTAGAACTCGCAATGGGAAAGATTCCATATTTGTCGTTGTGGACCGTTTGTCAAAAATGGCACATTTTCTTCCTTGTCACAAGATAGACAATGCTTCACATGTTGCTAATCTCTTTTGTAGGGAAATATTACGTCTCCATGGTGTGCCAAAGACAATAGTCATGGACCGCGACGTCAAGTTCCTTAGCTACTTTTGGAAGACCCTATGCGCCAAGCTTGGAATCAAGCTACTCTTCTCCACGACGTACCTTCCTCAAACCGACAGCCAAACGGAGGTGACAAACCGCACACTCTCCTCTCTACTTTGAGTACTCATCAAGAACAACATCAAGGAGTGGGAGGAGTGCCTACCTATCGCCGAGTTCGCCTACAACCGAGCAAGACACTCAACAACCGGCAAGTAGCCTTTCGAGGTCGTTTACGGATTCAACCCATTGTCACCATTGGACATTCTTCCTCTACCACTCCAAGAGCACATCTATTTGGACGCAAGTGCGTGTGTGACACATCTCAAGAAGATGCATGAAGATACAAGAAACACAATCGAGTGCCAAGTTCAACGCCTTGCGACCAAGCTCAACTTCAACAAGCAACCTATGGTCTTCAACATTGGTGATCGAGTGTGGCTACACCTTCGCAAGGACCGCTTCCCACAAGAACGCAAATCCAAGCTTCAACCACAAGTGGATGGACCCTTCAAGGTGCTTGCACGCTACAAAGACAATGCTTACAAGATCGACCTCCCGCGCGACAAGTACAACGTGAGCGACATCTTCAACGTCAAAGATCTCTCTTCCTTCCATGGTGATGAAGATGTTGATCCGAGGACGGATCTTCCCCAAGGGAGGGGAGATGATGCGGAGCATCCCAAGGTCATCCCCATGGACCTACCATCGTCTCATCAAGTGCCTACCAGACCCATGACTCGATCACGTGCAACAGCCCTTGAAAAAAAGGTGACATCTCTCCTCTCACAATTCCACTTCGATGGACATGAAGCATGGCTACTACCTCATATGGATACTTTGTGCATACTCAGGTACAATGGAGAAGCTAAGAAGCAAGGACAAGAAAAAGAGGAAGATGCACGAGAAGACGGAGAAGAAGAAGGGCTGCAGGAAAAGTCCCAGCCACCGGACGACCGGCCGGGACCGGATGTCCGGTGCCTGAAGCGTCAGCCGAGCCCCAGCGAGCGGACGTCCGGTCCAGACCGGACGACCGGTGCCCCTGCACCCGAGGCCAATGAGCGGACGTCCGGCCCCGACCGGACGACCGGCGCGACCGCACCCGAGCCAACATCAGCGAAAGTCCGGAGCCTCCGGACGTCCGGCACCCCCATCACAGAACGGAACCAGCGGACGACCGGAGGACACCGGACGTCCGGCAGCTCCTGAGACACCGGACGACCGGTCCCCAGCGGACGTCCGGTACCTGTCTGCGCACAGTGTTCGGGCCCGAGGCCCATGTACCCCTTCACTTCGTCCCCTTTGCACTTAGACTATAAATAGACCCCCCATTCATCCTAGCTAGGGTTAGCATTGGTTTAGCTCATTTGAGAGATAGAGCATTGCTCATCCATATTGGATCTACTCCACGAGAGAGACCGCGGCCCCTCTACGGAGAAGATCCACCTTGGATTCAGGACCCCTTTACGGGAAGATCCCCTTGTGGATTCAAGACCTCCTCACGGAGAAGAACCGGTTACCGTGTATCGTCCCTAGTTGTCCGTGGATTCGTGTATCGTTCTATGTACTCGAGGGTCTAGACCATGTGTGACTTATTCGTGTTGGCTTAGTGATTTCCTCTTATTTTTTCCTTCCTTCCATCCTCGTGTTCTTCGTGTTTTTCCCGGGATCCGCTCCTTTCGTGAAAGATCGGGCGATTAGGGTCTCTACCCAACATCACACCTTGATATGGCTGACCGTTTCTTTTGTGTTGCCTAATCACAAACAGTTCATTCAAGTGAATTGTATGTCGTAGCACACACCTTCATCTGGCTACCCGTTTCTATTCTTCTTCCTCATCGCAAATAGTTAATTGAACCGAACCATATGCACTGCTTTGCACACGCAACCAAAATCGGAACCGTGTTTGATGGCTCCACCATCGCAAACATTTTGCATCTTTTTTGACGTTTTACATCACTGTTTGCGATCAATGCATCACACACAATTTCGTCAAAGGGTCTCTGATCGTAGTGTCGCGTTAGCATCATCCTGCAGTAGTGTAGGCATCCAAGAAGGAAAGAGGTCGCACCCGGACATGGAATCCATGATCTTGTCGATGCGCGGCAAGGGGAATGGGTCCTTCGGGCATGCTTTGTTTAGATCTATGAAATCTATGCAAAGCCTCCATTTCCCATTCGCCTTGCGCGCCACCACTGGATTTTCCAACCAAGTAGGATGCAATACCCCTATTACCAAACCAGTTGCCTCAAGTTTCTTGATCTCTTCGGCAATAAACTACTGACGCTCCAAAGCTTGCTTTCTGACCTTCTATTTGACAGGCCGGGCATGTGGGCAGACACCAAGGTTGTGCTCGATTACCTCCCTGGGAACACTAGGCATGTCAGATGGTTGCCCTGCAAACACATCGACATTCGCCCACATGAAGGAAATGAGCGCGCTGTCCTATTTGTCATCGAGGGTGGCACTGATAGTAAATGTACCATCAGCTCCAACCAGCCTTGCTGGGACCTTCTTCACGGTGGGTGCAACAAACTTTGATCTCTTGCTATTGGAACTCTCCGGCAAGTCATCGACAGGCGCAGCGCACTCCGAGGAGGTGCGCTTCCCTGATTCCTTACTGGCATCCTTGCTATCTTTCTTCCGTTTCTTGTTTTTTTAGCAGGAGCGATAGCTTACGCGGCCTCTACAGCGACTGCTTCCCGGTACATCTTGTCCACGCATATGATTGTGTCCTTCTTTTCTGATGGAATGGAAATGACACCCATTGCTCCTGGCATCTTCAGCGTCTTGTAGGCATAGTGTGATGCTGCCACGAATTTTGACAGGTCTAGGCGACCATGGATTCCATTGTACGGCAGGGGTAGGTCAACCACATCAAGCACGATCTTCTCAGTATAGTAGTTCAACTACCCTCAAATGTTACCTATAGTGTGATCTTCCCATTAGGACGACTCTTGCCGGGGTTGATCCCTTGAAAAGTGCCAGTAACCTTGAGCTCTTCATCTTCTATATGAAGCTTGCTGATGACCTTGGGAGATATTAGATTCAACCTGGCCCCGCCGTCAACCAACATCTTTGTTACCTTGAGGTTGGGGATTGTTGGTCAGACCAACAACGGCAAACACCCCACCACGGTGGTGCGGTTAGGGTGGTCCTCTTCATCAAAGATGATGGGCGAGCCGGGCCATTTGAGTGGCTTACAAGTATCTGCCACTGGCTCCACAACATTGACCTCACACGCCCACTGTTTAAGCTGGCGGTGGGAGGAGTGCAAGGACGCACCTCCTTCAATGCATAGGGCGTCAGTGGCCTTCTGGAACTCCTGCTTACTGGTTTCATCCTCGTCCCCTTCATCTCTCTCGTCATCGCATCCCTTCTTCTCATGGCTTTTGGCGAGTTTCCCTTGATGTTGAGGGACCTTGTCGGGACAACCTCCTCTGCTACCTCGGCCTTTCGCACCAACACCATCTTGATCTCTCTCCCTGTCACGCTTCTCGTACTCAGCCTTCTGCTTCTTAACGAGTTGCTCAACCTGATGACACTCTTGAACATCGTGGTCCTTGGTCCGATGGATCTTGCAATACGGCCCATCAGCCTTCTCGGCAGCCGTGGCTTCTCATCAATCAGTGCACACGGCAACGTCCTTTTCAGGAACCTTGGTCTTGGCCTTCTTGCCGGTACTAGGAGTGCTCGATGCTTCCACAACCAACACTTCTTTATTCTTGCGCTTCTTGTTGTGTTTCTTGTGCTTCTTCTTCTGATTAGCAGCATCATCGTCGTCCTCTGAGTCAACGTCGACGCCATCTTCTTCACCAGGGAGTCACCTCCGTTGCTTTGTTCGAACACACTTATCCGCCAGAGTGTATAGCTCATTCACAGTATTGGGCAACCGGACGTTCATCTTGGAACGTACCCTGCAGTTGCGTACGTTGGACTAGAACGCGGCTATCACAGCTGCCGGGTGGATGTTTGTAATGTTCTTATGCACCCTGCTGAACCTCTGCATGTACTTCTGTAAACTCTGTCCTGCCTTCTGTGGGAGGAGCTGCAAGTCGCTGGGCCATATTGGTTCTTGATGACCGCCCGTGAAGGCACCAACAAATTCATCGCACTGGTCAGCCCAGCTCGAGATGGAGTTTTCCGGCAAGTGCATCCGCCACGACCTCACGTTTGGCTTGAGTGCCAAGGGAAGTAGTTGGCGAACACTTTCTCATCTCTTCCTCTGGTTGCTTGAACAACGATGTTATAGATGCTCAAGAACTCTACTGGGTTCAATCCTCCATCATACTTTTCTGGTATCTCTGGCTTGAATGTACGAGCAGATGGCAAACGGACTTGCCGCAGCTCGCGAGTGAAGGTGGGTCACCCAACCTCGAAAGGAAGGTACCCATCTCCACCAGGCATGGGTTCGTCGACGTCGGGGCCATTGCACCTATCAGACTGGCGGTGGGTTTCGCGATGTCTTTCGATGGTGATGTGTGTGTCCTGCATCCGCCTATCTTCCAGGATTCGTCGTTGGTCTCGATGTGCCCAATGATTGAATGAAGCCATTGATACATCGTCGGGTTCTTGGTCGTGTGGCTCTGGTTGCGGCTCTTGCGCTGGCTGCTGCATAGGGGAATGCACCGTGGGGGTGCCCCTTCAGTACGACCAGCGGTTTGGGCCGTCGTCGTTGCCGCCTGTGGAGGCCGTGGCGGGCCTGCTCACTGTGATCCCCCACCTCGATGAAACCAATCAAGCTCTGAATGGTGGCTCTGCATTCATCCATTTGATTGGCTGCCAATGGGAATCTCAACAGGAGTTGGGTCCGCGCCATGGCTTCCGAAGCGGTGCTCGGCATGGATGATGACGCAGATCGCGACGTCGTCCGGCTTCGGACGGTGCCAGTAGTTATGGCACCGTGCTCTCAACACCGTGAGTTGGTCGCCAACGTAGCATGCTGACGAGGTGGATGGGCTCGGGGATTGGCGACCCGATCCAGTGCATCGTCTTGGCTAGCTTGTTCCGGGGGTGGCGCCTGCCCTGTAGCCGCATCCGCTATAGGGGCGGCCAGAGCATTGCAGTTCGCTCCAGAGCGAGTGCTATCGCTGCGGCTGCTCCCTTCAGTAGGGTGGAGAGGTGCAGATGGAATAATCCCTCCACCCGTTCCTTGTGGATCACGGCCACCGGGATGTTGTTGATGTTGTCCTCCTCTGGCGCCTCCCGCTCCCGTTTCGGCCGTAGGGGAAATGGTGACAGTGCCGCTCGCGCCAGCCACGTCCCCCACGGCGTCCACGTTCTCGTGCACCCCCGTAGTCCCCATGGCATCAGCGGCCACATGCGAAGGGGCCTTCGAGGTGGACGGGTGAGCTGTGGCACCGGGCTTTTTCTTGGGCGCCATGGATGACGAAGCTGTTGATGAAGATGATGCGCTGCTTACACCCTAGGGTTCACGCGAGCGCCTCCCCCTACTTGGTGCGCCAAAGATGTTGTGGTAAAACACGGCCACCTATGGGGCCATCGGCCCCTCGTGGTTCGGCAAGGGGGAAGGGTGTTGGGGATCGTAGCAGAAAACAAAAATTTTTCCTACGTTTCACCAAGATCAATCTATGGAGTCAACTAGCAACGAGAGGAGAGTGCATCTACATACCCATGTAGATCGCGAGCGGAAGCGTTCAAGAGAACGGAGATGATGGATTCGTACTCGCCGTGATCCAAATCACCGATGACCAAGTGCCGAACGGACGGCACCTCCGCGTTCAACACACGTATGGAGCGGATGACGTCTCCTCCTTCTTGATCCAGCAAGGGGGAAGGAGAGGTTGATGAAGATCCAGCAGCACGACGGCGTGGTGGTGGATGCAGCAGTGATCGCAGCAGGGCTTCGTCAAGCTTCTGTGAGAGGGAGAGGTGTAGCAAGGGAGAGGGAGGCGCCAAGGCTTGAGGTGCGGCTGCCCTCCCTCCCCCACTTTATATAGGCCCCCTAGGGGGGTGTGCCGGCCCTAGGATATGGGATCTCCTAGGGGGGCGGCGGCCAAGGGGTGGAGTACCCCCCAAGGCAAGTGGAGGCGCCCCTCCCCTAGGGTTCCCAACCCTAGGCGCATGGGGGCCCAAGGGGGGGCGCACCAGCTGACTATGGGCTGGCTCCCCTCCCCACTTCAGCCCATGGGGCCCTTCGGGATGGGTGGCCCCACCCGGTGGACCCCCGGGACCCATCCGGTGATCCCGGTACAATACCGGTGACCCCGAAACTTTCCCGATGGCCAAAACTACACTTCCTATATATAGTTCTTCATCTCCGGACAATTCCGGAACTCCTCGTGACGTCCAGGATCTCATCCGGGACTCGAAACAACTTTCGGATTACTGCATACTCATATCTATACAACCCTAGCGTCACCGAACCTTAAGTGTGTAGATCCTACGGGTTCGGGAGACAAGCAGACATGACCGAGACGACTCTCTGGTCAATAACCAACAGCGGGATCTGGATACCCATGTTGGCTCCCACATGCTCCTCGATGATCTCATCGGATGAACCACGATGTTGAGGACCTAATCAATCCCGTACTCAATTCCCTTTGTCAATCGGTATGTTACTTGCCCGAGACTCGATCGTCGGTATCCCAATACCTTGTTCAGTCTCGTTACCGGCAAGTCACTTTACTTGTACCGTAATGCATGATCCCGTGATCAACCACTTGATCACATTGAGCTCATTATGATGATGCATTACCGAGTGGGCCCAGAGATACCTCTCTGTCATACGGAGTGACAAATCCCAGTCTCGATTCGTGCCAACCCAACAGACACTTTCAGAGATACCTGTAATGTACCTTTATAGTCACCCAGTTACGTTGTGACGTTTGGCACACCCAAGGCACTCCTACGGTATCCGGGAGTTGCACAATCTCATGGTCTAAGGAAATGATACTTGACATCCAGAAAAGCTACAGCAAACGAACTACACGATCTTTGTGCTATGCTTAGGTTTGGGTCTTGTCCATCACATCATTCTCCTAATGATGTGATCCGGTTATCAATGACATCCCCATGTCCATAGCCAGGAAACCATGACTATCTGTTGATCAACGAGCTAGTCAACTAGAGGCTCACTAGGGACACATTGTGGTCTATGTATTCACACATGTATTACGATTTCCGGATAATACAATTATAGCATGAATAATAGACAATTATCATGAACAAGGAAATATAATAATCATTGTATTATTGCCTCTAGGGCATATTTCCAACAAAGGGCACATTCCACAAAGAGCGGAGAGCATAGCGTAGCACGGCAACATTGACACGGGCAGTTTTTACCCAGGTTCAGGCCACCACGAGGCGTAAAATCCTACTCCTGCTTTGGTGGATTGATGTATGGACCGTGTGGAGACGCAACTCTCTTTCCCGGCAAGGTTGCCCTGGGACGAGAGCAGTGTGACAGCACGAGACTAATGCTCCAGACGCCTTCCATGTTTTTCGTTGTCGCTGTGTGTTTTATTTGTTTGTTGCATTCATCATTGCATCATCTGCATTGCATTGGCACTCGCTCTTAGTTGCCGCTTCTTCCTTGTCTCGGTTGACCTTCTCTCAGATCAACCGGACCGCTCTCTTCTCTCTCTTTTCTGAGCCCATCAAACCCCTTGTCTCCGTGGCCTTTTGTCAAATCCCTCGCGCCCGTCCGAAACCTGTACCAAACCCGAACTGCACGGTCATGACCGATGGGTCCGGTTCATCTCCGAACATCCCCTAAATCTAGTCCACCTAACCTACCCCTCCGACCGGAGCCACCGGATCTCGATCGAAGGGCTCCAAAACACCCTCAAACCCCAACCCTAGATCCATGCCTATAAATGGACACCCTACCCTTCCATTTTCGAAACCCTAGCCCTTCCTCCTCGTTTTCCGCAGCCACCGTCTCCACCACCGCCGATTGGCACCTCCTCCTCCACCACCAACCACCGCGGCCCGTGAAGCCCATCCGGGGCCCGCCCAGGCCTGGATCTCATCGCCGCTCTCGAGTGTCCCACTCGTTCTAGATCGGGAGAGCCTCCCGAGCTCCTCCCGCTCGATCTAGGGCATCCCCGCACCGACGACCCCTCCTGGACCTGCTGCTGCCGCCAAGTACCCCGCCGACCCACCAAGTCCCAGGAGCCGCCTGCTCCGCCCCGGATCTGGCGCCCGCCAAGTCCCTCTACTGCTCCTCTAGATCGCGCCACCATGCAAGTCCTCTTGTCCCTGCATCGTCCACGAGCACGAGGGAGACGCAACAGAGCTCCCATTTTTCCCGGTTGACCGCATCGAGCACCGGCGAGCCTCCTTCGTCGTTGCATCGTTCCTCTACTCCAAGTGTCGACCGCAGCACCAAGTCCCGCTTGATTCAGCTCACCCTATTGATCAAGCCCCTGCCTACATCGCCTGAAACCATCACGCTCCTACTTCCTCTGCTTCAAGGACGAGCCAGGCGCTCATGTTGACCGACTCGAGTTCGGCCGCGCCCTCCCCATCGACTGCCATGGCCGTGACCCCACAAGGCCCGGCCGCTCCTGTGTCCAGCGCCTAGGGCCTAGCCATTATTTTGGCCAGACCAAATATGGCCCAACGTGAGCATCCGCCACTTATACCTCTCCCAATGCAATTCCTGCTATGTTTCCCACTGCTCCTGTTCAAGTTTCGGCCTGTTCAATGTTTTTCTGCCGAACGAATTTAGCTATTATCCCAGATTTACTGTTTTACATAAAAACCCTCTAACTTCATCCATATAATAACTCATGAACTACGCATCATATGTAAAAACTGCATATATGTAAAATGCTTAGAATTTTGTCTACTTTCATAATATGCCACTTGCATCTATGTTTAAAATGTTCAAATTGCTGTTTGCATTAATTTGCTAAATGACATGTTAAAATGGTTTAATTCATAACTAAATAACCGTAGCTCCGAATTAAATAAACTTTATATGTAAATGTGGTAGAAAAATGCATAGTTTAACATGGTGCACTTACTTTGCATGTTTAACAACTCTAAATTTATGTGTAGGGAAGAACAGTAGCAATCTAAAAATATGCATATGAGGGTTTTCCGGAATTGTTGTTTGGTGTTCCGGCCTCATTTAAACTTGATTAAATAGTTAGATTACTTATGCTTCACCTCTTGCCATGTTAACCAACATTTAATCTTGTCTTGTTCATAAAAAAGAGCGAACTAAATAATTGAACATGGCGCTTCGTCAATATGTAACTCGTTGCATATTGAGCTCCACTTAATTTGTAGTGTTGTTTTTTGCACTTTGCCATGCCATGAATCATTAAACTGGACATGCATCATACTTGGTTGTGCATCATGCCATGTTTATGTGTTGTGTGTTCACCGTGTTGGTTGCTTCTTTCTGGTGTTGCTTCTTCTTGATAGTTCCGGTAATGTTGCGATTGTGAGGATCCATTCGACTACGTGGGTTCGTCTTCTTCATGGACTCGATCTTCTTCCTAGCAGGATTTCAGGCAAGATGACCGTCACCTAGGATCTCACTGCTATCATTCCTATGCTAGTTGTCTCAGTGATATCGCTATGTCGCACTACCTACCAGTTGTTTATCAAGCCTCCCAAATTGCCATGTTAGCCTCTAATCTTTTTCACCGTCCTAGCAAACTGTTGTTTTGCTATGTTACCGCTTTGCTAAGCCCCTCTTATAGTGTTGCTAGTTGAAGGTGCAGTTGCAGGTTGTTCTATGTTGGGACATGGATATCATGGGATATCACAATATCTCTTATTTAACTAATGCATCTATATACTTGGTAAAGGGTGGAAGGCCCGACCTTTTGCCTGGTGTTTTGTTCCACTCTTGCCGCCCTAGTTTACATCATACCGGTGTTATGTTCCTTGATTTTGCCTCCCTAACACGGTGAGGGGTATGGGGCCCTCTTGACAGTTCACTTTGAATAAAACTCTTCCAGTAAGGCCCAACATTGGTTTTACCATTTGCCTAATAACATTGAAAACTTGCATAGGGACCGGCTAGCACCCGAGGACTCTTAATCAACCCCCGGGCCAATGATTCGCATGAGTGTTGGTCCAAACTGGGCGATGTCCGGTGCCCCCTGGGCAACCAGGGTCTTAGCCAACCCGACGGCTTGCCCATCTGGTGTACCCTGAGAACGAGATATGTGCGACTCCTATTAGGTTAGGTCGGTGCATTGGGAGCTCTTGCTGGACTTGTTTTACCATTGTCGAAATGTCTTGTGCAATGGGATTCCGAGTCTGATCAGAGGGTCCCGAGATGGTGGATTGTCTCCGCAGATTGTGAGCTTGTCATGGGCTATGTTGGAACACCCCTGCATGGTTTAATTTTTCGAGAGCTGTGCCCGCGGTTATGTTGCAGATGGGAATTTGTTAATATCCGGTTGTAGAGGACTTGAACTAGACTCGATTAAAATACGCCAACCGCGTGCGTAACCGTGACTGTCTCTTTTCGGGTGTGATCGAGAAAAGAACACGGTTGGGTTATGTTTGAACGTAAGTAGTCCAAGTTCAATTCTTGATCATTACTAGTTTGCGACCGTTTGCGTAGTTTCTAATCTTATTCATGTACTCGTAAGTTAGCCACAATATAACGCTTAGTCGCTTGCTGCAACCTCACCACTTATCTTTTCCATACCCATTAAGCTTTGCTAGTCTTGATACCCATGGTAATGGGATTGCTGAGTCCTCGTGGCTCACAGATTACTACAGCAACAGTTGCAGGTACAGGTCATGTGATGATCTGATGTGAGAGCGATGCTTGATTGCTTTTGGAGTTCTTCTTCTTCTCCTTCGATCAAGGGATTAGGTTCCGGATCGGGGAGCCTGGGATTTGTAGGGTGGATGTTGTTCTTCTTTTTCATTTGATTTCATCCGTAGTCGGATCCTGCTCTTCTGTATGATGGTTGCTATGTATTGATGAACTATTGTATTCATGTTGTAGTTTGTGGCGAGTGTAAGCCTTTATCTTGTATTCTCATCTATTCAGTACATGGTATGTTGTAATGATATCCACCTTGCTATGCGCTCGAAATGCGACTGTGCCCCGATCATGAATTCATCATGTGAGTGGGATAGAATCGCATCTTTGGCGCTAGAAGCAGCTACGCGCGTACGAGTGTACAGAGGTCCGAATCCTTTCTAGGGTAGCCACAATCATCCTTTTGTAGGTCAAGGGGTTACCACAATGGCAAAACAATCATTATCCCATGATTAGATAGCCACAGTACTCTCATACCTAACTCTGCAGACATGACATAGTGCACTAAATGAACCACTTAGTGTCACATTGTGGCGTGGCCTGGCAAGCCTTGCCGCACCATGCAGCGACCTTCTCGCCTATCTGCGTGACATGTTTCCTGGATGGGTGTAATATAGAGGTGTTCTCCTTGGGAAGTGGCTGCCACGTGACAAGTAACGGCCACTTAATCACTTGGGGGCTCGACACCGCACTGATAGGTGACTTGCTTTGCTGTGAGGTGGAGCGGTGGAGCCTTGGCAGGGTGTTCCACCCTCGGCATCCCCGGCAAGCTTCCCAGGGCAGTCCTGAGAATTGACCTTGGGGTAACCTCGACCCCGCCAAGCTCGCCTGCCTGGCAAGGGAGGTTTTCCTTGGTGATATCTTGCTCCTTTGGTTGGTCTTGGTCTTCTAGATCCGCCCTTTGATTTCTCAAAGAGCTTATCTCTTCTTCTTGGCCCTGTGTTGGATGATGCAACCTTGGTCTTAAGCCTGTGTATAGTCTGGGCAACATACACCTGGGTTTGTTGCACGGACAGGTACATATGTCATTGGCAAAGATCCAGGCTTCGACCTTTTCTGCGTATGGGGCAATGAGATATTGACGAACCAGCATCAAGTGAGGAAGCTAGTAAAGATTGTTAGTAAAATGGGTCAAGAGATGGCAATTAAACTATTTGTTTACACTTTATCCAAGACAACAATGAACTGTAGGATGGTAAGTAAGAACTCTGCATCCTTCTTTTTACTGCCCATAATGAGCTGTGTTAGATGACAATGTCTGAATCTTTTTCCTTTGCAGTAGTTCCTAAAGCAGCTTACTCAAGATTACCTCTGAAACTACATGATTGGTGGGCATGCAAAGGTTAAAATATTTCTACTAGAACACGATGATTATCTAGATGTTTTCATGAAGACCGTGAAGGATGGGCGGTCGGCCATCACAAGGGGTTGGACTAGAGTCGTGCGTGCCTTCTGCATGGAGGAGGGCACAATATGGGCATTCTGCTTCACCTTGTTTAGCAACCAGAATGTATTTCGCCAATTTCTTTACCGTCTTTAATAGTAAAACTATACAACTATGGTTCATCATTCTTTATTTGGTGCTTATGTAATTCTTGAACATATGTACCTATGAATCGAGTAATGCATTGGTTGTTTGAACCTGATGGATATGAATAAGCTATAGCATACTTTCAAATTCAAATACAATACTTTTTGAAATAGAAACAATTAAATTATGGTGAAATTAAGCTATGCAGGTTGTTTCGGCGCACATGGCCAGTAAAACACAAACGTTTGTGATATACACCATAATCTGACACGGTTCACAGAGAGGAAATGTGTGCAAGCATGCACATAGTTGAAGTTTGCAAAGCATGTGTGATGTCAGACAATATCACAAACGGTGTGGGCAAACTGAATGTTTGTGATAGTTGCCTTATCGTACATGATTTGAAACCATGAATTGTTTCTGATGTGGTACACATCATAAACGTCACCACAGAATAGCATGTGCGATAGTTGTCATGTACGACGATGTTACGACGGTCTGACATTTTGTAATCCTACCCGACACTTGTATGACGATTAGCTAATCTTCTTCATTAGTTATCACATACGGTTTGGAGAAGTGAATGTGTGTGATTATCTGCTTATCATACACATTCTATAATCATGAACCGTTTGTGATGGGCCGTGCATCATAAACGTAGCACCACAGAATACCGACTGTGATGGCCATGCGAGCACAAACGAGTTGCAAGGATGCAGCGTTTGCGTGGCTCCCTATCCACGACGATTTTTGGGTCGTGTGGTAAGGACCCCTCATGCGGAGCATCCTATGGTCATCCCCATGGACCCGCCATCCTCTCACCAAGTTAAAAGAGGACCAATGACACGAGCACGAGCTAGAGCCCTTGAGACCGAGGCGACATCTTTCCTTAGTACTATTCCATATGATCCACTCGAGACATGGTTACTACCTATGTCCGGAATGTTGTGCATTATTAGGTACCAAGAAGGCCCTCTCGAAGATGCACATGAAGATGGACAAGTCCCCAAGTAGAAGGATGAAGAGGAACGGCGGAAGGAACCCAAGAAGTCCTCAGGACCCGGACATCCGGCCACAAGCCTGAGACATTCGGCCCCTGGAACATCATCCACAACCGCCACCATCTAGTCAAGGATACAGGTCTCGGACATCCGGCCCAATCCCGGACATTCGGCCCAGCCCGGACATCTGGCCCGAGGCCTGGAAATCCGGCTCCTCTTATCCAGAGAGCAACCAAATTGGCCAAGTCAGCCCGGACATCCGACCAGGCTCCGGACATCCAGCCCATCGCGAGCAACCGAACATTCGGCCACCAGCCCAGAAATCCGGACCGCACTTGTCTAGAGAGCACCGAAGCTAGACCCTGCCAGCCTGGGCATCCGGCCCCTCCCCAGACACCTGACTCCTCGTGAAGGCCCGGACATCCGATCTGACTCTCGGACGTCCGGCTCCGCTTGTCTGCGCACAGTAAAGGGCCGAGGCCCATGTATCCCTTCGCCCCCTTAGACTATATATACCCCTTCTCCTCCTTCTTTCTAGGGTTAGCAAAGGCCTAGCTCATTTGAGAGATAGAGCTTTGCTCATCCGCTTGATACCTCCTCTATCAAAGTTCAAGACCTCTACGGAGAAGATCCCCCAAGTGGATTCAAGACCCCTCACGGGAAGACCCCTCAATACCTCCTCACGGAGAAGAACTGTGGCCTCTTGTATCATCTTCTGTTGCGTTTGGATCTTGTATCACTCTCTATGTTCATGGATCTAGCACATGTGTTGTCAGGGGAAACGACACCTATGGGATCACTGGGGTCCCTTTTTGCTACGGTTGGCAGGCTCGGGGTTGTGCAAAGAGTGGGTCCAGAAGCCAGCACAAGGATCGTTTACCCAGGTTCGGGCTGCAAGGATGCGTAATGCCCTAGTCCTGCGTTGGTGTATATTTGAGTGTTCTTGAGTTCTTGAACTAGCTACGATGCATGCGTCGTCCAAAAGATCCGAATCCCCTCTCAATACGTCGCGGGCCTCCTTTTATAGTCAAAAGGAGCTGCCACAATGGCACACATGAGGTGGAAAGGTATACAGTGTACGAGCTTATCGCCTGTCATCACAGGACAAAGTGCATTCAATGCACTACTTAGGTGTCCACTTGCTTTATCGGGGCGGTAACGAGGCCCGCCCCGTCTGTCACCGCTCCGCCTTACTCCGACACGCGTCTAGGCCAACGATGCATGCAGCGCCACGCAAGCTGGCAGGCTACTGAGTTGGCGTGGTGGTAGGGTATCCACAAAGATCTGCATGCCGCCACGCTGGTGCTTGGCGGGTTGGATTAGTATCCACGTACTACCACGTGGCTACTTGCTTCAGTTTTTCGGTAAGCCACTGAGTTGGGGCGGCAAGGTCTTGCCACGGTCCCGCGTATATTCCTGGCAAGTGTCTTCCTGGGGTCTTCTAAACGCCCCCGACAAGAGTCTTGCCGGGGCCTTGCGAGCGTCTTTGGTAGGGAGCCTTGCCGGGGCCTCGTGGGCATCCACGGGAAGGAGTCTTGTGATTGTCTTGTCTTCTGGTCATCATCTAGTCTTGTGGACTCTCTGTCTTCACAAAGATTTGCATGCCACCATGGAGGTGCCTCCCGATCCTCGGTTCCAAAGTAGCCGATGGTGTTGCAACCCTTGGGCTCAAGGGTGGCGGCTCTGCTGGTGTCGGGTAAGTTGCCCCGTCAAGGCTCTTGCCAGGGTGCCGAGGCCCCAATGGCAAGGGACTTGCCGGGGGATTCCACCTCGCCCTCCTGCTCTTCGTGTTTCTGGCTTGGGGTTTTTCTGGTTGTCTTTGCACTTCTACTTCCTTCCTTCTAGCTATGGCGAACTTTAGTCTAAACAAAACTTGAAGTCTAAATGACTCCCTAAGGGTTGCATATATGGAGGAAGAGGGGGGGGGGGAATTTCATGTCCCTTGGAGCAGGGGTCCGAAACCAACCTTAACTCTTGTTTCCCCACACAAACGGACTCTAAAAACAGCCTATACTTAAGTATTTCGAAAATACATGGGCCTGGCCCAATAATAAGGTGACGCAGCACCTAGAATAGCCTCTGGACAAAATTTATGAAGTGGCATCTTGTACATTTCGTCCAAGGCTTCATGCACTCCTTATGGTTGCTTCAAAGTCCTGAAATCATCACTTGTAACTCCGTTCTGGATCCCCTTGCGCATGCCATCATCTCCATGCTTGGTCTTGCTCCAGTGTTCATCCCTCTTATCCATGCCAGGCCCTTCATTTATAAGCAAAACAAATGTATCTAGTTTAGGCAGCATCATATTCTCATGAACATTAGAATCATTACCAAGAAACAAAAGTACCTGATAATTTAATTGGCGTGCGTGAGCTCTAGTAATTGGTCCACTATGTATAGCAGCAGGGGCTGTGGGTGTAACAATGGTATTGATGTACTCATCATCCTCCCCTTCTTGAAATGAAGTCATCCTCGACGGAAGCTCATCTTCCTCACCAAAATAAGGCTTCAAATCTGCAATGTTAAAAGTGGGACTAACCCCAAAATCTGCAGGCAGCTCAAGTTTATATGCATTATCATTTATTTCCTCTAACACCTTAAAAGGACCATCAGCACATGGCATTAGCTTTGAGTTGCGCAAATTAGGAAATCTATCCTTACACAACATGTTTTCTACCCTTATCTCCAGCAAGTTTATATTTAGCATTCATACGCTCAATGTTTTCCTTAGTTAACTCATGCATTTTTAAAATCAATTCAGCACGTTCTTTAGCATCAAAATTAACCTTCTCCGAAGATGGAAGAGGCAACAAATCAATAGGTGCACAAGGTAGGAAACCATACACAATTTCAAAAGGGCACATCTTAGTAGTAGAATGCAATGAACGATTATAAGAAAATTCAATACGAGGCAAGCATTCTTCCCTCATTTTCTTATCATTCTTCAAAACAACCCTAAGCATAGTAGACAATGTTATATTGACTACTTCAGTTTGTCCATCAGCTTGGGGGTGACAAGTAGTACTAAATAGAAGTTTAGTCCCCAACTTAGCCCATAAAAATCTCCGAAAGTGGCTAAGAAATTTAGTATCACGATCTGAAACAATAGTATTTGGCACACCATGCAAGTGAATAATTTCACGAAAGAACAAATCAACAACATTAATAGCATCATCGCTTTTATGACATGGTATAAAGTGTGCCATTTTTGAAAATCTATCCACGACAACAAATATGCTATCCCTCCCCTTCTTTGTTCGAGGTAAACCTAAAACAAAGTCCATAGATATATCCTCCCAAGGAACACTAGGTACAGGAAAAGGCATATATAAACCATGAGGATTGAGTCGTGACTTAGCTTTTTGACATGTAGTGCAGCGAGCAACAAAACGCTCAACATCCTGTCTCATCTTTGGCCAAAAGAAATGTGTAGCAAGTATATCCTCCGTCTTCTTGACGCCAAAGTGTCCCATTAATCCTCCTCCATGCGCCTCCTGCAACAACAAAAGACGAAAGGAGCTAGCTGGAATGCATAGCTTGTTAGCACGAAACACAAATCCATTGTTAAGAACGAACTTGTTCCAAGTTCTCCCTTCCTTAAAATTTTGCAATACATCTTTAAATTTAGCATCATGAACATATTGATCTTTGATGGTCTCCAAACCAAATATTTTAAACTCAAGTTGTGAAAGCATAGTATAACGACGAGACAATGCATCAGCAATAACATTTTCTTTACCCTTCTTGTGTTTAATGACATAAGGGAAAGTCTCAATGAATTCAACCCATTTAGCATGTCTATGGTTCAGTTTTGCTTGACTTTTAATGTGTTTCAAAGATTCATGATTAGAATGTATAACAAATTCCATGGACCATAAATAATGTTGCCATGTTTCTAAGATCCGAACAAGAGAATATAATTTTTTATCATAAGTAGAATAGTTCAGACTAGGCCCACTCAATTTTTCAGAAAAGTATGCAACAGGTTTGCCATCTTGTAATAACACACCTCCTAATCCAATTCCACTAGCATCACATTCAAGCCCAAAAGTCTTACTAAAATCAAGAAGTTGGAGTAAAGGAGCATGTGTCAACTTATCTTTCAATAACGTGAAGGCTTCTTCCTGTGCGGTACCCCAAACAAAGGGCACATCCTTCTTTGTAAGCTCGTTGAGAGGTGCAGCAATGGTGCTGAAATCTCTCACAAAACGCCTATAGAAACCAGCAAGGCCAAGGAAACTCCTCACTTGTGTGAGCATTTGGGGCTGCGGCCAACTCTCAAAAGCTTCAATCTTGGCTTTATCAACTTCAATTCCCTGTGGAGTAACAACATAGCCAAGAAAAGATACCCGGTCGATGCAAAAGGTGCACTTCCCATGGTTACCAAACAGACGTACATCACGTAGAGCAATAAAAACAACACGTAAATGTTCCAAATGTTCCTCCAAAGATTTTCTATAAATCAATATGTCATTAAAGTAAACTACCACAAATCATCCAATGAAAGCACGTAAAACTTCGTTCATTAATCTCATGAAAGTGCTAGGTGTATTAGTTAACCCAAAAGGCATGACTAACCACTCATATAATCCAAACTTAGTTTTAAGGCTGTTTTCCATTCATCTCCCAATTTCATATGAATTTGATGGTATCCACTACGCAAATCAACTTTGGAGAATATTGTAGAGCCACTCAATTCATCAGGCATATCATCTAGCCTAGGAATAGGATGACGATAACGAATAGTAATATTATTAATGCCTCTACAATTAATGCACATACGCGACTTACCATCCTTTTTCGGCACTAAAATGATAGGAACAACACAAGGACTAAGGGATTCGCGTATATAACCTTTGTCGAGCAGATCTGATGGAGGGCCATGTCGGAGACCGGCCCCGATAGTTTTATGTCTGGCTGCGTGGGCGAATGCGCGGCCGTCTTCGTCTCCCCACTCCGTTTGCTCGGGAGATGGAGCTTGATCCGCCTCAGGCTCTGAGGTTGCACATGAGGGGCTACGGGAATGGCAACATGCAGGTCGACGTCGACTTCCCGGCCCCTCCCGTTATGTATCTCTACCATGGATGGAAGGCCTTCACCCGTGCCCATAGCCTGTCGGAGGGGCTCGTCCTCCAATTTAAATTGATGGAGGACGGCCTGCTCTCCATCAACGTCTTCGGGCTCATGGGAACTCACTTGAGGTGTTGCGCGGAGAGCTCCTCTGATGGCGAACCCTCCTCCTTGAGCGGGAGTGACGAGGAGGGCAGCGACAGCGACGACGAGGGCGTCCAGTGGGAGGACGTCGACTCCGACTGACCGCGCCACCCCCCTCCCTCGGCCCCGCGCCCTGCCGAGGGTCTTCCTCGTCAAGCTCTCCATCAGCGTTCTCTTTTTGCCTTCACCAGCCGCACCTGGGAGCAAAGGGGCAAGAACGGAGATCACAGGGAACCTATCTTTTCCCTTAAATTGTAGGCACTTGCCAAATCTTAATTTCTATATAATGTTATCTCTTGAGCCCATGCTTGTATCCTATAACCTTTGTACTTGCATCAGCATATTAATGAAAAAGTCTAGTCCTTCCTGTAACTCGTGCACATGTACGTTCGTGCAGAGGCGAAACGCCTTCTTAGTGTAAGTAAACGAGTCCTTCCGACAAGCCACCTTGTTGGCACCCCTTGCGCCTGCCGGAGAATCACATCTGCCGGGTTACAGAAAAAGGGCCCAGCCCCCCGTCCACCTCTTTTTGATAATGGTCACCACGACCATTCTGACCGAAGTAGCGTTCGAGTCAGAAATGGGAGCCCCCGAGTCCTTAAAGACGAGTGGCAAGGCTTTCTAATGCACAAGTCACAGGTTATAAATATGAATGGGCAAGAGGTAAACTTTATCTGTTTGGTTTGCCCGGGATCGCCGTGCCAGGCGGTCTTCTCAACTTCTTGCCGGAGCCAGGTCCTCGGTGGGATCGCGCATCTTTGCCGTGACTGGATAGAAATGAGGACAAAAGCACGGAACCTCGGTGGTCCACTAACATTTACTGGAATCAAAAAGCAGTAGAATACCCTGGACAAGCATGCATATACGTATATACACAAACATGGAAATCGAGGGGAAACTATACATACTAAGTGATTCTTCCACTGGGTCCACTTCCGGCCACTTTGTGAACTTGTCGATCGCGACGTACAAGTACTCAAAGCCCCCGGCAGCAAGGGGAAAGGGGCCCAGTATGTCGAGATCCCAGACTGAAAATGGCCAGGAAAGAGGGATTGTCTAAAGAGCTTGGGCGGGTTGGTGAAGCTTCTTTGAATGGAACAGGCACGCTTCACACTTGGTTACTAGTGTAGTTGCATCCCGGAGGGCGGTGGGCCAGAAGAAACCTTGCCGGAATGCTTTGCCGACTAGAGCCCTTGACCCTATGTGGGAGCCAAACATGCCTCCATGTATCTCTGCCAGCAGCCTCAGTCCATCCTCTCGAGGAATGCACTTCAATTTCACACCGTTCGGTCTTCTCCTATAGAGTGCATCATCCACGAACTGGTACCTCCTGGACCAACGGGCTACTTTATTTGCTTCTTCCTGCTCCTCGGGGAGATCTCCTGTTTGGAGGAAACGGACGGTGGGCTGCGCCCATGCCAAAGCATGGGGCTCGACGGCAAGGGATAAAGGCTCATCTTCGACCGTAAGGGCAGCTGCTTCTATGGCCAGGGCGTGAGGCCCTGCCGAGGGTTGCCGCTCTCCGGGGAGTTTGGGACCCCCGGCAACGTCCTCGCCGGTAGCTCCTGGGAGCTCAACGGGAAAGTACTTGCCGGGGCCCGCCTTCCTTTGTTTGTTGTATCCTGCTGATGGTTCAACGGATGGGTGAGTTAGCTGAAGCACAAACGTACCTGGTTCCATAGGCAACTTAAGGGCAACACGCTTTGATAGGTTGTCGGTAATGCCGTTCTCCGCTCGAGGGACATGCTCTGGTTGCAATCCGTCAAAGCGCTCTTCTAACGTCCTCACTTCATCCACATAGGCCTCCATCAACAGGCTCTGGTAGTCCTTGTTTACTTGCTTGACGACGAGTTGTGAATCACCTCTGACGATGAGCTTTCTGATTCCAAGGTCTGCCCTGATCCTGAGACCGGCCAACAACCCCTCATACTCCACTGTGTTGTTCGTCAATTTTTCTCGGGGAAAGTGCATCTGGATTACGTACTTGAGGCGCTCTCCGGTGGGTGCAACGAGCAACACGCTGGCACCAGCACCTTGGAGTGAGAAAGCTCCATCAAAGTACATAATCCACTCACTGCTCGTCTCCTTGCCGGGAAGGGTGGTCTCTTGAATCTCCTCGTCGGGCATTGCGGTCCATTCTGCTATGAAATCTGCCAGGGCTTGGCTCTTGATTGTTGAAGTACTTTCAAACTTGAGGCCAAAACTCAACAGCTCCAACGCCCACTCCACAATCCTCCCGGTCGCGTGTGGGTTGTGCAAGATTCGTTGCAATGGGATGCGCGTGACGGCGGTGATTTCATGTGCTTGGAAATAGTGGCGTAGCTTTCTCGAGGCCACGAGGAGGCTGAAAAGTAACTTCTGCATACCGGAATATCTTGACCAGGCCCCCTGCAAGAGGGAACTAACAAAATAGACTGGGTGTTGCACCATCTTCTTCTTCTGTCCCACTTTGCTCATCTGCTCAGACTCCGGCTTGCCGGGATCGGATCTTGCCAGGGGTTCTGTCTTGTCAGCGCCAGACCCTGCCGGGGATGGCCCCGACACGCCACCCGATGGCTCCGCTGCTACTGCTGCCTCTTCCTCGAGTTCCCTCTATGCCACCAGCGTGGCACTGGCCACTTGATTCGTTGCTGCCAAGTATAGCAGCAATGACTCTTGCGGCTTGGGTTCGACTAGTATCGGCGTGGAGGAGAGATACCTCTTCAAATCTTGTAGTGCGGCCTCTGCCTCCGGAGTCCACCTTACTGGACCCGCCTTTTTCAAAACTTTGAAAAAGGGGCGGGCGCGCTCAGCAGATTTGGATATGAATCTACTTCGGGCGGCAACACAACCGGCGAGCCTACGAATGTCTTTGAACCGCTTCGGTGCCTCAATCTACTCGATCGCCTTGATCTTGTTGGGATTTGCTTCAATTCCGCGCTGAGACACAAAGAAGCCAAGAAGTTTGCCGGACGGGACACTGAGCACGCACTTCTCTGGGTTGAGCTTGAGGTTGATCCTACGCAGGTTCGAAAATGTTTCTTCTAGGTCTTGTATGAGAGTGGCCCTGTCCTTGGTTTTGGCCACTATATCATCCATATAGGATTACATATTTCTATGTAGTTGGGGCTCAAAACCAATTTGAACCCCTTAGGCAAACGTCGAACCAGCACTCTTCAACCCGAAAGGCATCCATACAAAACAGTACGTACCACATGGGGTGATGAACACGGTCTTCTCTTCGTCTTCTTTCATCATGAAGATCTGGTGGTATCCTGAATAGGCGTCGAGGAATGACAGCAGGTCACACCCAGCAGTGGAGTCTACAATCTGGTCGATGCATGGCAAAGGTAAAGGATCCTTCGGACAGGCTTTATTGGTATCTGTGTAATCAATACACAGCCTCCACTTCCCATTTGCCTTACGCACCACCACCGGTTTGGCCAACCACGTGTGGTGGAGTACTCCTCTAACTAGGCCTGCCGCCTCCAACTTCCTGATCTCTTCTATGATGAACACTTGTCGCTCCAAAGCTTGCTTCCTGACCTATTGCTTGACGGGCCGCGCATGAGGACAGACAGCTAGATTATGCTCAATCACCTCCCTGGAAACCCCGGGGATGTCGGATGCTTGCCATGCAAACACATCGACATTCGCTTGCAGGAAGGTGACGAGCGCGCTTTCCCATTTGATGTCGAGGGCGGAGCTTATGGCGAAAGCTCCGCCCGTGCCGTCCTCCTTGAGGGACACCTTCTTGGTCTCTGGTGGTGCAGGTTTGGACTTCTTGCTCTTACTGGTGGTGCTCTCTGGAACGTCCTCAACAGGAGCATAGCACTCCGAAGAGGTGCGCTTGCCGGAGTGGGTGCAAGAGGTCTCGTCGGAAGAGATCTTGTCGAAAGGGGTCTTGTCTGGAGCTCCAGCGGCAGGGGCAAGTGTCTTTGCGGCAGTTGCTGCAACTGCCTCTCGGTAAAGTTGATCAGCGCAGATGAGCGCATCTTTCTTGTCGGAAGGGACGGTGATGATGGTCAGCGGCCCTGGCATCTTTAACATGTTGCAGGCGTAGTGGGACGCCGCCATGAACTTGGCCAGCACTGGGCGGCCAAGGATCCCATTGTATGGCAAGGGGATCTCGGCGACATCGAAGACGGTCTTCTCCATCCTATAGTTCAGCTCGCCTCCAAACATAACGGGTAGCGTGATTTTACCTTTAGGCTGGCTACTTCCTGGGTTGACCCCTTGAAACGTGCCCGTCTCTTCGAGGGCTCCATCAGGAATCTGCAGCTTCTTGATCACAGCGGGCGCGATCAAATTCAGACTGGCCCCACTGTGAACCAGCACTTTTGTCACCATGAGGTTGCGTATCATTGGCGAGACCAACAACGGCAAACACCCGACCGTAGTTGTGCGATCATGGTGGTCCTCGGTGTCAAAAACGATGGGCGTGCGGGACCACGTCAGGGGCTTCTAGGCACCAAACGACGGCTCTGCTGCAGCGATCTCACGTGCCCACTACTTCACCTGGCGGTGTGAGGTGTGCAACGAGGCGCCACCGTCGACGCACAGGGCCTCTGTAGCCTTCTAGAACTCGTGCTCACCGAACTCGTCGTCCTTGTCGTGATCGTCATCCTCCTCTTTCTTGTCGCGGCCCCGGGCGGGCCTCTCTTGTTGGTTATCTTTCCCGCGGCGACCCCCTTGGCCGCCACGCTTCTTGCCAGATCCCTCAGCACCATCATGACCTTTCTCCTCTTCTCTCCTTTCATATTTAGCCTTCTGCTTTTCGACAAGCAGCTCAACCTGTCGGCAGTTGTGGAGGTCATGGCGCTTGGTGTGGTGGATCTTGCAATACTGCTTGTCGGAGCCTCCTGGCTTTGCCGGCAGCCGCCAGGGCCAAGCAGGCGGGCACCCGGCAACCTCCTTTCTTGGGTCGTCAGCCTTGGCCTTTTTGGCAGTGCTGATCTCGCCGAATTCCTGAATGGCAAGCACAGTCTTGCCCTTGCGCTTCCTGTTGCGGCGCCGGCCCTTCTTCGTCGGAGCGGCGGAGTCTACGTCTGTGGAGTCGGTTTCCGCACCAGGGTCCTCGCCGGGGTACTTCCTCCCCTCTTCAGCTCGAGCACATCTATCGTCTAGAACTTAAAGTTCGGCCACATCCTTGACCTTGTTCATCACCAACTCCTCACGCATCTTGCGGTTGCGCACATTCTGATGGAATGCGATGATAACTGCAGCGGGATGAACATCTAGGATGTTTTACTGCAACCGGCTGAACCTTTGTATGTACTTGCGCAGGTTTTCTCCTTCTTTCTGGGGGATGATGTGAAAATCGCTTGCTTGGCCATGAGCTTGGTGGCCTCTAGTGAAGGCGCCAACAAACTCATGACACAAATCCGACCAAGTAGAAATGGAATCCACTGGCAAGTGCATCAACCACGACATGACATTGGGTTTGAGTGCCAATGGGAAGTAATTGGCAAGCACCTTGTCGTCACGGGATCTAGCAGCTTGCATCGCGATGGTGTAGATGTTGAGGAACTCCTACGGGTGGGTCTTGTCGTTGTACTTATCGCCAACATCAGGCTTGAACGTGTGGTGGGAGGGCCACTGGAACTGCCGCAGCTCTCGGGTAAAGGCTGGACAAGCCACCTCGTAAGGCAGGTCGCCAGGGCCACCCAGCGTCGGGTGGTCCATAGTAGGCCCCGCACGCCGATCTGACTGATGGCGCGTCTCCCATCGTCGTTCGATGGTAGTTCGAGCGTCTTCCTGGGCTCGTTCTTGAAGGACTTGACGTTGGTTGCGGCGGGTTTGCGGGTCGGACGACGCGGTGGAAACGTTGTCACCGACGTCGGGTCGACGGGCCGGTGGCTATTGTTGTGGTCGCGGTGGGGGAGAGTGCACCGTGGTCATAGCGTCTATGACCCCTCCACCGCCAACACGCACCGGCTTGTCAGGACACCGGTGCGCGGTTCGTGTCGGGAGTGGCTCGTCTTTATTGGCGAAGCTGACAAGGCTTCGGATGGTGGCTCCCCACTCGTCGAGCTTCTCCACAATGGGGGGAAGTCGAGGAGCAGCTGCACACGCGCCAGCGCTTCTGCTGGCGTAGGCGGCGGCGAGATCTCCATAGACCATGATGCGCTCCGACATCTAACCAGGTTAGAAGGGGCTCGGTCACGATCTCGTGGTCGCACGCTGGCCTGGTTCGTCCTGCGAGTGGCGCATAGGACTCTTTCCGCGGTGGTGCCCAGGGGCTCCGGCATCGCGGTGTTGCTAATCGCGCGCGGCCTGGGAAGGGCGTGGTGCGAGCACCAGCTAGGGTGCCGTAGAGACTGCGCCACCCGTGGGCAGCACGGCCCCGCCCCGGAGCCAGCGGCGCGCGGCTCACCTGGCTCCGATCGCCAGAATGTCGTGGACGCTCGCGGTCCACGTCTTCGGCTCCATCCATCGGTACCCGGTCGTCTGCTCGTGCTGGCGCGGACAGGCCGGCCCCGGACGAACCGATCGCCATGATCCCCTTTCTCTTGGGGGCCATGGTGATGATGAAGTCGGTGTGCTAACCTTCAAACCGGATTTTCACAACTGCGCGCCCCCTACCTGGCGCGCGAGAGATGTTGGGGAAACGACACCTATGGGATCATTGGGGTCCCTTTTTGCTAAGGTTGGCAGGCACGGGGTGGTGCAAGGAGCGGGTCTAGAAGCCATCACGAAGATAGTTTACCCAGGTTCGGCCGCAAGGATGCGTACTACCCTAGTCCTGCTTTGGTGTATATTTGAGTGTTCTTGAGTTCTTGAACTAGCTATGATGCGTGCTTGTCCAAAAGATCTGAATCCCCTCTCAGTACGCCACGGGCCTCCTTTTATAGTCAAAAGGGGCTGCCACAATGGCACATAGGAGGTGGAAAGGTACACAGTGTACGAGCTTATCGACTGTCATCACAGGACAAAGTGCATTCAATGCACTACTTAGGTGTCCACTTGCTTTATCGGGGGCGGTAACGAGGCCCCTCCCGTCCGTCGTCGCTCCGCCTTACTTTGACACGCGTCCAGGCCAATGAGGCATGCAGCGCCATGCAAGCTGGCAGGCTGCTAAGTTGGCGTGGTGATAGGGTATCCACGAAGATCTGCATGCCGCCACGCTGGTGCATGGCTGGTTGGATTAGTATCCACGTACTGCCACGTGGGTTCTTGCTTCAGTTGGTGGGTTGGCCGCTGAGCTGGGGCGGCGTTGGGGCGGCAAGGTCTTGCCGCTATCCCGTGTATATTCCCGGCAAGGGTCTTGCCGGGATCTTGTGAATGCCCCCGGCAAGAGTCTTGCCGGGGCCTTGCGAGCGTCTTCGGCAGGGAGCTTTGCCAGGGCCTCGTGGGCATCCTTGGCAAGGAGTCTTGTGATTTTCTTGTCTTCTGGTCATCATCTAGTCTTGTAGACTCTCTGTCTTCACAAAGATTTGCATGCCACCATGGAGGTGCCTCCCGAGGCTCGGTTCCAAAGGGGTCGATGGTGTTGGAACCCTTGGGCTCAAGGGTGACGGCTCTGCTGGTGTCGGGCAAGTTGCCCCGGCAAGGCTCTTGCCGGGGCTGCGGAGGCCGCCCCAGCAAGGGCCTTGCCGGGGGAGTCCACCTTGCCCTCCTGCTCTTCGTGTTTCTGGCTTGGCGTTGTTCTTGTTGTCTTTGCACTTCTACTTCCTTCCTCTGCCCCGCTAGGTGTGGCCACAAGCGCGGCTCCAACTGCCCGCGCAGAAGTAAAGTGGTACAAAATAGGACACCTCCTTTTGTGCACCGACAGGTGTGATCGTTTCTCGTTGATTTGAGTGTTTACTCTCATTTTCACCTCGTGTTTCCCCTCATGTTCTTCATAGGATCCTCTCCCATCATGAAAGATCAGCCCTAGGGTTTCCACCCTATATCATATTGGTATCATGATGTCGGTGCAACAAAACCTGTTGTGTGTTCCCCTGACTGTACACAGGCTCAACAACAAGGTTAAAACAATTGAGATAAGGCCAAGCAGAAGAGATAACTTTTTGAGAAATAAAAGGGCAGATCAAGAAGACCAAGAAAAGCCAAATGAGCGAGATATCACTAAGGAAAAACCTCCCTTACCTAGCAGGCGAGCCCGGTCAGGTCGAGGCCGCACCGAAGACAAGTCTCAAGACTCCCCCGGCAAGATTGCCTGGGGCAACGAGGGCGAATCACCCCGCCAAGGCTCCACCGCTCCACCTCATAACAACGCAAGTCACGTATTAGTGTGGTCTCGAGCCCCCAGGTGGTTAAGTGGCTGTCATTTGGCATGTGGCAGCCATTTCTGAGGAAGAACACCTGTAAATGACACCTGTCCAGAGGCGTGTCACGTAGATAGGCGAGAAGGTGGTTGAATAGCACGGCAAGGCTTGCCGGGCTACACCCACGGTGTGACACTAAGGGGTGCATTTAATGCGCCTTGTCTTGTCTGCAGAGTTAGGTATGATAGCACTATGGCTATCTAATCACCGGATAATGAATGTTTTGCCACTGTGGTAACTCCTTGACCTATAAAAGAAGGGCCGTGGCAACCTTAGAAAGGTTTCGGGCCCTTGTACTCTCATACGCGCGTAGCTGCTCTTGGCCCGAGGCGACCCTGCCGGGCTAGAGCACTACACCTCCACTACGGTCCTTTCATCAATCCACCAAAGCAATAGTAGAGTTTTATGCCTCGTGGCAGCCCGAACCTAGGTAAAATCTCCTCATGTCATCACTGCCGCGCTGCTCTACGGCCTCCGCTCTTTGTGCAATGTGCCCTTCCCCCTTGCCGAACCACAAGGGGCTGATGGACCCATAGGTGGCCGTGTTAAACCATGCCATCTTTGGCATGCCAGGTAGGGGGAGCGCTGGTGGGAACCCAAGGGTGTAAGCAGCGCATCATCTTCATTATTGTCTTCTTTCTTGTGATGACCCGAGACCGACGGTCCAGAGGACTTCCATGGATTCCGAGTTTCGCCGTGTGATTTATTTGTTTGTTGCGTTCATCATCTCATCATCCGCATTGCATCTGCATGTTTTCATAAAACTTGCATCCGTTCGTAGTTGCCGCGTCCCCCCCTTGCCTTCGTTGACCGTTCCGAGACCAACCGGGTTTTCGATTCCATCTTGTCAAACCACCTTGCCTCTCTGCATAGTGCACAGACCCCCCTCGCTTGCTTGTCCGAAACTTTCCCGAACCCGAACCGGGTTGTTGTTACTGGTGGGTCCAGATCATCCCCGAACATCCCCCAAACATCATTGATTCTTTAATGGACTCTCCTAGTCTACTCTTTCTCGACCGTCCGATCTTGATTAGGTGATCCAAAATTCCCCCTTTCAATATATATAGACCACCACTAACCAAATGTAGATAAACCCCTAATCTCTAGGGATCCTACCCTAGCGCCGCCACCTTCTCCCTCGGGATCCCTCCCCGATCCCCCGGATTCAGCGAGCCAGCGCTGCCGCCCATCTTCTCCTCAATTTCAGCGCCGCTTAGTCGCCGCCTCCACCTGCCTTCCTTGATCCACCTCGCCCCCTGCTTCCCTGAGCCCATGCAGCCCTGCCCCGAGCACCCCCGCAAGCAGCAGAAGCTCCGGCGAGCCCTGCCGTCGGTGACCCCCACAGGAACCCTCTCCTTCCTCCCCTGCTTCTTCTTCCTTCCCAATATTTCTCCCCCTCCTCTCAACATCTCGGTCTTGCCTTTCATAGGAGCTTCTGTCGTCGTGCCATGGATGGCCATGGTGTTCCACGCTATGCCCAATCTCCTCTGCAAGCCTCGCCATCAGCCACCTCGAGCCACCATAGCTCACCGGTGAGCACATCTAGCCACCTCGCCTGTTATTCCCTCCTTTTAGTTCCCGTTTCTTCTCCCTGTCTCTCCTCTCTGAACTCTCTCGCTCTTTGTATTTCTTCACAGGAGCACATCCCCAACGTTGGTCCTCGTCCACAGCACCCTAACGCCATCGGCCTCCTCCGCCAAGTCCTCGCCTGCGTCCTCCCGTCCAGCGTCGGGATGAATGGCAGCAGCTCCAGCCTCGCCTCGGCCCTCCTCGACCTCCTTCGTGCCGGATCCGTCCCCCTCGTCCATCCACTCGTCGCCGGAGGTCGCCGCCATGCCCTGCATCCCGCATCACCAGCCTCCGTCCCCTGCTTCGTGAACGAGATGGCTAGCGCTGCCCCCACGTTGACTTGGTCCAGCGCCAGCGTGGACAAGTGCCGCGTCGCTCGCGCAAGCCCTCCTCTGCTTCGCCTTCGTCGTGCAATAGAGGCGAAGGTGTCCCGATGTTTCGATGACAAAGATATCGTTTTCTGTGGGAGTCGACTTTGACGATCCTACTACGAACGTGCGAAGACGTCGTGCCTTAGCAATCGCTAAACCAACTTCCGAGGGTTATTGACCACGCCAGAGCACGATCAACCTGACCACGATGGTCTATTTCCTGCGAGCAAACGAAGAACAAGCAAGAAACTGATATTGCGATATGGATGTTGCGAATAAAAGAGGAAAGCTTTATTGATCAAAGGTGGGGTTCTGTGACATCTTGGTCTGGTCGTTGGACACAAACAAAGTACGCGAAGTTGCAGCGATGGCGAACTTTTAATCTAAACAAAACCCAAAGTCTAAACGATGCCCTAAGGGCTGTATATATGGAGGAAGAGGGGGGAATTTCGTGGCCCTTGGAGGAGGGGTCTGAAACCAACCCTAACTCTTGTTTCCCCACACATACGGACTCTAAAAACAGCCTATACTTAAGTATTTCAAAAATACATGGGCCTGGCCCAATAATAAGGTGATGCAGCACCTAGAATAGCCTCGGGACGAAATTTATGAAGTGGCATCTTGTATATTTCGTCCAAGGCTTCATGCACTCCTTATGGTGGCTTCAAAGTCCTAAAATCATCACTTGTAACTCCGTTCTGGATCCCCTTGGCCATGCCATCATCTCCATGCTTGGTCTTGCTCCAGCGTTCATCCCTCTTATCCATGCTAGGCCCTTCATTTGTAAGCAAAACAAATGTATCCAATTTAAGTAGCATCATACTCTCATGAACATTAGAATCATTACCAAGAAACGATAGTACCTGATAATTTAATTGGCGTGCGCGAGCTCTAGTAATTGGTCCAGTATGTATAGCAGCAGCTGGGGCTGTGGGTGTAACAATGGTCCTCATCGTCCTCCCCTTCTTGAAATGAAGTCGTCCTCGACGGAAGCTCATCTTCCTCACCCAAATAAGGTTTCAAATCTGCAATGTTAAAGTTGGGACTAACCCCAAAATCTGCAGGCAGCTCAAGTTTATATGCATTATCATCTATTTTCTCTAACACCTTAAAAGGACCATCAACATGTGGCATTAGCTTTGATTTGTGCAAATTAGGAAATCTATCCTTACGCAAATGTAACCAAACAAGATCTCCATGTGCAAACACAACATATTTTCTACCCTTATCTCCAGCAAGTTTATATTTAGCATTCATACGCTCAATGTTTTCCTTAGTTAACTAATGCATTTTTAAAATCAAGTCAGCACGTTCTTTAGCATCAAAATTAACCTTCTTTGAAGATGGAAGAGGCAACAAATCAATAGGTGCACGAGGTAGGAAACCATACACAATTTCAAAAGGGCACATCTTAGTAGAAGAATGCAATGAACGATTATAAGCAAATTCAATATGAGGCAAGCATTATTCCCACATTTTCTTATTATGCTTCAAAACAGCCCTAAGCATAGTAGAGAATGTTCTATTGACTACTTCAGTTTTTCCATCAGTTTGGGGGTGACAAGTAGTACTAAAAAGCAGTTTAGTCCCCAACTTAGCCCATAAACATCTCCAAAAGTGGCTAAGAAATTTAGTATCATGATCTGGAACAATAGTATTTGGCACACCATGCATGCGAATAATTTCATGAAAGAACAAATCAGCAACATTAACAGCATCATCGCTTTTATGACGTGGTATAAACTGTGCCATTTTCGAAAATCTATTCACGACAACAAATATGCTGTCCCTCCCCTTCTTTGTTTGATGTAAACCTAAAACAAAGTCCATAGATATATCCTCACAAGGAACACTAGGTACAGGCAAAGGCATATATAAACCATGAGGATTGAATCGTGACTTAGCTTTTTGACAAGTAGTGCAGCGAGCAACAAAACGCTCAACATCCTGTCTCATCTTTGGCCAAAAGTAATGTGTAGCAAGTATATCCTCCGTCTTCTTGACGCCAAAGTGTCCCATTAATCCTCCTCCATGCGCCTCCTGCAACAACAAAAGACGAACGGAGCTAGCTGGAATGCATAGCTTGTTAGCACGAAACACAAATCCATCGTTAAGAACGAACTTGTTCCAAGTTCTCCCTTCCTTACAATTCTGCAATACATCTTTAAATTCAGCATCATGCACATATTGATCTTTGATGGTCTCCGAACCAAATATTTTAAAGTCAAGTTGTGAAAGTATAGTATAACGATGAGACAGTGCATCAGCAATAACATTTTATTTACCCTTCTTGTGTTTAATGACATAAGGGAAAGTCTCAATGAATTCAGCCCATTTAGCATGTCTACGGTTCAGTTTTGCTTGACTTTTAATGTGTTTCAAAGATTCATGATCAGAATGTATAACAAATTCCTTGGGCCATAAATAATGTTGCCATGTTTCTAAGGTCCGAACAAGAGCATATAATTCTTTATCATAAGTAGAATAGTTCAGACTAGGCCCACTCAATTTTTTAGAAAAGTATGCAATAGGTTTGCCATCTTGTAATATTAAACCTCCTAATCCAATTCCACTAGCATCACATTCAAGCTCAAAAGTCTTATTAAAATCAGGAAGTTGGAGTAAAGGAGCATGTGTCAACTTATCTTTCAATACCGTGAAGGCTTCTTCCTCTGCGGTACCCCAAACAAAAGGCACATCCTTCTTTGTAAGCTCGTTGAGAGGTGCAGCAATGGTGCTGAAATCACTCACAAAACGCCTATAGAAACCAGCGAGGCCAAGGAAACTCCTCATTTGTGTGACCGTTTTGGGCTGCGGCCAACTCTCAATAGCTTCAATCTTGGCTTTATCAACTTCAATTCCCTATGGAGTAACAACAAAGCCAAGAAAAGATACTCGGTCGGTGCAAAGGGTGCACTTCCCAAGGTTACCAAACAAACGTGCATCATGTAGAGAAATAAAAACATCATGTAAATGTTCCAAATGTTCCTCCAAAGATTTGCTACAAATCAATATGTCATCAAAGTAAACTAGCACAAATCGTCCAATGAAAGCACATAAAACTTCGTTCATTAATCTCATGAAAGTACTAGGTGCATTAGTTAACCCAAAAGGCATGACTAACCACTCATATAATCCAAACTTAGTTTTAAATGTTGTTTTCCATTCATCTCCCAATTTCATACGAATTTGATGGTATCCACTATGCAAATCAACTTTGGAGAATATTGTAGAGCCACTCAATTCATCAAGCATATCATCTAGCCTAGGAATAGGATGACGATAACGAATAGTAATATTATTAGTGCCTGTACAATTAACGCACATACGTGATGTACCATCCTTTTTCAGCACTAAAATGATAGGAATAGCACAAGGACTAAGGGATTCGCGTATATAACCTTTGTCGAGCAGCTCCTGCACTTGACGCATAATCTCCTTCGTCTCCTCTGGATTGGTACGGTATGGTGCACGGTTGGGTAGCGATGCACCGAGAATTAAGTCAATTTTATGCTCAATCCCTCGAATAGGTGGTAATCCCGGTGGCACGTCTTGTGGGAACACGTCAGCGAACTCCTGCAAAATGTTACTGACAGCAGGGGGCAAAGAGGAAGGCGCGTCCTCGAATGAAAATAATGCCTGTTTGCATACAACAGCATAGCAAACAGATTTGCTGAAATCTAGCTCATCAATATCAGATTTTATGGCAAGTAAACATGCACTTTTCAATTTAATTTCAGAAGCAACACTAGATGGTTTATTATTAGGTTTCATTTGTTGCTCAAATTCTTTTGCCACAATCTGATTTTCACTCTTATTTTTCTCCTGTTTTGCTTTATTAGCTCTATTAATATCATCTTTTAAAATGGATTCAGGAGACATAGGAAGCAAAGTAATATGGCTATCCTTATGAACAAGAGTATACTGATTATTTCTACCATGGTGTACAGAATTTTTATCAAATTGCCATGGTCTACCAAGTAATAAGGAACATGCTTGCATGGGTACCACATCACAATCAACATAATCAGCATATGTAGAGATACTAAAATGCACACGAACAGTACGTGTTACCTTAACCTTGTCGCTGTTGTTGAACCATTGGATGTAGTAAGGATGTGGATGCGGTCTTGTGGTGAGAGATAGCTTCTCCACCATCTCCATGCTAGCCAAGTTGTTGCAACTCCCTCCATCTATGATGACGCGAACAGAACGTTCCTTCACAACTCCCTTTGCATAGAACAAATTATGCCTCTGATTTTGCTCAACTTGTGTGACCTGCACACTCAAAACATGTTGAGCAACTAAACATTCATACCTGTCAGCATCTTCAGCAGCCATGTATTGCGTCTCATGATCAGAATCCTCTCCACCGCGTTCTTCATGTGTAATAAGAGCCAAAGTCTCCTCATCATAGTCACTAGCAAACTCATACCCACCATCTCAGTAGCAATCATCACACGGTGAGATTTGCATTCTCTCGCAAAATGTCCTCTTCCCTAACAACGACGATAAATAATATCACTTGTGTGCCCTGTTGATGCCATGGAAGAAGAAGAGCTCTGCACAGGCCCGGCAGGTGTGCTCTTGGCAGATAGTGGTGGTTGTGCCTACTTTCTTGTATCACGACTGGAGGTGGCACCTGATGGAGATGCTGGTGTAGTGGAAGTAAAGGATGCACATGGTGTCCATGATGAAGATCGACCTGCAAAAATGTTAGGTCGCGCCAATGCCTGTCGATCTTGCACTTCACATTCATCTTTACAAGCAAGATGGAATAAATGAGTGATATTAGTATACTCCTTATACTCTAAAATGGTCTGAATCTCTCTATTTAATCCACCCATAAAACATGCAAGCAAAGCTTCATTCTCCTCAACAATACCACATCTAATCATGCTAGTTCATAATTCCTGATAATAATCTTCTACAGAATTTTTTCCTTGTCTTGAACGCTGCAATTTTTGAAGTAATTCACGTTGATAATATGGTGGAACCCAGCGAGTACGCATAGCAGTTTTCAAAGCAGCCTAAGTAGCTGGAATAGGATATAATCTACAATGTACAGACCACCAAACACATGCAAAACTAGTGAAAGCACAAACAACAGCAGGAACACGTCTCTCCTCGGGATATTGTAACCATGTAAAACTTTGTTCACTTTCTAACTTCCAAGTAAGATATATATCAGGAACATATCTACCCTCAAATGGTGGAATATTCAACTTCAGTTTAGGAAAAAGGTCATGATCTCGTACCTCAGGTGGTGGTGCAGCCCTACTTTTGTGATGATATACCTGAGGACGACCTGGTGGTGGTGGTAATGGTGGTTGCACGTAGTTCTGATTTTGATCAACCTTATCCTCGTAATGGTCCTCCACCTGTGCAGTAGCAGTAGGAGTGACAGCAACATCAACAACGGCACCAGAATTTTGCACAGGGTCAATGGGGCCACGTTGTGCTCGTCCCACTTGATTTGGAAGGCGACGTTGTTGTTGTTATTGTTGTAGAGGTGCGTTAGGTGCAGCCGGTGGTGGTGGTGGAAGACGCGCGAGCAATTCATTAAACTTGTTATCGAGCTTTGTTTCGAACGTCTTCTCCATATCATATATCTTCTCCATGGCCTCTTCAAATTTGTTTAGCACATCTTGCACCTGTCTACTCATCATGTGATGAAATTATCATGCAACTCCTTATCCTTCATGTTCTCCCAGTCAGTCTCGTCGGCTTGTGATCCTGCCATGGTTAGCAGCAATAGAAACACACAAGAATATGATCCTACATACTACTAACAAGAGGTGGTGGTGGGTGTCACAAATCCGTCAAGCAAATCTCAAATTCTTACTAATTCTTACCCAGTAGCAAGCGGTGATCGGCAACCGTCGTAGTCAAAACTCTCAAAGCTTGGATAGAGTGATTACCAGGGAAAGTCAAACGCACGACGTAGATATATGTGGAGCTAGGAAAGCTTATAATATGGTAGCAAAAAGGGTCAGCAATAATCAATTTAGAGATGCAAAGTTGAATAAACGCTCAACGACGGTACTGTGCTGGTCCTAGGCTAGACCGTGCTAGAGACGCGAGCCTAGAACACTAACAAAATCACGGCGCTGCACTTAAACAAGGGAAAAGCACACTCTGGAACTTTTTTCCCTCTATTTTTTTGGCACTCCTCTGTTTTTTTTTGCGTTCCTCTTTTTTTGCGAAAACTCACTATAATGGCGAGTGTCTCAAAACTCTTCCCTCGTCAAACTGACAGGATGGGCACGAAAAACAATTCACTTTTTTTAGGAAATCAGTGCAGCAACGACGAATAGTGCGACAAAAAATCACTATGATGGCACGTGGCTAAAAAGACTCAGAAAAACCTAAAAATAGCATAGGGAAAAAAATTTCTTCCGAAAATTTGGCCTAATTTTTTTTCGAAACCTACTCGGGCAAAGAAACACGAATCGGAAATTAGACGGATCTCGAAAGCAAACCTAATATGAAATGAACTCAGATTGGTGATGGATATATGGTGGTAGGATATGGCAGCGGTGGTGGTATATGGATATGGATTGTGGTGGTATATGGAGACGGATCGGTGGCGTATAAGTGGTGGTGGTAGATGGCAGGGGCGATGATGATGGTGCGGCGGCGGCGTGACAACTTATGACCAGAACTCGAAACTCTAAAAGACTAGATTCTAAGACCAGCAACTAGACAGGACGATGCAACCGCAAATTCAACAAAGCAAAATACCGAAAAGACTATGCAAAGGCTCAGACTGGTTCAGATATGATGAACTAACCCTAATTTTTTTTGGCTTTTTCATGGACTGTAGGTATGAAGAACAGACTCGATCTAAACTACGAAAAACTGTAAAATCTCACCGAGCAACCTGGAAATCTGATACCACTTGATAGAAACGAAGGTGTCCCAATGTTTCGATGAGATAGATATCAATTTCTATGGGAGTCGACTTTGACGATCCGACTACAAACGTGCGAAGACGTCGCGCCTTAGCAATCGCTAAGCCAACTTCCGAGGGTTATTGACCACGCCGGAGCACGATCAACCTGACCACGAGGGTCTATTTCCTACGAGCAAATGAAGAACAAGCAAGAAACTGAGATTGCAATCTGGATATTGCGAATAAAAGAGGAAAGCTTTATTGATCAAGGGTGGGGTTCTGTGACGTCTTGGTCTGGTCGTTGGACACAAACGAAGTACGCGAAGTTGCAGCTATGGCGAACTTTTAATCTAAACAAAACCCAAAGTCTAAACGACGCCCTAAGGGCTATATATATGGAGGAAGAGGGGGGAATTTCGTGGCCCTTGGAGGAGGTGGTCCGAAACCAACCCTAAGTCTTGTTTCCCCACACATACAGACTCTAAAAACAGCCTATACTTAAGTATTTTGAAAATACATGGGCCTGGCCCAATAATAAGGTGACGCAGCACCTAGAATAGCCTCTGGACGAAATTTATGAAGTGGCATCTTGTATATTTCGTCCAAGGCTTCATGCACTAATTATGGTGCCTTCAAAGTCCTGAAATCATCACTTGTAACCCCATTCTGGATCCCCTTGCACATGCCATCATCTCCATGCTTGGTCTTGCTCTAGTGTTCATCCCTCTTATCCATGCCAGGCCCTTCATTTGTAAGCAAAACAAATGTATCCAATTTAGGCAGCATCATATTCTCATGAACATTAGAATCGTTACCAAGAAACGAAAGTACCTTATAATTCAATTGGCGTGCGCGAGCTCTAGTAATTGGTCCAGTATGTATAGCAGTAGCAGGGGCTGTGGGTGTTACAATGGTATTGATGTCCTCATCACCGTGGGCCGCCAGAAGCACCGTCCGGCTTCAAGGCCCGATGTGAGCAGCTCCCCCGCGCACTGGGCCATATCTCAGTTTCGGCTCGTGTCATGTTTTTTCCCTCCGGACGATTTTAGCTAATTTCCTGGAATTACTGTTTTACACAAAAACCCTCTTTGTTCATGCATATCATATCTCACTAACTGTGCAACGGATTAAAATGAATTATATATGTAAAATGCTTACAATTTCATATAGTTTCATAATATGCAAGTTTCATCCATGTTTCAAATGTTTAACTTGTTGTTTGCATTAATTACCATAAATATCATGTTAAAATGGTTTAATTCATAACTAATTAACCGTTTCTCGGAATTAAATAAACTTTATATGTAAATGGAGTAGAAAAATGCATAGATTAGCTTGGTGCACTTTGTTTTACTATTTAACAACATTAAAATATGGTTTATGGCAGAATAGTACCAAATCCAAAATATGCATATGAGGATTTTCCGGAATTGTTTTTTGTTGTTCCGGCCTCATTTAAACTTGCCTAAATAGTTAGTTTACTTATGCTTCACCTCTTTACATGTTAATCAACATTTAATATTGTTGGGAACATAAATGAGAGCGAACTAAATAACTTGAATGTGGTGTTTCGTCAATGTGCAACTCGTTTCATATTGAGCTCCAGTGAATTTGTAGAATTGTCTGTTGCACTTTGCCATGCCACGACTCATTAAACCGGACTTGCATCATACTTGGTTGAGCATCATGTCATGTTTAGGTGGTGGTTGTTTACCATGTTGTTTGCTTCTTTCCGGTTGTGCTTCTTCTCAAAAGTTTCAGTTACGTTGCGATTGTGAGGATCCGTTCGACTATGTTGGTTCTTCTTCTTCTTCTTCATGGATTCGGTATTCTTCCTAGCGGGATTTCAAGCAAGATGACCATCACCTTGAATACCGCTACTATCTTTGCTTTGCTAGTTATCTCGATGCAATCGCTATGTCGCGGTACCTACCACTTGTATATCAAGCCTCCCAATATGCCATGAAACAGCCTCTAACCTTTTCACCATCCCAACAAACCATTGTTTGGCCATGTTACCGCTTGGCTCAGCCCCTCTTATAGCGTTGCTAGTTGCAGTGCAGTTGTAGGTTGTTCCATGTTGGGACATGGATATCATGGATATTACTATATCTATTATTTTAATTAATGCATCTATATTCTTGGTAAAGGGTGGAAGGCTCGACCTTTTGCCTAGTGTTTTGTTCCTCTCTTGCCACATTAGTTTCCGTCATACCGGTGTTATGTTCCTTGATTTTGCGTCCCAAACATGGTGAGGGTTTATGGGCCCCTCTTGACAGTTCACTTTGAATAAAACTCTTCCAGCAAGGCCCAACATTGGTTTTACCATTTGCCCAACATAATAACTAAACCTGGTAATTAATTAATTAGCATAGGGGGTCGTGTCCCCAAGGATTCTTTCAACATAATACAGGGGACCAATGCTGATGATATTGGTCCCAAATGGGTAGACTGCGGGGCCACCATGGGGCAACTCGAGGATCTGATTTTACTCGTAGGACGTCCCATCTAGTAGTGGCCTGAGATGAGATACGCGTGGCTACTATCAGGAGTTTTGTGTCCTATATTTAAGTTCTTTTCAACTTATCAAGTCTTGCATCTCTTTTCAACCGGAGTGCTGCCCGAATTCTTTTATTCTTGTTCCTTGTATAGCTAATTTTAACCAAAGTGGCTTCAAAGTCTATCTTCTTCCTTAAGCTCTTGGTTCTCATTGTATTCCTAGTTCCTTTTCTCCAATGGAATATTTGCAATCCTTTTCATCTCCATTGTATTCTTTCTTTCAATTTGTTCAACCTCTCAAGGTTCATGGTTTCACTCATTTGTCAAAGAAGCAACTTTGTTTTACCTCTTCCTCTTCTGCTTCTCTCCGATGCCATCCTTAGATCTCGGGTCGAGATCTCTTATAAGTGGAGGAGTGTTGTGAAGACCCGAGACCGATGCTCCAGAGGTCTTCCATGGATTCTGAGTTTCGCCGTGTGATTTATTTTTTTGTTGCATTCATCATCGCATCATCCGCATTGCATCTGCATGTTTTCATAAAACTTGCATCCGTTCATAGTTGTTGCGTCCCCCTTGCCTAGGTCACACCGTTTCGAGACCAACCTGGTTTTCGATTGTCAGGACCCTGATCCTAGGTCACACCGATCTAGCATGTAACACATCAGATCACTTTGCGGCCTCACACACGGTATTCCCACGAGTGCCACCTTACCCAGCCCAGGACCATTTGCGCCTTTCGGCTTACGTATATGATAGTGCTGCTAGCATCCATATGACAAAGAACCCAGGCCGACATGACTACTTATAAACCCCAGGTGGCACTAACTTACAGGGACAGGCATACATGACCCAGCAACGAACATGTCGATCAACAACGTATGAACCCAAGTCGTAGCAAGCTACAAGGACTTAAAGGATCAACGCGTGACATTTCTTGAAGGGACGGACACAGGAACGAAGAAGGACACACGCTGGCCAGCCTAAGTGTTTCGGAGCAGTAGCAAGCTACCATGGCTCAGTGGAAGCACTAGGAGACATTTCCCCATAAGAGAGGCTACCAAGAATAAACAACTAGATAGTCGGATCCCACACATACCAAGCATTTCAAAATCATACACACAATATGATCGATATGTGCAAATACAACATGGCATCATAACAAAACTCTACGACTCAAAGTATTTATTCATAAGGCTCCGAAAAGCCATACATAGTAAGAATTACAATCATGGGTCACATGACCCAACATACAGAGCATACAGGTAACGGAAGCATAAACATGTCCGGGTATAGACATCTGAAAAGGAAGAAGGCTTTAGAGCCTGGCTATCTACAAGACCCTCCCAAGGGCACAAGATCGTAGCTGAGGTAACAAGCTAAACGTCGAAGTCCAAGCGGTACTACTAGTGAGACTGAAGTCTCTCTGCAAAAACATAAATTAAGCAAACGTGAGTACAAATGTACCCAGCAAGACTTACATCAGAACTAACTACAGATGCATCAGTATCAACAAAGGGGTGGTGAAGTTTAACTGCAGCAAGCCAGCTTTGACTCAGTGGCTATCCTGTACTACGACTGCTGATAACTCTTTTGAGGTGGCGCACACGAGTCCACATATTCACCATATCAATACACCACTTTGGATCCGCACTTGTCTCCCTACGAGAAGGCCATCCATAGCACTCACGCTTATCTTGCGCATTCTAGAGTATCCACTTTCACTTGTCTATGAACTGTATAAGCAACCCAATAGTCCTTTACCGCGGACGCGGCTATTCGAATAGATCATGTTAACCCTGTAGGGGTATACTTCTTCACACATTCTCTCATCACTTACCGCCATGTACACGCCATGTACCTCGGCAACCTTCAAGCGGAAGCCTGGCGAGGGTGTCGGCCACAACCTGACTAACCACACAAGACTCTAGTCTAGGTTTATCGCCTATTCGGGTTCCATCGATAAGGAGATCCGGCCAGGGTGTCACTCACGACCCCAAACGATGTGTACAGGGTTCCCAAGCCCACCAAACAGGCGACGCTTGGTACACCAAGCCACGGTGCCAAGTCTATCCCAAGCCCACCGGTACCGGGTACCACTTGGTAGACTACTAACACTACCTACAAACACCAGAAACTAGTTGCAACTCCGGGACAAAGATCGAGTTGATTAATAAGCCGAGAGGGGTCGAGTTACCGGAACCTAATGTGTGGTAGCAACTGTCTTGGATCACAAACACAGAACTCAGTTCCCGGGGACGGTTTCAATGAGACAACCCACCATCTACTCCTACATGGCCACTCACCACTACCTTCACCATATCGTGTTCACACACACTTAACTCTCGACAGTAGGACATGTTCACAACATTCCAATTCACCCCCGATGAATCACACCTGACTCAACTCTAAGTAGTAGCAGGCATGAAAAACAAGCATGAATGACTAGGCACATCAGGGCTCAAACAACTCCTACTCATTCTAGTGGGTTTCAACTATTTACCGTGGCAAAGGCAGGTCATGCAGAGGAAAGGGGTTCAACTACCGCAGCATGTATGTAACACCCTCGATGCGACTATAGCTCCCACGTGTCGAGGCACGACTTAGAGACATAATCGCATTGAAGGCATATGTCGCAAGTTAGGCAATCTTCACAACATCCCATGTAATATGAATAAAGGGGAGAATACATAGCTGGCTTACACTTGCCACGTCAATCAAGTACATAAATAACATTACATCATCCAAACACTCATGGCCCGACTACGGCGCCAAAATAAAAGAGAACCCAACATGCAACATGGTCCCAATCACCTCCAACTGGGCACCACTACTGATCATCGGGAAAGGAAACGTAGTAACGTTGAGAGTCTTCGTTGAACTCCCACTTGAGCTCGTACGCGTCTCCTGGAGCGGAATCATCAGGCCCTGCATCTGGTGTAATAGTAATCTGTGAGCCACAGGGACTCAGCAATCTCGCACCCTTGCGATCAAGACTATTTAAGCTTATTGGTAAGGCAAGGTAAAATATGAGTGGAGCTGCACCAAGCGACTAGCAAGTATGGTGGCTAACTTATTCGCGAAGGAGAGCGAGAAGAGGAGGCAAAGCGCGAGCGAGAAACTAGAGAGCAACCTGCACAAACATTACTCCAACACCGTGTCCACTTCCCGGACTCCGCCGAGAAGAGGCCATCACGGTAACACGCTCAGTTGATTCATTTTAATTAAGTTAAGGTTCAAGTTATCTACAACCGAACATTAACAAATTCCCATCTGCCCATAACCGCGGGCACGGCTTTCAAAAGTTCAATCCCTGCAGGGGAGTCCCAACTTAGCCCATGACAAGCTCTCACGGTCAACGAAGGAATAGACCTCCTCCCAAGACGTTCCGATCAGACTCGGTATCTCGGTAACTCAAGACACTTCGACAGGTTAAAACAAGACCAGCAACACCGCCCGAATGTGTCGACAAATCCCGATAGGAGCTGCACATATCTCTTTATTAGGGCACACTCAGATGAGACATCCTACGAGTAAAACCAACCCTCAAGTTGCCCCGAGGTGGCCCCGCAGTCTACTCGGTCGGACCAACACTCAGAGGAGCACTGGCCCGGGGGGGGGGGCTTAAAATAAGATGACCCGCGGGCTCCGGAAACCCGAGGGAAAAAGAGGTTAGGTGGCAAAGGGTAAGACCAATGTTGGGCATTGCTGGAAAAGCTTTAATCAAGGCGAAATATCAAGGGGTTCCCATTATAACCCAACCGCGTAAGGAACGCAAAATCCGGGAACATAACACCGATATGACGGAAACTAGGGCGGCAAGAGTGGAAAAAAACACTAGGCGAGAGGCCGAGCCTTCCACCATTTACCAAGTATATAGATGCATTAAGATAACAAGGCAATATAATTATATCCCAACAAGTAAATAAAAGATGTTCCAACAAGGAACGGCCTCCAATCTTCACCTGCAACTAGCAACGCTATAAGAGGGCTGAGCAAAGCGGTAACATAGCCAATCAATGGTTTGCTAGGACAATGGTGGGTTAGAGGTTTGACATGGCAATTTGGGAGGCTTGCAAGCAAGAGGTAGGCATCGTAGCATTGGCATAGCAAAAGAGCGAGCAAACTAGCATAGCAAAGATAGTAGTGATTTCGAGGGTGTGATCATCTTGCCTGCGCAGTTGTCGGAGTTGACTGGATCCTCGAAAGCAAACTCAACGGGCTCCTCGTTAGCGAACTCGTCTCCCGGCTCTACCCAAACAAGACAAACAAGCAACAAGGACACAATCAACCACGTGCAAACTCAACAACACAATGCAAAGATGATATGCCATGCGGGATGCGATGCGGGATGCCAAATGCAAGATATGACAGGAAATGCATGAACCTTGCCTCAACTTGGAAATCCAAGTGTGCCACTGGAAAGATGAGATGAAATCGCTTGAAAACGATATAAAGAACGCCGGAATCGGAGTTACGGTTTGGAAATGGCAAGCGATTCAAAAAATGACACCGGTATGCGATTTACAGCAAGTAGGCATCTAAATGCAATGAGATGAACAGGCTACAGCATCCAAACATGACAAAAAAATACATGGCAGGGATGCACACAAGATGCTTAACAAAAGTCTGGCACTGAACTATGGCCAAATCATCCATTAACAGGTTCAAACAAGCATGGCAAAAACGCAAATGGTAAAACAGATCTCAGACTTAGTGAAATTAACACTTGTCTGGAATTTCAGATCATATAGCCCTCTTCGGAGCAACAAAACAACATGCTACAGGACCTGAACATGACAAAGAAAGACATGGCATGGAGCTACTCAACAAGATTACAAAAGTTCCTTAGTGACCTTGAGCCAAAAGGGATCACAAAAAATACTAACAAGCACACGAACATAGCAAAAACATAATCAGTTTTCAGACTTTGAAAACTGGGACATGCGGAAACATAACTCACAAAGGCATGTTTACGAGCTCGATGCACTCACCACGGTGCAACTCATGGCAAGGCAAGCATATATCCCTTAAGAAGGCACAAAATGCCAGCTATACATGGCAAGAACAATGGCATAGCATCCCCGAATCAACTACAATAACATCGGCAAAGTCGCAAACAAGTTGACGACCTACCCAGATTCGCAACGAAGCAAAAGTAGAGCTCGATTGACTCAATCTAGGGTGCTCCATAATTGCAAACAAAGACATGGATGGATAGAGCACTACAAGATTAACAAAACTCCCTTACTGATTATCCTCAAAAGAGGCACGGATCACTAGGAAACAACATGAACATATGGCATCATGAACTAAACAATCCCAGGACTTAGTGAAACTTCTAAGTCCCTGAAAACAGAGTTAGCAAGTGCACCACTTTGCAAGCTTGCACAAGTCACCACACACATCCTAAAAATACATGGGTTGCACCTCTGGAAATATGACAAAACCCTTAACAAAACACATGTAGAACTCACGGGCATATCATGCACACAATAATCATGGCAAAAATGACAAAAGTGCTAAATGGAGTAGCAGATCTGACAATTAACTCAAGTAGCCCTCTTCTAACAGCATTTCGGGCATCAAGATGAGATCAAATGAAAATGATGCAATGGAGTGAAATGATGTACTCTCTGAGATGAACATTTTGATATGCTATATGCATGAATTGGAGCTATGGATGCAAAGTTACGGGGCCTCGAACAGGAGCATATGAACTGAAATTTTAGGGACTTGGACAAAAAAATTAGGTCAACCCTGATATTTTCAGATCTGGATCGGGGCGGCGCGCGAACCGAGGTGGCCGGGCTCTCGCCGGAGCTTCTCACCGGAGGAGGGCGCGGGGCGGCGCCGGGGAGGTCGGAGGAGGCAGGCGGCGGGGCAGCGACCACCGGGCGGCGGGACGGCGACCACCGGGCGGCGTGGCGGCGAGCACCGCGGCGGGGCGGCAAGCACTGCGGTGACGAGGCACGGCTCCGGCCGGCCGGCGTCGAGCGGCGCGCGGCGGCTCCGGGCGCCGGCGCGGAAGAAGGCCGCGGCGGGGCGACCGAACGCGGGCGGCGGGGCGATGGGCTTGCGGGGGCCGGCGATGGGCCTCAGCGGGCCGGCTGGGGCGGCGAACTGGGGCGACGGCGCGAGCCAATGGTGGAGCGCCACGTGGCGGCGGACGGGCGCGGCGGACGTGTCCGTCGGCGGGGCAGTTGTCCGGCGCGCGCGAAGACGAATGGAGCTAGGGTTTCGGGGGAGGAGAAGATCCGGATTTCGGGGGTTCTTTAAATAGACATAGAGGGAGCTAGGAGAGTCCAAATGAGGTGCGGTTTTCAGCCACGCGATCATGATCGAACGCTCTAGGACATGGAGCAGAGTTTGGTGGGTTTTGGGCCAAATTGAAGGGGTGTTGGGCTGCAACCCACACGAGGCCTTTTCGGTCCCTCGGTTAACCGTTGGAGTATCAAACAAAGTCCAAACAATACGAAACTTGACAGGCGGTCTACCGGTAGTAAACCAAGGCCGCTTGGCAAGTCTCGGTCCAATCCGGAAATGTTTAATCCCCACACATGAAAGAAAGCTAGAAATGGCCACCGGAGGAGAACGAAGTGCCGGAATGCTAAACAGACAACGGGAAAAATGCTCGAATGCATGAGACGAACACGTATGCAAATGCAATGCACATGATGACATGATATGAGATGCATGACAACGATAACAACACACGGATACAAAACCCGAACCTGAGGAAATAAATATAACTTAATGCTGGAAACGGCAAGAGTTGGAGTACAAATAGGGAAAGTTACATCCGGGGTGTTACAACACTCCACCACTACGAAAGGATCTCGTCCCGAGATCTAGGACTGAAAGAACGCCGGGTACTCAGAACGGAGGTGATCCTCGCGTTCCCAGGTAGCTTCACGGTTGGAATGGTGTGACCACTTGACTTTGAGAAATTTGATTGACTTGTTGCGAGTCTTGCATTCAGTCTCTTCAAGAATAGCAACTGGGTGCTCACGATAAGAGAGATCTTCTTGGAGCTCAATGTCCTCGAAGTTGACAGTGCGGTCAGGAGTCTTGAAGCACTTTCGAAGCTGAGAGACATGGAACACGTCATGAACATTTGCAAAGTTTGAAGGAAGCTCGAGTTGATAGGCGAGGTCGCCTCTCTTGCTGACAATCTTGATAGGTCCCACGTATCTAGGGGCAAGCTTCCCTTTGATACCAAAGCGACGAGTACCTTTCATAGGAGAGACGCGGAGGTAAACATGATCTCCGATCTCGAAAGCCAAATCACGGTGCTTACTATCATAGTAGCTCTTCTGGCGGGATTGGGCCGCTTTGAGGTTATCTCGAATGACTTTGCACGTTTCTTCTGCCTCTATGATTAAGTCATTACCCAAAAGCTGACGTTCACCGGTTTCAGACCAGTTGAGAGGGGTACGGCACTTCCTGCCATACAGAATTTCGAATGGGGCCTTGCCCGAACTTGCTTGAAAACTGTTGTTGTAGGAGAATTCAGCATAAGGAAGACAATCCTCCCACTTCATGCCGAAGGAGATCACACAAGCCCTGAGCATATCTTCAAGAATCTGGTTGACACGCTCGACTTGACCGCTAGTTTGAGGATGGAAAGCTGTGCTGAAGCGGATGTTCGTGCCCATGGCCTTCTGAAAAGAATCCCAAAACTTCGAGGTAAAGATGCTGCCATGGTCTGAAGAGATCACTTGAGGAATACCGTGCAGAGAGACAATACGAGAGGTATAAAGTTCCGCCAATTGAGCTGCAGTGATCGACTCTTTGATAGGCAGAAAATGAGCCACTTTGGTGAGTTTGTCGATGACAACAAATATAGCATCATTGCCACGCTTGGACTTTGGAAACCCAGTCACGAAGTCCATTTCAATGTGGTCAAACTTCCATTCTGGAATGGCAAGAGGTTGGAGGAGACCTGCTAGCCTTTGGTGTTCTGCCTTCACTCTTCTGCAGACATCACATTCATACATGAATTGAGCGATCTCGCGCTTCATTCGAGTCCACCAATAAGCTTGCTTGAGGTCCTGATACATCTTCGTGCTCCCAGGGTGGATGGAGAGGAGAGAATTGTGAGCCTCGTTCATGATCACTTTACGAAGGTCACCTTTGGGTACCACAATTCGATCCTCGAAGAAGAGAGTGTCCTTGTCATCAAGGCGGTAGCACTTGTACTTGGACTGACTCTTGGCAATCCCAATCTTCACCTTTTTCACCATAGCATCAAGAAGCTGGGCTTGGCGAATCTGGTCTTCTAAGGTAGGAGAGACTTGAAGGTTGGCGAGGAAACCTTGAGGAACAACTTGCTGATTAAGTTTGCGGAAAGCTTCACAAAGCTCGGGTTGATAAGGCTTAAGAATCAGACTGTTGCAGTAGGCCTTTCTGCTCAAAGCGTCAGCAATCACATTGGCCTTGCCTGGAGTATACTCAATACTCGGATTATACTCTTGAATCATTTCGACCCATCGAGTTTTCCTGAGGTTGAGATTAGGCTGAGTGAAGATGTACTTGAGACTCTTGTGATCAGTGAAAATGTCCACTTTTCTTCCCAATAGAAGATGTCTCCAAGTCAAAAGAGCATGCACAACTGCCGCCAACTCGAGATCATGAGTGGGGTAGTTTTTCTCATTAGGCTTCAACTGGCGAGATGTATAAGCAACAACTTTCTTCTCTTGCATCGATACTGCGCCAAGACCTTGGAGAGAGGCATCACAAATGACCTCGTATGGCTTGGATTCATCAGGTGGAGTCAGAACTGGAACAGTGATCAATTTCTCTTTCAAAGTGTTGAAAGCAATATCACACTCCGGAGACCAAACGTACTTGACGTGCTTCTGAAGAAGATTAGAGAGAGGCTTCGCGATCTTAGAAAAGTTTTTAACGAATCTTCGGCAATAGCTTGCGAGACCGAGGAAGCTACGGAGCTGCTTCACATTCGGAGGAGGTTCCCAATTCACAATTGCAGACACCTTCTCAGGATTCACGGTAATGCCCTTGGCAGAGATGATATGACCAAGATAAAGAACCTCATCGAGCCAAAACTCACACTTGGAGAACTTGGCGTAGAACTGATGTTCCCTGAGCTTATCAAGAACCAAACGCAAGTGCTTGGCATGATCTCCCTTGTTCTTGGAGAAAACCAGAATGTCGTCGAGATAGACCAAAACGAAGTCATTGGTGTAGACGTTGAAGATGTAGTTCATCATGCGAGAGAACGTCGGAGGAGCGTTGGCGAGGCCAAAAGACATGACAGTGTATTCATATGAACCAAAGCTTGTTCTGAATGCTGTCTTGGGAATATCTTCTTCACGAATGCGAATCTGGTGATAGCCCATATAGAGATCCAGCTTGGAGAATACTTGGGCACCTTTGAGTTGTTCGAACAGCTCATTGATGTTGGGAAGTGGGTATTTGTTCTTGATGGTCTTCTTGTTCACTGGATGGTAATCAACACAAAGTCGGTCCGTTCCATCCTTCTTCTTCACAAAAAGAACACCACAACCTCACGGAGAAGAACTAGGTTGGATGAGACCCATTTTCTCCTGCATATCGAGTTGCTTCTTCAGCTCCTTCAACTCTTCTGGTCCGAGCTTGTAAGGACGTTTGCACACAGGTTCCGTACCAGGCTCAAGATCAATAACGGATTCAACTGGCCGGTGCAGAGGCATTCCTGGAAGCTCTTCTGGAAAGACGTCTTGATATTCGCAAACGACTGGAATTTGCGAAATAGCATCCAATTCACCCTTCTCATTGAGAGAAAACAGACGGATAGTATCATCACGAGCGGCAAAGACAATTACATCCTCAGACGAATGAGTCAATTGAATCTACCTGACTGCACAATCAATCTGAGCCTTGTGCTTAGAAAGCCAATCAATTCCGAGAATAAGATCAATATCCGAGTTACCAAGAACCACCGGAGAAGAGAGAAACTTGTAATCACCCAATGTGATAGAGATATCGGGAGCAACCAAACTAGAAGTCAAAAGCTTGCCGGGAGAAACAACTTGCATGACTTTGGGCATAATCTCGGTATCAACATTGTGATTTGATGCAAAAGGGCATGACAAAAAGGAATGCGATGCACCGGTGTCAAAAAGAACTTTTGCAGGAACATCGTTAACAGGAAGGTTACCCATGATCACATCTGACGAGTCCTCTGCCTGAGCTGCATTCATCAAATTGACCTTGGCATGCTTGGGGTTATGCTTGACCACAGCTGTACTTGCCGATCTGACAGGAGGAGGAGGAGGAAGACGCCTCTGGTTGAAACACTTGTTGGCATAGTGACCCTTCTGTTGGCACTTGTTGCACGTGACCTCTGAAAGCGGACGGTGATACGGAGCACTCGATCTTGGAGCTTGAGACGAAGTCTTGTTCTGAAAGCCAGGGTTGGGTGGGTGGGAAGAACCACTGCCACCTTTGCTCTTCTGCTGATACAGCTGATGGAATGGAGGAGGAGGAAGCCAAAACTTCTGCTGCTTGGCCAGTTGAGTAGAGGAAGAAGGAGTAACATCTCTGGCTCGCTTCTTGGAAGCATCACACCTCAACTGAGCAGCCTCTTGCTTCAGTGCCATGTTGTAGAACTCATCGTATCTCAAGGGCTCAAAGAGAACAAGAGCGAGCTGGATATCTTCTCTGAGACCACCCCTGAACTGATATATCATGCTCTTCTCATCAGGCACGTCCTGCTTGGCCAAGCGGGCGAGCTTCTGGAACAACTTGTTGTAGTCATAGATAGACAAAGAGCCTTGCTTCAGATTGCGGAATTCCTCACGCTTGCTTTCAACCACGCTCTGGGGAATATGATGAGCTCGGAAATCTCGATGGAAATCATCCCAAGTGATAACACGTCCACCTCTGGAGTCCTTGTACTGCTGGAACCATTCTGCAGCTTGATCTTTGAGTTGGAAGGAAGCGAACTTAACAAAGTCCTCAGGCCTGACGTTACTGCACTCGAAATGCTTGCACAGATCCACAAGCCAATCGTCAGCATCGGTTGCCTCAACACAATTGTTGAAAGTCTTTGGCCCGTTAGCAAGCAACTGGTTCAGTGTAGCAAAGTGAATATGATTGCTGCCTTGATTCCCTTGACTGCCTTGATTGCGCTCTTGGAGAATTTGCATGATCAGCTGTGTGTTTGCATTGGTTGCGGCCATCACAGCTTGCCATGCCTCTGGAGGAGGTGGAGGTGGTGGCGGATCAGGATTCGGAGTCGTGCGCGTTGGAGGAGCCATCCTGAAGAGGTTGACCACCATTAGCACATTGATAGATATAATATTGAAGCTGAATCCAACGGAATGAAAATTGCAACATATAGTCTTCGCATCCGAACAAAATGAACGAATGCATTCCTCTTGAAATGGTCACATATCCATAAATTGAGAAGCCACTTAGAGTTAAGGTAGAGAAATAAATCAACAAGGTACGGATCAAGAACGAATAATCGGTAAGAAATCCCAATCTCAAACCAATATCCGTGGAAGAAGAACTAGAGCTACTAGAATTCCCACCTATGAAACTTCCGAACCTTTCCGGTTATGCAATCAGGTGTTGGGGATACAGGGGAAGCATAATATCTCACCCAAACTAGCAAATCCTACATCCAGCTGTATCCATCCTTCAACACATAACCATGAAACCTTCGGAAACCATCTACCTCAACCTTCGAAAAGCATCCGTTATACAAGTTATGGCGATACTCCCGAACTCCCGCCCCAGTACTGGGTGGCGTCGAGGTTATCTCACCAATGAACTACATAAAACAGATTTTCGATGTCAGCGTACTAAACTCAGGTATTCTAGAACTGCAACGATAAAATTATGATGACAACACCTCAGAGCTCAACTCCCCGGGACACTTCCACTAAACCCCTGACAGGAGGCACCAAGACAATGTTCTCATCATAAAACCATCGGAACGATTCCAAGATACCCGCGTGATCCTAAAAAAAAATTTAGTGAAAATTTGAGAAGAGAAGAGTCAAAACTCTACGTCATGATGCCTTACCAGAGCGATGAGGAGACTGGGAAGTAAAAAAAATTCCTAGGCTCTCCGATATATAATTCCTAAAATACTCAAAACATTTTTCTAGACACAACTCGGCCACTAAAAACGATCAAGCAATGGGGCTCCTAAGGTCGGGGAAGGCTCTGATACCAACTTGTAACACCCTCGATGCGACTATAGCTCCCACGTGTCGAGGCGCGACTTAGAGACATAATCGCATTGAAGGCATATGTCGCAAGTTAGGCAATCTTCACAACATCCCATGTAATATGAATAAAGGGGAGAATACATAGTTGGCTTACACTCGCCACGTCAATCAAGTACATAAATAACATTACATCATCCAAACACTCATGGCCCGACTACGGCGCCAAAATAAAAGAGAACCCAACATGCGACACGGTCCCAATCACCCCCAACTAGGCACCACTACTGATCATCGGGAAAGGAAACGTAGTAACGTTGAGAGTCTTCGTCGAACTCCCACTTGAGCTCGTACGCGTCTCCTGGAGCGGAATCATCAGGCCCTGCATCTGGTGTAATAGTAATCTGTGAGCCACAGGGACTCAGCAATCTCGCACCCTCGCGATCAAGACTATTTAAGCTTATAGGTAAGGCAAGGTAAAATATGAGTGGAGCTGTAGCAAGCGACTAGCAAGTATGGTGGCTAACTTATTTGCGAAGGAGAGCGAGAAGAGGAGGCAAAGCGCGAGCGAGAAACTAGAGAGCAACCTGGGCAAACATTACTCCAACACCGTGTCCACTTCCCGTACTCCACCGAGAAGAGGGCATCACGGTAACACGCTCAGTTGATTCATTTTAATTAAGTTAAGGTTCAAGTTATCTACAACCGGACATTAACAAATTCCCATCTGCCCATAACCGCGGGCACGGCTTTCGAAAGTTCAATCCCTGCAGGGGAGTCCCAACTTAGCCCATGACAAGCTCTCATGGTCAACGAAGGAATAGACCTCCTCCCAAGACATTCCGATCAGACTCGGTATCTCGGTAACTCAAGACACTTCGACAGGTTAAAACAAGACCACCAACACCACCCGAATGTGCCGACAAATCCCGATAGGAGCTGCACATATCTCTTTCTCATGGCACACTCAGATGAGACATCCTACGAGTAAAACCAACCCTCAAGTTGCCCCGAGGTGGCCCCGCAGTCTACTCGGTCGGACCAACACTCAGAGGAGCACTGGCCCAGGGGGGGGGGGGTGGGCTTAAAATAAGATGACCCGCGGGCTCCGGAAACCTGAGGTAAAGAGAGGCTAGGTGGCAAAGGGTAAGACCAATGTTGGGCATTGCTGGAAAAGCTTTAATCAAGGCGAAATATCAAGGGGTTCCCATTATAACCCAACCGCGTAAGGAACGCAAAATCCGGGAACATAACACCGGTATGACGGAAACTAGGGCGGCAAGAGTGGAACAAAACACTAGGCGAGAGGCCGAGCCTTCCACCCTTTACCAAGTATATAGATGCATTAAGATAACAAGGCAATATAATGATATCCCAACAAGTAAATAAAAGATGTTCCAACAAGGAACGGCCTCCAATCTTCACCTGCAACTAGCAACGCTATAAGAGGGGCTGAGCAAAGCGGTAACATAGCCAATCAACGGTTTGCTAGGACAATGGTGGGTTAGAGGTTTGACATGTCAATTTGGGAGGCTTGCAAGCAAGAGGTAGGCATCGTAGCATTGGCATAGCAAAAGAGCGAGCAAACTAGCATAGCAAAGATAGTAGTGATTTCGAGGGTGTGATCATCTTGCCTGCACAGTTGTCAGAGTTGACTGGATCCTCGAAAGCAAACTCAACGGGCTCCTCGTTAGCGAACTCGTCTCCCGTCTCTACCCAAACAAGACAAACAAGCAACAAGGACACAATCAACCACGTGCAAACTCAACAACACAATGCAAAGATGATATGCCATGCAGGATGCGATGCGGGATGCCAAATGCAAGATATGACAGGAAATGCATGAACCTGGCCACAACTTGGAAATCCAAGTGTGCCACTGGAAAGATGAGATGAAATCACTCGAAAACGATATAAAGAACGCCGGAATCGGAGTTACGGTTTGGAAATGGCAAGCGATTCAAAAAATGACACCGGTATGCGATTTACAGCAAGTAGGCATCTAAATGCAATGAGATGAATATGCTACAGCATCCAAACATGACAAAAAAAATACATGGCAGGGATGCACACAAGATGCTTAACAAAAGTCTGGCACTGAACTACGGCCAAATCATCCATTAACAGGTTCAAACAAGCATGGCAAAAACGCAAATGGTAAAACAGATCTCAGACTTAGTGAAATTAACACTTGTCTGGAATTTCAGATCATATAGCCCTCTTCGGAGCAACAAAACAACATGCTACAGGACCTGAACATGACAAAGAAAGACGTGGCACGGAGCTACTGAACAAGCTTAACAAAAGTCCCTTAGTGACCTTGAGCCAAAAGGGATCACAAAAAATACTAACAAGCACACGAACATAGCAAAAACATAATCAGTTTTCCGACTTAGTGAAAACTGGGACATGCTGAAACATAACTCACGAAGGCATGTTTACGAGCTCGATGCACTCACCACGATGCAAGTCATGGAAAGGCAAGCATACATCCCTTAAGAAGGCACCAAATTCCAGCTATACATGGCAAGAACAATGGCATAGCATGCACGGATCAACTACAATAACATCGGCAAAATCGCAAACAAGTTGACGACCTGCCCAGATTCGCAACAAAGCAAAAGTAGAGCTTGATTGACTCAATCTAGGTTGCTCCATAATTGCAAAAAAAGACATGGATGGATAGAGCACTACAAGATTAACAAAACTCCCTTACTGATTATCCTCAAAATAGGCACGGATCACTAGGAAACAACATGAACATATGGCATCATGAACTAAACAATCTCGGGACTTAGTGAAACTTCTAAGTCCCGGAAAACAGAGTTAGCAAGTGCACCACTTTGCAAGCTTGCACAAGTCACCACACACATCCTAAAAATACATGGGTTGCACCTCTGGAAAGATGACAAAACCCTTATCAGAACACATGTAGAACTCACGGGCATATCATGCACACAATAATCATGGAAAAAATAACAAAAGTGGTAAACGGAGTAGCAGATCTGACAATTAACTCAAGTAGCCCTCTTCTAACAGCATTTCGGGCATCAAGATGAGCTCAAATCAAAATGATGCAATGGAGTGAAATGATGTACTCTCTGAGATGCACATTTTGATATGCTATATGGATGAATCGGAGCTATGGATGCAAAGTTACGGGGCCTCGAACAGGAGCATATGGACTGAAATTTTAGGTACTTAGACAAAAAAATTAGGTCAACCCTGATATTTTCAGATCTGGATCGGGGTGGTGCACGAACCGAGGTGGCCAGGCTCTCACCGGAGCTTCTCGCCGGAGGACGGCGCGGGGCGGCGCCGAGGAGGTCGGAGGAGGCAGGCGGCGGGGCGGCGACCACCGGGCGGCGGGGCAGCGAGCACCGCGGTGACGAGGCGCGGCTCCGGCCGGCTGGCGTCGAGCGGCGCGCGGCGGCTCCGGGCGCCGGCGTGGAAGAAGGCCGCGGCGGGGCGACCGAACGCGGGCAGCGGGGCGATGGGCTTGCGGGGGCCGGCGATGGGCCTCAGCGGGCCGGCTGGGGCAGCGAAGTGGGGCGGCGGCGCGAGCCAATGGTGGAGCGCCACGTGGCGGCGGACAGGCGCGGCGTACATGTCCGTCGGCGGAGCAGTTGTCCGGCGCGCGCGAAGACGAATGGAGCTAGGGTTTCGGGGGAGGAGAAGATCCGGATTTCGGGGGTTCTTTAAATAGACATAGAGGGAGCTAGGAGAGTCCAAATGAGGTGCGGTTTTCAGCCACGCGATCGTGATCGAACGCTCTAGGACATGGAGCAGAGTTTGGTGGGTTTTGGGCCAAATTGAAGGGGTGTTGGGCTGCAACACACACGAGGCCTTTTCGGTCCCTCGGTTAACCGTTGGAGTATCAAACGAAGTCCAAATGATACGAAACTTGACAGGCGGTCTACCGGTAGTAAACCAAGGCCGCTTGGCAAGTCTCGGTCCAATCCGGAAATGTTTAATCCCCACACACGAAAGAAAGCTAGAAATGGCCACCGGAGGAGAACGAAGCGCCGGAATGCAAAACAGACAACGGGAAAAATGCTCGAATGCATGAGACGAACACATATGCAAATGCAATGCACATGATGACATGATATGAGATGCATGACAACGATAACAACACACGGAGACAAAACTCGAACCCGAGGAAATAAATATAACTTAATGCCGGAAATGGCAAGAGTTGGAGTACAAATAGGGAAAGTTACATCCGGGGTGTTACAACACTCCACCACTACGAAAGGATCTCGTCCTGAGATCTAGGACTGAAAGAACGCCGGGTACTCAGAACGGAGGTGATCCTCGCGTTCCCAGGTAGCTTCACGGTCGGAATGGTGTGACCACTTCACTTTGAGAAATTTGATTAACTATTGCGAGTCTTGTGTTCAGTCTCTTAAAGAATAGCAACTGGGTGCTCACGATAAGAGAGATCTTCTTGGAGCTCAATGTCCTCGAAGTTGACGGTGCGGTCAGGAGTCTTGAAGCACTTTCGAAGCTGAGAGACATGGAACACGTCATGAACATTTGCAAACTTTGAAGGAAGCTCGAGTTGATAGGCGAGGTCGCCTCTCTTGCTGACAATCTTGAAAGGTCCCACGTATCTAGGGGCAAGCTTCCCTTTGATACCGAAATGACGAGTACCTTTCATAGGAGAGACGCGGAGGTAAACATGATCTCCGATCTCGAAAGCCAAATCACGGTGCTTACTATCATAGTAGCTCCTCTGGCGGGATTGGGCCGCTTTGAGGTTATCTCGAATGACTTTGCACATTTCTTCTGCCTCTGTGCTTAAGTCATTACCCAAAAGCTGACGTTCACCGCTTTCAGACCAGTTGAGAGGGGTACGACACTTCCTGCCATACAGAATTTCGAATGGGGCCTTGCCCGAACTTGCTTGAAAACTATTGTTGTAGGAGAATTCAGCATAAGGAAGACAATCCTCCCACTTCATGCCGAAGGATATCACACAAGCCCTGAGCATATCTTCAAGAATCTGGTTGACACACTCGACTTGACCGCTAGTTTGAGGATGGAAAGCTGTGCTGAAGCGGATGTTCGTGCCCATGGCCTTCTGAAAAGAATCCCAAAACTTCGAGGTAAAGATGCTGCCACGGTCTGAAGAGATCACTTGAGGAATACCGTGCAGAGAGACAATACGAGAGGTATAGTGTTCCGCCAATTGAGCTGCAGTGATCGACTCTTTGATAGGCAGAAAATGAGCCACTTTGGTGAGTTTGTCGATGACAACAAATATAGCATCATTGCCACGCTTGGACTTTGGAAACCCAGTCATGAAGTCCATTTCAATGTGGTCAAACTTCCATTCTGGAATGGCAAGAGGTTGGAGGAGACCTGCTGGCCTTTGGTGTTCTGCCTTCACTCTTCTGCAGACATCACATTCATACACGAATTGAGCGATCTCGCGCTTCATTCGAGTCCACCAATAAGCTTGCTTGAGGTCCTGATACATCTTCGTGCTCCCAGGGTGGATGGAGAGGAGAGAATTGTGAGCCTCGTTCATGATCACTTTACGAAGGTCACCTTTGGGTACCACAATTCGATCCTCGAAGAAGAGAGTGTCCTTGTCATCAAGGCGGTAGCACTTGTACTTGGACTGACTCTTGGCAATCCCAATCTTCACCTTTTTCACCATAGCATCAAGAAGCTGGGCTTGGCGAATCTGGTCTTCTAAGGTAGGAGAGACTTGAAGGTTGGCGAGGAAACCTTGAGGAACAACTTCTGAAGATAGTATAGCGAGAGAGTAAGATTATATCGAGATGCTCAAAGGGGGTTTGCTTTCCTGGCACTTCTGAAGATAGTATAGCTCTTCATCGATGTCATCGAACTCATCGTCGGAACCACGTCTACTAAGAGGGGACAAGCACCGACAAACAAAGAAGAAACACAATCAGTGCAATGCAACAGTATGATGCATGATCATGACATGGCAATATGTTGTTCATTGAGCTAATGCAACTAGCAACACAATTAAATGAAGTTGGTTTGAACCCAAGGTTCAAATTCAAACTCCACATGTGGTTATTTAAATGTCATTCATTTGATTTGTCCTAAACAGTACCCAAAAGTTGTTCTAACACGCATGAAAATAGCATAAATAAATAGATTGGATTTTTCTGATAATTTTTCATATACAAATTATTTCATTTGGAGTTACGGTTGGTTTTCTATGATTTTTCAAAGTTCGGGGCCTTTTCTGAAATTCATAAATCGTTTTCTGATTTATTCTAATTCCAGAAAATAGTTACAACGGCAGCATGGTGTCGGGATGATGTCATCAGGTCAACGGAGCTGACCGGTGTCAAACCTGGCATGTGGGGTCCACACATCAGTGACACAGGGGTTAACCGGGCCTAATCCCATGTTGACTATGGTTTGACTCGCTACGGGACCCGCTGTCAGTGGCCCCATGTGGATAATTAGTAGGTGGATTAGGCCCTAATGGCTAGATTAGGCCGGCAGTTAGTTGCCAGCGTAAGCAGAGGCGGCGGCATTCGCCGTTCCAGCGATTCCAGTGATGGGAGCAAGCGAGGCTGGTCTCATAGGAACGGCCATGACGCGACGCGTCCAACGGTGGTTGTGTCTGCGGCTCGGGGACGGCTCGGGCACCCCAGATCATCGTCGTCGATTTGCTAGGGTGGCCGGTAGGGGCAACTGCGGCGAGTGAGGTGGCGGCCGAAGCTACTGCCTAGCACGGCACGCGGTTGCAGCTCGCAACCGGCTGAACTAAACGGCGCGGAAGCACATAGGGGGCAGCAGGAGAATAGATGTGCCACGGGGGCAAGCAAGGGGAGCTCGGGAGTGCGGGCTCGCCGGCCATGGAGGATGGCGGCCTCAGGCATTCGCGGGGTGGCAGCTTGCACGCAGATTATAGCATGGGGAGAGAGGGGAGAGAACTGGGGGCTCACGGCGAGTTCATGGAGAATCTCAGCGGCTCGGGGACGGCTCGGGCGAAGCAAATTGACGACGGCGGTCTGGGGCGCCTGAGGAAGAAGAGGACGGTGGTGATGGTGTTGCAGGGCACTCAGGGGCGCGGGCGTTGTCTCGGAGAAGCTGCGGAGCTCGGTGGGGATGCTAGCACGGCGAGTTGTTGGCGCTGGCCACGCCGGCGGTAGCTGTGGCCGGCGGGGCTCTCTGTTCAGGAGAAGAATGAGGAGGGAGAGGGGGAAATGGCCAGGGGAGAAGGGGGGTCAGCACGGGCCTCGTCCATGTCTCCTGGGCACGGGGTTGGGAGGAAGGAGGCGTCGACACGGGGAAGCAGGAGGTGGCCGCTCGGGCGCGTGTGCTGGCTGCCAGTAGGTGCAAGGTTGAAGACAACCTTGCCCCTAGTTGGCTGGGCTGGCTCTTGGGCTACTCCTGCAGGTAAAAGGCCCGGATAAGTCTACTATATTTTAATTTTTTTCTGTTTTCTGTTTATTGATTTATTTGCCACTGTTTAAATTCATCACAAATTTCAATCTAGTGCCAAAACTTTTTGTAATTATTTATATGACTTAAATGGACGTTTCCAAAGGCACGTAAATTATTGCAGAAGCATTTGAAAATATATTCTAGTTATATGAATATAAATTCAAATTCAAATAGCATAATGATTTAAATTCAGAGCCCAAAATAACACCTTAAAAATGTTCACTATTTTTGGTTTGGATCAAATCCCTTGCCAAAAATATCAAACATCAATGAAGAGCATTTTGGTTTCATTGAATGCAATTTTTTAGGGTTCTTGCCCTTTAATTAAATTTGTGAGACTTCAAAATATTCCTCAATTCAACTTTCTTGAAATTAGATATTATGCATGATGCTCTCAAATGCAACTAATATAATTATTTACAAACAAATATTCTAGGGCTGTGACAAATCACCCCCACTAAACAAGAATCTCATCCCAAGATTCAAGGCGTGAGGTAAGAAGACAGAGGATACACAATGCTAACACAATATTCTCGATCCAATTGCCCTTCTCGAAGATGTTGATTCTTTGCTCCACTTGATCTTGACGTCTCTGCTTTCAAGATCTTCATCCAATATGATGATGATAGAGAGAAACTTTACAGGAATTGATCTCCTGAAAGATGAGCACCCAATATCAACTCATGGAGTGAGGCGTAAGGACATCTCTTGAGCTGAGACACAAAGCACACATTGAGAGCAATGGTAAGAGGTATATGACAACGGTTCGATTGGGTAGGCAAAAATACCATGCTTAAGATGATGGTGCATGGTTTCAAGCTAGCGAGGAAATAATTGCCATGATTCCATAACGGGGCACCTCAGGGAAGGTGACTCGTAGAATTATTCCCTTAAGTGGCAAAAATAATTACTTTTGATATCTAGATCATTTAAACTCTCTATAACAGCATAAGGAAAATCTCAATCGTTCATTTGAAGGAGTTCGGAAGAATGGCATACTCATACTAGAATGGATGAGGTGAACTACCTTGTTGAAGACAACGCAATGGATGATTTTTGCTTATCATTGGAAATGGATGGCACCCATGGTAGGACCACTTTTGAAGATGATCCTTAACAATAATTACTAAGAGGGGCACCCATGGGAATTTGGCACAATGGCGGTGCAAGCTGGGAGCAAAATGCAAATGCTAGGAATGATTCTGGTAACTGGGGAATAGCTCAACAGTCGAGAGTGATTCCACTGTTTGAATGGTTGTAGTATATTCGAAGAAACTAAGAGCACAAGAACCCCCAAGGAGCAACTTCTAGAATAAGTTGCACGAAATCCTCATGGAAAGAATGATCAAATTTCTCAATCAAGATACTACAATAATAGATCTTCCAGCTAGGTGTGTCGGCCAAAACATCAACCTTGCCGGGACCTACATCGTAGATCTTGGAAAAAGTTCCAACCATCATATATGCCTGAGATTCAGATCTGGTTAGTAACAGGATATTTCAGACAGCATGTCTGGCAAAGAAAGTTTGCAATACAAACCAACAAGATAATGTTGCGAGATTCTCAGGAAATGAACAACAATTGTAAGCTACAAAACATGAGCTAGCTCTACTACACACATGTGAACATGTTGTCCCAGACAAGCATGACCACGTAGTAGTCTTATAATAAAACACTACCGAGTTCAAGTGAGGAACCATCTTCGAGGATAACGAAGTCCTAACATAAGTCATGACTCTTAAGAAGGAACTTCTTCTCCTTGAACAAATCAATCAGTGGCTTGGTGTCCTAGGGATACATATAGAATGAAGGTTACAAGTCTCCAGACCACAGAATACATCGCACATATGCATGAGTGACTTGGGATGATTCTAGAGGAAGCAAAATAAACTATCTCGAATTCACGGCGGCAACTTGCATCATATGCACGTGAATTAGAGGAAGTCACTTCTTCCATCACACATAAACTTCATGAGCTAGCACGAAGAAAATGATTTCAAAAGTTTCCAACACTAGCTTAATGTTCAACACGAGTCATGGAGAAGATAAGAATTTTGCCGATGGGCTCAACAACAATTTATCGAGATTTCCATATAGATGGAATTCCACAATTGTGTAACAAGGTGATAGCATTGGTCAGACCAAAAGATAAAATGGTGTATGCTCAAGGAAACAACCACGAGTAAGATAACATTAAGATAATCGTTGGCTCTGATTTGATCTGATGATAGCCCATACTCAAATCAAAGTTTTGACAAGACAATAGATCCAACAACTGATCATGAGGACCAATCGATGGAGATATCATCTTTCTTCAACAACCATACAATCACAAGGATATCCCTTTGGCAATGAACTAGGTGGGACAAGCTTTCATCTTCCAACTCTCCAAGTTATTGTTTAGCTTATTCAACTAGTTCAGGAGTATCCAACACAGATCCTTGGAGAAAGGGTGCACTGGTATGCGCCAGTCCTAAACAAACGGTTTTTACCCCTTTCCACGACGACATTTGGAACCGTCGCCAAGTGAGTGTGGGCGATAGGGGGGTCCTTCCCACACGACCCAGAAACCGTTGGGGATATGCCCTCCTGGCACACGCTTGGCAAAATGAGGTCGTGTACGACTGCCGTGCACTCAAATACAGAAATACGTACAGTAGTGCTAAAAAATACAATTATATAGGCCAAATCATTTCTGGTCGTAAGTACATTCGACACAATCAGTCACCACTAAATGTTTCCGTTCGTATATACATCCCACACAGTCACTACAAGGAAAACATTTGCGCAAGGTGGCGTAACGCAAATAGTTTTGAAGAGGATGTCGTGTGTGATTGTTCATTGATCTAACACGGTTTATTCCTAGAAACTGTGTGCGTTGCCTTAGGTCATCGCCCACGGTGTTTTCTCATTAACCGTTTGCAATAAGAAAACCCAATTAGCAAGGTAATTGGCCAATTAGCAAGCTGATTGGCCTATTATTAAAAATCCATTTACTAATCTAATTGACATTCATATTAAGCAGATAATATATTCCATTTCCATATTAAGGAAGCAGGATTTCATAATTGAAATACATCGGAGTACAACATGATATAGCTTCAGCACTCAGCTACCCCATTACACAACTACACCAGCAGCAAGTTTCATATGCAACATCTAGAACCTTTCGAATAGACGGTACATAGAGAGATGCATCTCATCTAGAAAACTGCTGAAGTGGAAGGCGAATATTGAGCCTTCATTCATGTCAAAGGTCTCTGCAACTTTAGGCCAGTGCCTGTGGATGATTGACTGCCATCCTTCGAACTCTTCAGGAACACTTCAATATTGAACCGTGGGTGTTGTATGAAAACTTTCCTCGCATCCTGACCATAGAGGTGGTTTGAGAGGTAATCATCAGTGAACCCTGAAAACAAGGATGTGCATAAATATATTCTCTATATTGGAAACAGGGTAAAGGAATAAAAAAGGCAAGGTATAATAGTTAGTACCATCTTGGAACCTCAGTGCTACCCATTGCTTCCTTTCAACACATATAAGGTAGTTAGTCATCAGGTTAAGTAAGGGTTCCCATGCTATCAGTAAAATATGTTGATGAAAAATAAGCACATTGCAGATTCATCAGATTAATTCAAGCCACATGGAAAACCCATTTATCCAAACCAAGCATAATTAAGAACTAGGAAATATAGCACTTGTATATGTTTCTCATGTATGAAGTGTTGCAAAATTTGATTTATTCCTCACACGGTATACAATAAGACAATGCAGCCACAGCAATTGAACATCCCATTGTAGAATTGAACCAAGTAGTTAACTAAACACCACAACAAATGAACCAAAAGTTAATTGAGCACCACATTGCACAATATAACATACTCCTAATGGAAGATCAGACATTTAACCAAACCAAGCATGCTTACAACTTTGAAATATAGCATTTGTATTTGTTTCTCATGTATTTAGTACAGCCAAATTCAATTTATTCCTCACATGGTATACAATAAGCGAATGCAGCCATAGCAATTGAACATCGCATTGCAGAATTGAACCAAGCACTTAACTAAACACCACAACAAATGAACCAAACGTTAACTAAGCACCACATTGCACAATATAACACCACATTGCACAATATAACATACTCCTAATAGAAGATCAGACAGTTAACCAAACCAAGTATGCTTAACAACTTGGAAATATAGCAATTGCATTTGTTTCTCATTTATTTAGTACAGCCAAATTCGATTTATTCCTCACATGGTATACAATAAGAGAATGCAGCCACAACAATTGAACATCGCATTGCAGAATTGAACCAAGCAGTTAACTAAACACCACAACAAGTGAACCAAGGCAGAACAAATGAACCGGTCAGTTAACTAAACACCAATTGAACAATATAGCATACTCCTAATAGAAGATCAAACAGTTAACCAAACCAAGCATACTTAACAACTTGGAAATATTGCACCCTAAAGAATTGAACATCACATTTGCAGAATTGAACCAAGCAGTTAATTGAACACCACATTGCAAGACATATAGAACATATACACTATAGCAGAAGATTGCATGGTGAAAGTAGATAGCACAATTCACTAGAATTTGTTAAGGAAAGGCAGTAGCTAGCAAACTGAGCATGGATCCTTATAGTGAGCTAATAAGACAAGCTACTCCTCATTGTCGGAGATATTGATGACGATTGGCTCCTTGGACATGGAAGAGGGCGAGGCCTCCGCATCGTGGGTGCCCTCGTTGTAGTGGTGAGTTGCTTGAGCCGCTCTGGGCACCAACCTGCTGGCTCTCGAGATGAGGTAAGCACGTGCACGCTGAGAAAACACCTCGTAGTCTTCATCGAAGGCACTGACGGTGGCCTCGAGAAAACATCACAAACTATCGTTTAAAGCAGACAATAGCGTCATGGCGTCAGCGCGCGAGGCGTCAACGATGGCCTCGACGGCAAGGTGCTCCCCCAAGATCTGGGGGTCGGCACGAATGGCAGCCATCGCGACCTCATCCGCGCGTGCGGGCGCGATTTGCTTCTCCAGTGCCAAATGCTCATTGAGGTCTTGGCTATACTGCGTGCACCATGGCTTAGGCTGGCGCTTATTTGGTGGAGGGGTCGGTGGTTTGGGTGGAAGGTGTCACGCTCGCGCCGGCGGTCGGGGAATGTGGGTTGTGGAAGGAGGAGGAGGATGGGGGTCGGGTGTGGATTACCTGCCTGGATAGGCGAGGCCGAGCAGCGTGAAGGAGGGTCGCCGGCGAGGAAGCGGCGGCACTGCAAGCAAGGAGTGAAGGTTTCAACTTGGAAAGGAAGGCGGAAAGGGGGGAAATGTGGCTTTTGGTAAGGGGAGGGGGCGGGGAGGTAGATATTTCCGTGGAAGCCGAAAATTTTGAATCGCTTCAGCCAAAAAACTGGCGCGCAAAGTGTCATCAGACACGGTCCCTTATTCAGACACGGTCCGAAGATATTCTGTGTTGCATCTCACATAGTTGGTTATAATAAACTTTGTGGGATCTACTTTATTTTTGTCTTGATTTGAATTACATAATGGGGTCACAGCGGCCATGGACGGTGTTTGGATTGCTAGACCTTTTATCTGCAGTGATCATAAAAGAATTTGAATTATTCAGGGTTCATTTGGACATTTTCATGCATCTAGTGAGTTTTCAATGCATTTATGTGCATAATTGAAATTTGAAATACATGCACATGCTCCAGTGCATATAAATTGGTTGAAAAATCAAATCTTTGTCCTTGGGTGCATGCTTAGGTCCCATGCAAGAAATGGGAATGAATGCCAAACACCCTGCCACTGTCACTCGGCCGCAAACATTGAGATACCTAGTTTTTAAATTCTAGTAAATCCAAAACTCGTATGAAATTCATGAAACTTGGCATGCTATCATGGAGCGGCATCAACATGGCGTAGTAAAGTTTTTGTCCCATTTGGGGCAGGTTTGGGTATATGCTTCTCACAAACCAGAGCTTCTCACAACAAGCATGATGGTTTTGGTATGGAACGCCCCAACTTTGGGGGCGAAATGATATCCATTGCCTCTTATTGCTTTCAATTTTTTTTCTTGTGTCAACATAGAACAACAGGAGTGTTGTGTTATTTTTTGTGATTTTTTCGGGGTTCGTTTGGACATTTTTGTGCATTAAGTGAGTTTTCAATGCATTTATGTGCATAATTCAAATTTGAACTACATGCACATGCTCCGGTGCATATAAATTGGTTGAAAAATCAAATCTTTGGTCCTTGGGTGGATGCTTAGGTCCCATGCAAGAAATGGGAATGAATGTCAAGCACTGTGCCACCGTCACTCGGCCGCAAACATTGAGATACCTGGTTTTTAAATCCTAGTAAATCCAAAACTCGTCTGAAATTCATGATACTTGTCATGCTATCATGGAGCGGCATCAACATGCTGTGGTAAAATTTTTGTCCCATTTGGGGCAGGTTTGGGTATATGCTTCTCATAAACCAGAGCTTCTCACAACAAGCATGGTGGTTTCAGAAGGTAAGGCACCAACTTTGGTGGCGAAACGATATCCATTGCCTCTAATTTCTTTCCATTTTTTTCCCGTGTCAACATAGAACAACAGGAGTGTTGTGTTATTTTTTGTGATTTTTCGGGGTTCGTTTGGACATTTTTATGCATTAAGTGAGTTTTCAATGCATTTATGTGCATAATTCAAATTTGAACTACATGCACATGCTCCGGTGCATATAAATTGGTTGAAAAATCAAATCTTTGGTCCTTGGGTGCATGCTTAGGTCTCATGCAAGAAATAGGGATGAATGTCATGCACCGTGCCACCGTCACTCAGCTGCAAACATTGAGCTACCTGGTTTTTCAATTCTAGTAAATCCAAAACTCGTCTGGAATTCATGAAACTTGGCATGCTATCATGGAGCGGCATCAACATGTCGTGGTAAAGTGTTTGTCCCATTTGGGGCAGGTTGGGGTCTATGCTTCTCACAAACCAGACCTTCTCACAACAAGCATGATCGTTTCAGTAGGGAACGCCCCAACTTTGGGGGCGAAACGATATCCATTGCCGCTTATTGCTTTCAAATTTTGTCTCATGTCAACGTAGAGCAACAGGAGTGTTGTGTTATTTTTGTGATTTTTCAGGGTTCGTTTGGACATTTTTATGCATTAAGTGAGTTTTCAATGCATTTATGTGCATAATTCAAATTTGAACTACATGCACATGCTCCGTTGCATATAAATTTTTTGAAAAATCAAATCTTTGGTCCTTGGGTGCATGCTTAGGTCCCATGCAAGAAATGGGAATGAATGTCAAGCATCGTGCCACCCTCACTGGCCGCAAACATTGAGATACCTGGTTTTTAAATTCTAGTAAATCCAAAACTCGTCTGAAATTCATGAAACTTGGCATGCTATCATGGAGCGGCATCAACATGCCGTGGTAAAGTTTTTGTCCCATTTGGGGCAGGTTTGGGTATATGCTTATCACAAACCAGAGCTTCTCACAACAAGCTTGATGGTTTCAGATAGAACACCCGCATGCAAAGTGAGAGCAGGATTTGTGCATCTCTTGAACATAAACGGTTCTTTTGGATGACCCATGTAAATCACTAGCAGGGCAGTGCAGTACTATTTGATTTGAAAGCGCCGATACGGCTTTAATGCCGACAAGGGATAGGGTAGCGGTTCCCGAAATGTTGAACGGGCAATGATGCATCCTCCTTCAATTAGCATCGTGTGAATGCATGAGGGAAGTAATGGGAGGACCGGGAGAAGAGGCAACGCGATGTGAATGCAACGCAATCTGCACTCATATAAAGGCGCCCCTCCATTCCAATGCATCTACCACATCATACGCACCTAAGCATTTGCCTAAGAACCTACACTAATAAGCGCAAAAGTGCCCACTCCAGACCCTTGGCGGCGATGCGTGCGAGCAGCCAGCGGCTCTGACAGATGGTCCATGACGCTGGCCTACGTCATGGCACCGTGGATCGTCTCCATATGGTGTTGGCGACCGGCTAGTGGATGGCTGCCGTCGACGCCAGCTACATCTTTCAGTTGGACCAGATGATTGTTCATAGCACCAACAGGTTCACTGTCATCAAGGAGCTCACGGACGACATCATCGTACTCCTCCAGCCCACGCCCGGGGTCCTCATTGCCTGCCACCCTAATCGGCCTCCATGGTCGGAACCTCTTTGAAGCACTGGTGGCCCTGCGACTGCCCGCCTACGCCACGAAGAATGTCCACCTAGAGGTCGCACATGCCGCGAGGCGCCTCGCCCTGCAAGAAACCGTCGACCTACACATCCATGTGTACGAACGAATCGTGTACATAGGTCTCTACAAGTCCAGTGAGGACGCTACGATGTTGGCCTTCTTCGGCCGGTTGGAAGCCTTGGATGCCTTAGTTGAGAAGCACCTTGGCCTCGCCACACAAGCCACCACTCCTTAGCCACCGGTCGGTGGCCCGGCCGGCGCACTGAGTTGAGCAGGAGGAGGTCGTACGTTGATGGATGCATCTTTGTTCTTGCCTCTTGTAACCACCACTGCGATTGCATCATCGTGGCCTTAATTCTTATTTTGCTATTGCATTCTTGTTCCAGTCAATACAGACATGTGCGATCCCTTTTCTCAATACATACATGTCCATTCCGGTCTTATTTTGATTGGCTTGAATGAAGGTCTATCCCGCCGTTAGGCGCCGTAGCGCGCTGTGCTCATCGTTAGGCGCCGCGGCGCGCTCTTCTCGCATCCGTTGGTGCGCTTTGCTCGCGTCCGTCGGCGCACTCGGCTTGTGGACAACTTTTCCTTGCGTGTTCAACAGCTATATGCATATATGCATATATGTATGTATATATATATATGGTTGCTCGCCGTTGAGGCGACCACAGAGTGCTCTGCTCGCGTCCCTCCACGCGTGCTCTGCCAACGGTTGGGCGTGCGCATGATCACGTCGATGGCCCCATATGCATGCGGTTCCGACGCGCATGTTGCCACGCGATGGAGTTACGTGCGGCACGCTGGAGTTACGTGATGCAAATTAGAACTGCCATCAGGGCTTGCCAATATTCCTGGCCATCCGGCTTCCCCTTTAATTCCCATGGCCATTATAACCTTAGTATCTTCAACCTTTCGATCGCGCCCCACAACACAACAAGCACACCAACGACGACACATAGAGAGGGGATGTCTGGAGGCGCTCCAATGGAGTTCGGCGAGCATAGAGTGGAGACCCACGCAAGGGGGACGGATCTCTCGGTGGTGTACTCCATCGATCCGGCCGTGGTGGACGCCTACATGAACAGCGTTGAGTAGTTGCTTGTTGGAGACAACTATAAGGTGGTCGGCATCGAACTCCAGTACACCGTCGGTCGTCCTGGCATAGATCTGAAGGTTGTCGTCGCCCAGTTGTGCGTGCACCATCATGTCATCATCTACCACTACTGCATGGCCACAGAGCCTTGCGACCATTTCAAGAGGTTTGTCAACAGCACTGACTACAAGTTCGCCATGGTGGATACCACCAACTATGTAAAAGCGCTTAGTGTTACGGGCTTGGCCTGCAAGAACCTTGTCGAAATCCGTGACCACTACACGGTCTGGGGTAGCACGAAGAAGGACTCCCTGGTCGAACTCGCCTCGGCCATCATCGACCCCTACTATGAAAAGATGAAGTAGGATGCCCAGAGAACAAGTCCCTTATCCTGGCACGGGGCCTGGATGCGGGAACTGGATGAACCTCACCTCAGTTTTGCGGCCAAGAGCGTGTACACATGCTACGAGATGCTCATGCGGATCATTGACATGAGGAAGTGCATCGTTACCCAAATCGACGAGCCCGGATCGAGCCACAAGCAGAGCAAGCAGCGTCACACGAAGTAGATGATGATAAGATGATCATTTATGCTAGTTAATCATGCATGTAAAATATAATTTACTTTATTGGTGTGTGGAAATGGCATGTGTGTAGTAGCCACCTATGTAATTATGCATGTAATAGTTTACTTTGGTGTGTGCAACTGCCATGGTTGTAGTAGCTACCTATGTAAGTGGATGTTTAATTTAGTTATGCAAGCATGTCCTTATAAGTGTGTGTGTATATATATGTTGTTGTTCTGTATGCAATCCCATCTCACAACACACACGTCTTATTAGCAGCAACCGTCTGTGATCTTATCGGTCTAGAAACACATTTCTCATTACAGACTTGTTTGCCGCGTGTCACACACATCTTGTTAAGTTGAATCATTTCTGTTCTCATGTCTCAACGCAAACAGTTCAACCGAGTGAACCACATGCCATATATCGCACACACCTTTGATCTGGCTGACCGTTTCTTTTGTGTTGCCTAATCACAAATAGTTCATCCGAGTGAACCGTATGCTATGTATCGCACATGCCTCCATCTGGCTGCCCGTTTCTTTTGTTCCTCCTCATCACAAACAGTTCATTGAACTGAACGGTATGCCCTTCATCGCACACGCAACTAAAACCTGAACCGTGTTTGATGCATCTGTCATCGCAAACGTTTTACAAATTTCTGACGGTTTTCATGCAGCACCGTTTGCGATTATGGCATCGCACATAGTTTCTCAAAGGGTCTCTGATCGTAGTGTCGCGTTAGCAGCATCCTGCAGTAGTGGTGGTGATGCAGAGCATCCTATGGACATCACCATGTCAAGAGTCCGTTCGGCGAGTGACACGTGCGACATCTACTTCACATACACAAAGGTGAACCATCTCCTTTACACGTGCTCACGTGACCCCTTCGAGTATGGTATACTATGTGACACTCCACTTGTGTGCATGCATAGGTATTGTCGGAACGGTACGGACTACGAGGAGGAGTGCGAGCACAAGTGTACAACTACACCATTCGCGACGGAAGTGTGGAAGTGAAGACGGAAGAAGGAGTTGCGGAGTCTATAGCGACCGGACAATCGGAAGCCACCGGACGTCCGACAATCTACAGCGCCCGAACAACCACTCGTCCACCGTACGTCCGACGCGACCACGCCAGGACCAGCCAGGAGATCTATAGTAGCCGGACGACCGACAACCCCCGGACGTCCGACAAGCCCCAGCGCCCAGACGGCCGGCGCCATTTCACAGAGCGATATTAGCGGAAGTCCGATGCCCTCCGGACGACCGGACCCCGGCGAGCGACCAGACGTCCGACGCTGACCGGACGTCCGACCATGCCTGTGCGCAGCCGGGCCTTTGGCCTTGTATCTCTCTCCCACTTACCCCTTCGTGGCTTTGACTATAAATTGACCTTCCCCTCATCCTTTCTAGGGTTAGCAAAGTAGTAGCTCATTAGAGATAGAGCTTTGCTCATCCATTACGGATCTACTCCACGAGAGAGATCGTGGCCCCTCTTCGGAGAAGATCCCTTTGGATTCAAGACCTCCTCGTGGAGAAGACCATCAAGAGCTCCTCACGGAGAAGACCGGTTACAATTTGTATCGTCCCTTATTGATCGTGGATCTTGTATCTCTTCTCGTGTTTCGAGGATCTAACACATGTGTGACTTGATCTTGTTGGTTTGAGTGTTTCTCTTTGTGCCCCTTTGTGATTTCCCCTCGTGTTCTTCGTGTTCATCGCGGGATCCGCTCCTTTCGTGAAAGATCGGCCACATAGGGTTCCACCCTACATCATCTTGGTATCACGAGTCAGGTTGATCACGATTTCAGAGCCTCCCCTCGTTGTTTTCTACCTAGATTTTGTTGTGTTCTTCCCGAATTTCAAAAATCCCCACCAAAAATAGCCCCAATTTTTTTTGTGATTTCTTGGTTTGATGAAGTTTTTTTGGATTTGATCCATGGATTTGCTTGGTTTGAAGTGGATCTAGCATCTCCCCAAGTTTCCCCATCTTTCATCCACGAAATCTCATCAATTTTGACGCCAAAATCCCCTTTTTCCGCCCAAAATCGCGCCCCAGATCTCGCATCTCTCGTTGACCCCGACCCACCGGACGACCGGTGTTCTACAGACGTCCGGATCCCCAAGAATGACCGGACGTCCGCAATCTTCCGGACAATCGGAAACCCCTAACCCGAGCCAAATTTACGGATTTCTAAGCAGTCCGGACGTCCAGCCTCCGGACATCCATCCTTTTACGGACGTCCGTAACCATTAGTTTCAGACTTCGGCTAATTCTTGTTTTGGCCGTAACTAGTTCATCCGAACTCCGATTTTGACGTTCTTTTGCTCGTTTTGAAGCTCTTGACATCCTCCTTCCCACAAAAATTCTTCCAACATTATTTGACTCCATCAAATGTTTGGAACTTTGTCATATTTTCCTAGGGCTTCCACCACATCATCTGCTACACCACCACCGACTTCTGCAACCTGACAAATTTTGTTCCACTTCGCATTAGTGGTTGTTTGAGTTGTGATTTAAGTCTCCTAAGGTGTTTCGGCTACTTAGGGACAGTTTCTACCTCATCAACCACCACCACCACTTTCGCATATCCCACCATACATTTCCACCACCTCCACTTAACCCAAGTTTGTTTGTGTTGTGAGTTGTGTCTCCTAAGGTGTTTCGGCTACTTAGGGACCGTGCTTCCAACTCCGACTCCGTGTATAGTCCACCACTCTACCCTCCATTTCCGCAATCCCATTGAGCTTCCGCAACCACCATTTGACATTTCAGATTTTAAGTGCGCGTTTTTTCCGTTTCCTAAGGTGTTTCGGCTACTTAGGGACAAGTCTCCATCATCTTGGTAACTCCATCAAGATCACCGCCACTCATCATCGACACGGACGGTAACCTCCATATCATCTTGGTATCATGGTATCCCTCCATTGTATATTCCCTTGCCATTGCATTGTTAACCCCTAGCCTATTTTGCGTCACTTGCCTATCGAGACTAGCCATTTGAGTATTGCCGGCAATGTTACTTGTGCACATTAGTGATCTACACCATCCATTGCATATATACCATATGATATTGGTATCATATCATCTCGTGTGCCTCATGTTTGTTCCCGCATATACACAATTTCTATCTTGGTTTGTGCATTCCTCATTGTGTCCATATACAAAAAAAGACTAAGCTTTTAAGAAAAAGAGAAAGAGCAAAGAAGCTTGTAAGAAATATCCATAGCATCATACCACATTGCATATAAGATTGTCATATCCGATCATCTTGGATCATACCACAGGAACATCATACACATAGCATACTTGGGATAGAAAGCTCATACATTTTTGCATCTTATAGGTTGTGCACACGTGTCGTATCTGCACATTGAGCAATCGTGCTAGCGTCTCTCTTGAGTCGTGCAACACGAGTGTTTTCCGTGGATTCCACATTTTGCGCTCATTCCTTGGTTGCACGACCCCATTTATCTATCCGTGTGTGTGTTTCCGTGTGCCACATATTTCTATTGGTCTACTTGTTATACTTGCGAATTTGTGAATCTTTTTCAACATTATTGACTCTTGCTAACATTTTGCATTAAATTTTTGTGCCACTATCCTCACCGAGCTCCACTATAAGCCTTACTTGTGTAGGTGTGAGAAACCGACAAGATCGGTACCAATTGTGATATTTCCTTGATACACTATTGAGTGATCATTGATCCATCTTCAACATCGGCCAAGATACATTTGGTATAGTTCTTCTCTTTCTCCCACTCATATTTGCTCGAGTGTTGTGATGGATAGGCATGGCATTTCATCTTCGGTCTACAATAAGAACGACGAGTTCGATGCCACGAACAACTCCACCGATGCCAAGATGCAAGCTCAAATGGAGGAGATCAAAGCCCTCATCAAGTCCTACAAGAGGTCTTCCTCATCTTTGAGAAGACACTCAAGAGCACATGCCTCCGAGCTACCATCTCTGGCAAAATCACATCGGCATCGACACCATCACCAACAAGGACGTGAAGGTCAAGAGCTCAACAGCAACAACCGCTCAACGACTTCACCATCTCCCTTGGCATCTTCGCCAAGCGACTTCAAGGCATCTTCGCCTTCGGGTATACGACATCTTCACCAACAAGCACCTCAAGACTACGCTCAAGAAAATCTCCTCAAGCTCAAGTCTGCGACTTCCATGAGCTACTACGACCTCGACACCGACCATGAGATTCCGTTCTATGGAACTCTAGAACCCGAGGAGTATCTCGAGTGGGAGCGTTTGATGGACGACTACCTCAAGATACATCAAGTTCCTCCCGAAGATCAAGTAAAGTGCGCCGCAAGGAACTTCCACGACTACGCGTCCACATGGTGGCTTCACGCACCTTCGGAGACCTATGACATGAGTTGGCCCAAGACGAAGAGAGATTTGCGGCGAGAGTTTGTGCCTCCAACCTACATGGTACAAATTCTACGCCAATTGGAGAACACCACCCAAGGATCCAAGTCCATCGACGAGTACTTCAAGGAGATGAAGAAATCCTTGCGATGAGACGGCGTGGACGACGCATGCTACCTCTTGAGCACTACGTTGGTTTTCCCTTGAAGAGGAAAGGGTGATGCAGTAAAGCAGTGTAAGTATTTCCCTCAGTTTTTGAGAACCAAGGTATCAACCCAATAGGAGACCATGCGCGAGTCACCTCGTACCTACACAAACAAATAAGAACCTCGCAACCAACGCGATAAAGGGGTTGTCAATCCCTTCACGGCCACTTGCAAGAGTGAGATCTGATAGAGATAATAATAGTAAGATAAATATTTTTGGTATTTTTATGATATAGATTGAAAGTAAAGATTGCAAAATAAAATAGATTGGAAACTTGTATGATGGAGAATAGACCCGGGGCCCATAGGTTTCACTAGTGGCTTCTCTCAAGATAGGATAAGTATTACGGTGGGTGAACAAATTACTGTCGAGCAATTGATAGAAAAGCGAATAATTATGAGAATATCTAGGTATGATCATGTATATAGGCATCACGTCCGAGACAAGTAGACCGAAACGATTCTGCATCTACTACTATTACTCCACACATCGACCGCTATCCAGCATGCATCTAGAGTATTAAGTTCATAAGAACAGAGTAATGCCTTAAGCAAGATGACATGATGTAGAGGGATGAACTCATGCAATATTATATAAACCCCATCTTTTTATCCTCAATGGCAACAATACAATATGTGTCGTTTCCCTTTCTGTCACTGGGATCGAGCACCGCAAGATTGAACCCAAAGCTAAGCACTTCTCCCATTGCAAGAAAGATCAATCTAGTAGGCCAAACCAAACTGATAATTCGAAGAGACTTGCAAAGATAAACCAATCATACATAAAGGAATTCAGAGGTGATTCAAATATTGTTCATAGATAAACTTAATCATAAACACACAATTCATCGGATCTCGACAAACACACCGCAAAAGAAGATTACATCGAACAGATTTACAAGAGAATCGTGGAGAACTTTGTATTGAGATCCAAAGAGAGAGAAGAAGCCATCTAGCTACTAGCTATGGACCCAAGGGTCTAAATTAAACTACTCACACATCATCGGAGGGGCCATGGAGTTGATGTAGAGGCCCTCCGTGATCAATGCCCCCTCCGGCGGAGCTCCGGAAAAGGCCCCAAGATGGGATCTCTTGGGTACAGAAGGTTGCCGCGGTGGAAATAGGGTTTCTGGTGCTCCTGGATGTTCTCGGGGTATATGGATATATATAGGAGGAAGAAGTAGGTCGGTGGAGCAACGAGGGGCCCACGATGGTGGAGGGCGCGCCCAGGGGGGTAGGCGTGCCCTCCAGCCTCGTGGCCTCCTTCATTGTTTCTTGACGTCCACTCCAAGTCCCCTGGATCACGTTTGTTCCAAAAATAACGCTCCTGAAGGTTTCATTCCGTTTGGACTCCATTTGATATTACTTTTTGCGAAACACTAAAATAGGCAAAAAAAACAGCAATTTGGGCTGGGCCTCCGGTTAATAGGTTAGTCCCAAAAATAATATAAAAGTGTAAAATAAAGCCCATTAACATCCAAAATAGATAATATAATAGCATGGAACAATAAAAAATTATAGATACATTGGAGACGTATCAAGCATCCCCAAGCTTAATTCTTGCTCGTCCTCGAGTAGGTAAATGATAAAAACAGAATTTTTTATGTGGAATGCTTCCTAACATATTTCTCAATGTAATTTTTCTTTATTGTGGCATGAATGTTCAGATCCAAAAGTTTCGAGATAAAAGTTTAATATTGACATAGAAATAATAATACTTCAAGCATACTAACTAAGCAATTATGTCTTCTCAAAATAACATGGCCAAAGAAAGTTATCCCTACAAAATCATATAGTCTAGCTATGCTCTATCTTCACCACACAAAATATTACATCATGCACAACCCCGATGACAAGCCAAGAAATTGTTTCATACTTTTGATGTTCTCAAGCTTTTTCAATCTTCACGCAATACATGAGCGTGAGCCATGGATATAGCACTATAGGTGGAATAAAATGGTGGTTGTGGAGAAGACAAAAAAAGATAAGATAGTCTCACATCAACTAGCCATATCAATGGGCTATGTAGATGCCCATCAATAGATATCAATGTGAGTGAGTAGGGATTGCCATGCAACGGATGCACTAGAGCTATAAGTGTATGAAAGCTCAACAAAAGAAACTAAGTGGGTGTGCATCCAACTTGCTTTCTCACGAAGACCTAGGGCAATTTGAGGAAGCCCATCATTGGAATATACAAGCCAAGTTCTAAAATGTAAAATTCCCATTAGTTTATGAAAGTGACAACATAGGAGACTCTCTATCATGAAGATCATGGTGCTACTTTGAGTCACAAGTGTGGAAAAAGGATAGTAACATTGTACCTTCTCTCTTTTTCCCTTATTTTTTTTATTTGGGCCTTCTTCCTTTTTTTCTTTTGGCCTCTTTTCTCTTTTTTTATTCTTCGTCCGGAGTCTCATCCCGACTTGTGGGGGAATCATAGTCTCCATGATCCTTTCCTCACTTGGACAATGCTCTAATAATGATGATCATCACACTTCTTTTGACTTACAACTCAAGAATTACAACTCAATATTTAGAACAAAATATGACTCTATGTGAATGCCTCCGGTGGTGTACCGGGATGTGCAATGACTCATGAGTGACATGTATAAAAGAATTGTGAACGGTGGCTTTGCCTCAAATACGATGTCAACTACATGATCATGCATGGCAATATGACAATGATGAAGCGTGTCATAACAAATGGAACGGTGGAAAGTTGCATGGCAATATATCTCAGAATGGCTATGGAAAGGCCATAATAGGTAGGTATGGTGGCTGTTTTGAGGAAGGTATATGGTGGGTGTATGATACCGACGAAAGGTGCGCGGTAATAGAGAGGCTAGCAAATGTGGAAGGGTGAGAGTGCGTATAATCCATGGACTCAACATTAGTCATAAATCACATACTTATTGCAAAAATCTATTAGTTATCGAAACAAAGTACTACGCGCATGCTCCTAGGGGGATAGATTGGTAGGAAAAGACCATCGCTCGTCCCCGATCGACACTCATAAGGAAGGCAATAAATAAATAAATCATGATCCGACTTCATCAGATAACGGTTCACCATACGTCCATGCTACAGGAATCACAACTTCAACACAAGTATTTCTCAAATTCACAACTACTCAACTAGCATGACTCTAATATCACCATCTCCATATCTCAAAACAATCATCAACTATCAAACTTCTCTTAGTATTCAATGCACTTATATGAAAGTTTTTATCATTCCTAAAAGAAATTGCCATGTTGTTATAATGGACTCTCAAAATAATATAAGTGAAGCATGACAGATCAATTATTTCTACAAAATAAAACCCCCACCGTGCTCTAAAAGATATAAGTGAAGCACTAGAGCAAAAACTATATAGCTCAAAAGTTATAAGTGAAGCACATAGAGTATTCTAATAAATTCCGATTCATGTGTGTCTCTCTCAAAAGGTGTGTACAGCAAGAATTATTGTGGCAAACTAAAAAGCAAAGACTCAAATCATACAAGATGCACCAAGCAAAACACATATCATGTGGTGAATAAAAATATAGCTCCAAGTAAAGTTACTGATGAACGAAGACGAAAGAGGGGATGCCTTCGGGGGCATCCCCAAGCTTAGGCTTTTTGGTGTCGTTGGATTTACCTTGGGGTGCCTTGGGCATCCCCAAGCTTAGGCTCTTGCCACTCCTTGTTCCATAATCCATCAAATCTTTACCCGAAACTTGAAAACTTCACAACACAAAACATAACAGAAAATCTCGTGAGCTCCGTTAGCGAAAGAAAACAAAACCCCACTTCAAGGTACTGTAATGAACACATTATTTATTTATATTGGTGTTAAACCTACTGCATTCCAACTTCTCTATGGTTTATAAAATCTTTTACTAGCCATAGATTCATCAAAATAAGCAAACAACACATGAAAAACAGAATCTGTCAAAAACAGAACAGTCTGTAGTAATCTGTAACTAACGCAAAATTCTGGAACCCCAAAAATTCTAAAATAAATTGCTGGACGTGAGGAATTTATATATTAATCATATGAAAAAAGAATTAACTAAATAGCACTCGCCAATAAAAAAATGTCAGCAATTCTCGTGAGCGCTAAAGTTTCTGTTTTTTACAGCAAGATCAAAAAGACTTTCCCAAGTCTTCCCAACGGTTCTACTTGGCACAAACACTAATTAAACACAAAAAACACAACCAAAACAGAGTCTAGATAAATTATTTATTACTAAACAAGAGCAAAAGGCAAGGAATAAAAATAAAATTTGGTTGCCTCCCAACAAGCGCTATCGTTTAATGCCCCTAGCTAGGCATAAAAGCAAGGATAGATCTAGGTATTGCCATGATAATGATAAGGTAAATCGCGAAAGCTCATCTCATACTCCCTACGTTCAGCAGCAAGCTTTCTTTGTAGCAAGCAAAAGTAATCAAAAGGGCTAAATTTAATGGGACAAAAGTCCCCAAGATCAAGCTCGGGAGGTGTTGGTTCCTCCTTCGGCCCCTCATATTGCACAATCAATTCATCATTATAAGCATTCTTTTGGCAAAAAGTCACGAGCCTTTGTTCAATGGAAAAACCTAGCCCAATGTTCTGGATGGCAAAATTATCATTAAGTTCAGAGATCCTATTAACAAGAGCATCTGTAGGAACCTTTTTTCTAAGGTTTTCATTAAAAGCAACATGATCTAAAGATCGTAAACACATAATGTATTCTTGATAGAAAAGGATCGCTTCTATGGGAGGATGGCCAACGTCCACCCTATAATGCGCAAAAATTTCATTGGGTTCTTTTATTGTAAATATGAACTGATGAGCTAAAAATATGGTTGCTGCTTGCTTAATAGAAGAATGCTCGATATTAGAAAATTCCAGGAAAATCTTTTGTATCGGAGGGTGCATATGTAAAAATTGTCTTTCGAGTTCAACTATGAGCAAAGATATAGCATCTGCGAGACTACTAGTTTTATGAAGGATAGATCCACGCATGGCGGGCAAAGCACCGACACAAGTAAAGAAATCTTGAATAACTCCCTTCCCAATAATATTACCGCTACTAATCCGAAACTTTTTAGTGTGTAAAATAGTAGGATTTTCAAGAGGGTCATCAATAGCATCAAAGTTTTCCATATTATTATCCTTATTAATGATAACCTACCCAGTTTCATACATGGTGGCAACAGATTGCAAAAAGAACGAGCACACAGAAGGAAGGAAGGAAAAAGAGACGAAAGGACAGAGAGGGCGAGTAAAACGGCAAGGGTGAAGCGGGGGAGAGGAAAACGAGAGGCAAATGGCAAATAATGTAATGCGAAGGATAAGAGTTGTGATTGGTACTTGGTATGTCTTGACTTGGCATAGATCTCCGCGACAACGGCGCCAGAAATCCTTCGTGCTACCTCTTGAGCACTGCGTTGGTTTTCCCTTGAAGAGGAAAGGGTGATGCAGTAAATCAGCGTAAGCATTTCCCTCAGTTTTTGAGAACCAAGGTATCAATCCAGTAGGATACCACGCGCGAGTCACCTGGTACCTACACAAACAAATAAGAACCTCGCAACCAACGCGATAAAGGGGTTGTCAATCCCTTCACGGCCACTTGCAAGAGTGAGATCTGATAGAGATAATAATAATAAGATAAATATTTTTGGTATTTTTATGATATAGATTGAAAGTAAAGATTGCAAATTAAAATAGATTGGAAACTTGTATGATGGAGAATAGACCCGGGGGCCATAGGTTTCACTAGTGGCTTCTCTCAAGATAGCATAAGTATTACGGTGGGTGAACAAATTACTGTTCAGAGGAGATTCAAATATTGTTCATAGATAAAATTGATCATAAACCCACAATTCACCGGATCTCGACTAACACGCTGCAAAATAAGATTACATCGAATAGATCTCCAAGAGAATCGAGCAAAACTTTTTATTGAGATTCAGAGAGAGAGAGAAGAAGACATCTAGCTACTAGCTATGGACCTGAAGGTCTACAGTAAACTACTCACACATCATCGGAGGGGCCATGGAGTTGATGTAGAGGCCCTCCGTGATCAATGCCCCCTCCGGCGGAGCTCCGGAAAAGGCCCAAAATGGGATCTCTTGGGTACAGAAGGTTGCCGCGGTGGAAATAGGGTTTCTGGTGCTCCTGGATGTTCTCGGGGTATATGGATATATATAGGAGGAAGAAGTAGGTCGGTGGAGCAACGAGGGGCCCACGAGGGTGGAGGGCGCGCCCAGGGGGGTAGGCGCGCCCCCTACCTCATGGCCTCCTTGATTGTTTCTTGACATACACTCCAAGTCCCTTGGATCACGTTTGTTCCAAAAATAACGCTCCCGAAGGTTTCATTCCGTTTGGACTCCATTTGATATTACTTTTTGCGAAACACTAAAATAGGCAAAAAAACAGCAATTTGGGCTGGGCCTCCGGTTAATAGGTTAGTCCCAAAAATAATATATAAGTGTAAAATAAAGCCCATTAACATCCAAAACAGATAATATAATAGCATGGAACAATCAAAAATTATAGATACGTTGGAGACGTATCAACCCCCTTTCGATGAAGTTCCACTTCATGATGGGATTGCACAACGACATCTCCAAGACTCTCTTCCTCGAGAACTTCAAGTCCCTCGACGACTACTACGTTGGTGCTCTCAAGGCACAACAAGAACTCATGAAGGCCAAGGCTTCTCCACCCCAAGCACACTTCTCAAAGTCCAAGCTCCAAGAAGGCGAGCATGAGGATAGTACCTGTAACGTCCCAAAATTTCAATTTGGAATGTTATACATTAGATCATCGTTGCATATCATATTTTATTGTTTTTCCGTTCCGTAATCCTCAAAATCCTAAGCAACTCAAGGACCCTCGGAGAGAGTTGGGGATTTCCTTGTTTTCAAATTTGATTTTATCAAGTTTTGAAACGAGGATTTTGATTTTAATTATTTCTCTCCAAAAAATAATTCACGTTAAAAATTAAAGAGAGGAGATAATATGACTTCTCCAAAATAAATGAAATATTGGAGGAAAAATATAAAAATCATTAAATTGATATTTTTTTATTTGTTTTTATTCGGATTTTATTTGCATTAGAAAAATTGCATGTTTTCAAAATTGCATTTTAGGGCCAAGAAAATGTTCATCTTGTTCTAAATATTTTATTTAGACGGTGAAAATTTGTTTTGGCATTTTTAGATTTTTATTTATTTTTCAAGGATTTTATTTCGGTCGGCGAAATTATTAATTTTTTTTAAAAAAGGTTCCCGCGCCCGACTGGGCCTAAGGCCCAGCCGCCGCCGCCGCCTCCTGCGCGCGCGCGCGCCGCCACCGCCACTCGGACCGGAGTCCGAGTTGGACTCCGCGCAGCCCCGCCTTGGCCCCTACTCCAAGCCGCCGCCACCCCGCCCTTATATACCGCCGCCCCCGCCACCCCAACACCCCACCGCACCACCGCCGCCCGCGCTGCCAAGCCCCGCCGCCCGCGCCGCGCCTAGCCGCCGCCGCCGCAGCCGAGTGCCGCCGCAGCCGAGCGCCGCCGCCGCCACTTGCCGCCGCCGAGCGCCGCCGCGACCCCTGCGAGCCGCCGCACCTCGCCTCGCCGGACCCCTCGCCAGAGGTAGTCGCCGGACTCCGCCGCCAGTTTTTTTATAAAAACCGTTCGGTTTTTTTAGAAACCCTAGATCCGTTTTTCTGGATTCGCCGGTTTTTCTCGGTTCTTCTAGTTAGCGAACGTTAATTTTAACGAACGGTTCTTCGCCCGTTAGGTATAGCTAACGAACGCTTGTTCGTTAGTTTTCATTTATCGGATTTATTCCACGATTTTTCTCCGATCACGATTTCTGATCCGATCTTAGTTTCTGTTTATCTTTTCGCTCGTTAGTCGGAATCAGGCGATTCAAGCGCCTAGAGTTTCATCTCGAAACCCTCTTTCCGTTTAACCAACTCAAACAAGTTTTCTCTACTGTAAAAATTTGACCTAGTTTCAGATTAGTAAACGAAGCTTCTTTCTTTCACCGTTTGAGTTTTGTTGCTCCGTTTGATTTGATTCTTTTTGCGAACCGGAGTTCTTAATTTGAACTTTCTGGTCAACCTCTTTTATTTGAGTTTTTCTTGTGCATCGTTGCTTGTTACTTATGTATGCTATTGTTTGCTTGCGATAGAACACCCGGAGTGCGATGCGTGCTAATACGAGTCCCTAGGTTTCGCAGATCGTCAGCAAGGCAAGTAACACTTTGATCATACCCCTTTATCACCCAGTTTTTATGCATTAGTTCCAATCCTCAAACATTGCATGATTAGGATGTCATTAACTTGTGGGTTGGGAAGTAGTTGCTGAGGTAGAACCTATTGCCCTGTTACATTCAAACCCTTGGGAGTTACTCTACGCGTTGCTTATATTACTATGCTATGCTATGCTCGTAGACGTGGTTTGGGTTTGAGTGAAATCCATGACAGATGTGAGATTGTTAAATTAACGGTTCAACTTAAGGTGGCAAATTAATCAAACAACTGGGTGGATTGAGGCACCTGGAGTACCCAGTGTTGCCTGCATTTTTGGAAATCCCGGAGTAACCGTGTGATCTTCCTATGGACCGCCACCCAGGCTCAAAGGGAACTGAGATGATTCATGCTAGAAACTTTCGTGTGCAGCCACAAGCTATTATGGGCTCTAGCATAGTTGAGTAAGTTATGTGAAGCTCTTGAAGAGGCAGATCAGCAGGTAGTGGGATGTTGGTTTGGTATGGTCTGTCCGGAGTAGAGAGTTAATGTTTCCGAAAGATTGTGTCTTGGTCATCCGTTTCTCAAACACCCTGTAGTACGAGAAATCCAACGGAGGCGGTCGAGTCTTGTGGGGAAAATTGCGCAAACCCCTGCAGAGTGTACAATCTAATCATGATTAGCCGTGTCCCTAGTTATGGACAATTCTTGAGTATCTAGTACTTGGGTTATCACATGTGTCTCGTCATGTTTAATTAATATTGTTGGGTTGTTAATCACTTTAATTGGGATTGAGTTGGAGGAACCTTCTCAATGATGTTTCAACTACCACGATAGTAAAATTAAAATCTATTCCTTTGTTGTAGGGAAAAATTGGCTTTTCGCAAAAATTATAAACCATAGAGCTTTAGGTCGTGCAGCTCAGCTAGTAGTGATAGCATTATTTCACAAAAATTGGCTTTTCGCAAAAATTATGCATGTAGTGATAGCATTATTTCTGTTCTTGCTCTACTGTGTTATGTTGCCAGCATATTCCATGTGCTGACCCGTTTTCGGGCTGCAACGTATTATGTTGCAGACTTTTCAGACGAGGAGTAAGGTTCATTAGGTCGTTGTCGTGCAGCTCAGCTATGCCGTTGGAGTTGATGGACTTGCTTTATCTTCCATGCCTTCTGTTGTTATCATATTAGATGGCCTTAAGCCATATTATTGTAATAAGTTATCTCTCTTGAGACATTCGATGTAATAAGTGTGTGATTGCTACTCTGTTATAAATCCTTCGAGTACTGTGTGTGTCAGCATTACCGATCCAGGGATGACACTGAAGCACAGAGACTTGACCATCTGAGGTCTGGTTGCTACAAGATGGTATCAGAGCACATGCTGAGTGTAGGACACGACCACTAAGATAAACCCTAGGTCACCATTCTCTTCTCACTTCCGACTCCTCTCCATTTTCTACTCTTTAGGATGACAGAGATGAAGAGCAAGTTTGCACAACTGGATGAAGACACACCTTTTGGACGCCACTTGAAGGAAGTCACTAGGTACTTAAACATTGGAATACCAAGCTTCACCGGGACGTACAGCGCCACTTTACCTGAAGAGGAGCGCTCGATGATTCAAGTACAAGTTCCAGGAAGGACGTTCTCGGCAACTTCTAAACCCATAGAGTTTTCTTTCGAAGCACCCACCTGGAGTCTAGGCAAGAGCATGGCAGCCCACATTACCATTGGATGCATTGGAGAAGTTTACAACAGGGAGCTTAAGGACACTATTTACCAAATATGTGGGCGCCGAGACAAGCAATGGGAAGTAATCAGCACCAGGAAGGATAGATCCATTGCAGCTTTCATCTAGGAGTTAAACCAGCACATCCGACGTCAGGAAAACCAGATGCGCGCGGACATGATGGACTTAAAGAAGGCGAAGACTAGAATCATTGAGCTGGAGGAAGAACTCAAGTTTACACACGATGGATATGAGGAGGAAATCAAGACACTACTGGAGAAGAATGACGACCTAGTCAAGAAAATCAGAGTATTCATGGGAGGACCATCACCGGGAGACGAAGACGAAGATTCCACTTGCCCGGACAACTCCGATCCTAGTGATGATGACTTTGAACACGAAGCTGGACCAGACATCATGGAGTCTTCCACCGATCAAAATTTCTAGATGACTACCATATATCACTAGTATTCCCCCATGTATTTAGTAGTAGTTGAGCACTTGTGCGAGAGTTCTAGATCGTTTGTATGCCCTTGCTTGATTCATTGAGTGAAATGATTGTGCTTGTCTCATGTGCATATGGGTAGTGTTTTCTCATTAGACCTCTTTTCTATTCTAATCTCTCCCATCTAAACCCTCAGATGCCTCCGAGACATGACACCGGTTTTGCCTTCCCACCGGAGCTCACCCAGTTGATCCAATAGCAGAATATGTTGATGCAATTGCTAGTTCAGAATCAGGGCAACAACAACAACAACCCGCCTCCCGTGGACAACCTGGACCGTTTTATAAGGTTATAGCCGCCGGTGTTTTCCAGTAGCACCGAGCCCATAGTTGTGGACGATTGGCTATGCCGTATTGGAAGGGAGTTGACCACCGCAGGTTGCACAGATGCTGAGAGAGTGCGCTTTGCCGCACATCAATTGGATGGACCAGCAGCCTCATGGTGGGAGAATTACACAGCCACTTTTCCTATAGCCAATGTCACTTGGGACCAGTTTCAGCAAGCTTTTCGCACAACCCATGTCTCCACTTGAGCTATGCAAATGAAGAAGCGGGAGTTCCGCAACTTACGCTAGGGGAACCGTACTGTGGCTCAGTACGTGGATGAGTTTAGCAAGTTATCTCGCTACGCCCCTGATGATGTGGCCACAGATGCCGCGAAGAAGGAGAAGTTTATGGAAGGGCTGAATGATGAGATGAGTATGCATTTGATGGTAGCAACCTTCAATAACTACCAGGAGTTGGTAGATAAGGCTCTTATGATTTAAGGGAAGCAGCAGCAGATTGAGAGCCGCAAGAGGAAGTATGGACAGGGGAAGTATAACTCGGGAGCTTAGCAGAAACCTCGCCTAACCCCGAACTCGGGAGGACTTGTTCATAATAATGGAGGTCCAGTCGACATTGCTGGACAAGATTCGGGAAGCTCAGAAGGAGGACAAGGAGATTGCCGAGATAAAGGAGAAGATGGGCAAAGGAAAGGCCAAAGGTTTTCGTGAGGATGAGCATGATACCTTATGGTTTGAGGACCGAATCTATGTGCCCAATAACCAGGAGATTAGGAAGTTAATACTTCAAGAGGCCCATGACTCACCATACTCGATACACCCCGGAAACACCAAGATGTATTTGGATTTGAAGGAATGTTTCTGGTGGACCGGTATGAAGAAGGATATTGCTGAGTATGTAGCCGTATGTGATGTATGTTAGCGCGTGAAGGCAGTGCATCAGAAGCCGGCAGGACTGTTATAGCCTATGCCGATACCCGAATGGAAGTGGGATAAACTGGGCATGGACTTTATCACTGGATTGCCCAGGACCAAAGCGGGATATGATTCCATATGGGTATTAGTTGATCGCTTGACCAAAGTAGCTCACTTCATCCCAGTGAAAACCACCTATACAAGTGCAAAGTTGGCCAAGATATATATGTCCAGGATCGTATGTCTACATGGAGTTCCGAGGACCATCATATCAGATCGAGGAACACAATTTACCTCAAAGTTTTGGCACCAGTTGCACCAGACCTTGGGAACGAGATTGGAGTTTAGTACAGCATTTCACCCACAGACGGATGGACAAACAGAGAGAGTCAACCAAATTTTGGAGGACATGTTGAGAGCCTGTGCGCTAGATTATGGATCTAGTTGGGATGACAATTTTCCATACACAGAGTTTTCATACAACAATAGCTATCAAGCCAGTTTGAAGATGGCACCGTTTGAAGCCCTGTATGGACGAAGGTGCAGAACACTATTGATGTGGGACGAGGTAGGAGACTGACAGTTGTTTGGACCAGACTTGATCAAGGAGTCTGAGGAGAAGGTTAAATTGATTTGTGACAGACTGAAGATTGCTCAGTCCAGGTAGAAGAGTTATGCTGACTCAAAACGCAAGGAGGTAACCTATGAAATTGGAGATCGAGCATATCTGCGAGTATCACCCTTGCAAGGAGTGAAACGTTTTGGAGTTAAGGGAAAGTTAGCCCCGAGATTTGTAGGACCGTATCGTATTCTGGAACGGATGGGAGAAGTTGCCTACAAGTTGGAGTTACCCGAGGGATTGTCAAGAGTTCATGACGTGTTTCACGTTTCACAGCTGAAGAAGTGTCATGCTGAGATGGCAGATATACCGCTAAGAGATACAGTACCCCTGGAGGCGATTCAGTTGGACAGTGATTTGACTTATGAGGAGAAACCAAATAAGATTCTTGAGTTTGCCAGCAGAGTCACCCGCAGTAAGGTTATCAAGTTTTGCAAAGTTCAGTGGAGCCACCATACTGAGGATCAAGCCACATGGGAACGAGAGGATGATCTCCACAAAGACCACCCACACCTATTTTCTAGCCAACCCGAAACTCGAGGGCGAGATTCATCTTAAGGGGGGTAGGTTTGTAACATCCCAAATTTTCAATTTGGAATGTTATACATTAGATCATCATTGCATATCATATTTTATTGTTTTTCCGTTCCATAATCCTCAAAATCCTAAGCAACTCAAGGACCCTCGGAGAGAGTTGGGGATTTCCCGGTTTTCAAATTTGATTTTATCAAGTTTTGAAACGAGGATTTTGATTTTAATTATTTCTCTCCAAAAAATATTTCACGTTAAAAATTAAAGAGAGGAGATAATATGACTTCTCCAAAATAAATGAAATATTGGAGGAAAAATATTAAAATCATTAAATTGATTTTTTTTATTTTTTTATTCGGATTATATTTGCATTAGAAAAATTGCATGTTTTCAAAATTGCATTTTAGGGCCAAGAAAATGTTCATCTTGTTCTAAATATTTTATTTAGACGGTGAAAATTTGTATTGGCATTTTTAGATTTTTATTTATTTTTCTAGGATTTTATTTCGGTCTGCGAAATTATTTTAAAAAAAAGGTTCCCACGCCCGACTGGGCCTAAGGCCCAGCCAAGCCAGGCCAGCCGCCGCCACTCGGACGGGAGTCCGAGTTGGACTCCGCGCAGCCCTGCCTTGGCCCCTACTCCAAGCCGCCGCCGCCCCGCCCTTATATACCGCCGCCCCCGCCACCCCAACACCCCACCGCACCACCGCCGCCCGCGCCGCCAAGCCCCGCCGCCCGAGCCGCCTAGCCCCGCCGCCCGCGCCGCGCCTAGACGCCGCTGCCACTTGACGCCGCCGCCGCACCTCGCCTCGCCGGACCCCTCGCCGAAGGTAGTCGCCGCACTCCGCCGCCGGTTTTTTAATAAAAATTGTTCGGTTTTTTTAGAAACCCTAGATCTGTTTTTTTGGATTCGCCAGTTTTTCTCGGTTCTTCTAGTTAGCGAACGTTCGTTTTAACGAACGGTTCTTCGCCCGTTAGATACAGCTAACGAACGCTCGTTCGTTAGTCTGTTCGTCAGTTTTCTTTTATCGGATTTATTCTGCGATTTTTCTCTGATCGCGATTTCTGATCCGATCTTAGTTTCTGTTTATCTTTTCGCTCGTTAGTCGGAATCAGGCGATTCAAGCGCTTAGAGTTTCATCTGAAAACCCTCTTTCCGTTTAACCAACTCAAAAATGTTTTCTCTACTGTAAAAATTTGACCTAGTTTCAGATTAGGAAACGAAGCCTCTTTCTTTCTTTCGCCGTTTGAGTTTCGTTGCTCTGTTTGATTTGATTCTTTTTGCGAACCGGAGTTCTTAATTTGAACTTTCCGGTCAACCTCTTTTATTTGAGTTTTGCTTGTGCATCGTTGCTTGTAACTTATGTATGCTATTGTTTCCTTGCGATAGAACACGCGGAGTGCCAAGCATGCTACTACGAGTCCCTAGGTTTCGCAGATCGTCAGGAAGGAAAGTAACACTTTGATCATACCCCTTTATCACCTATTTTTTATGCATTAGTTCCAATCCTCAAACATTGCATGATTAGGATGTCATTAACTTGTGGGTTGGGAAGTAGTTGCTGAGGTAGAACCTATTGCCCTATTACATTCAAACCCTTGGGAGTTACTCTACGCGTTGCTTATATTACTATGCTATGCTATGCTCGTAGACGTGGTTTGGGTTTGAGTGAAATCCATGACAGATGTGAGATTGTTAAATTAACGGTTCAACTTAAGGTGGCAACTTAATCAAACAACTGGGTGGATTGAGGCACCAGGAGTACCCAGTGTTGCCTGTATTTTTGGAAATCCCGGAGTACCCGTTTGATCTTCCTATGGACCACCACCCAAGCTCAAAGGGAACTAAGATGATTCATGCTAGAAACTTCCGTGTGCAGCCACAAGCTATTATGGGCTCTAGCATAGTTGAGTAAGTTACGTGAAGCTCTTGAAGAGGCAGATTAGCAGGTAGTGGGATGTAGGTTTGGTATGGTCTGTCCGGAGTAAAGAGTTAATGTTTGTGAAAGACTGTATCTCGGTCATCCGTTTCTCAAACACCTTGTAGTACGAGAAATCCAACGGAGGCGATCGAGTCTTTTGGGGAAAAGTGCGCAAACCCCTGCAGAGTGTACAATCTAATCATGGTTAGCCGTGTCCCCGGTTATGGACAATTCTTGAGTATCTAGTACTTGGGTCATCACATGTGTCTCATCATGTTTAATTAATGTTGTTGGGTTGTTAATCACTTTAATTGGGATTGAGTTGGAGGAACCTTCTCAATGATGTTTCAACTACCATGATAGTAAAATTAAAATCTATTCCTTTGTTGTAGGGAAAAATTGGCTTTTCGCAAAAACTATAAACCATAGAGCTTTCCACCAGCCATATATGCATGTAGTGATAGCATTATTTCTGTTCTTGCTCTATTGTGTTATGTTGCCAGCATATTCCATGTGCTGACCCATTTTCGGGCTGCAACGTATTATGTTGCAGACTTTTCAGACGAGGAGTAAGGTTCGTTAGGTCATTGCCGTGCAGCTTAGCTATGGCGTTGGAGATGATGGACTCGCTTTATCTTCCAAGCCTTCCGCTGTTATCATATTAGATGGCCTTAAGCCATATTATTGTAATAAGTTCTCTCTCTTGAGACATTCGATGTAATAAGTGTGTGATTGCTACTCTGTTATAAATCCTTCGAGTACTGTGTGTGTCAGCATTACCGATCCAGGGATGACACTGAAGCACAGAGACTTGACCATCTGAGGTCTGGTCGCTACAGTACCACCAAGATGTCCAAGCCCAACGAGCTCCAAGATGATGCTCCCAAGTTTGACTTCACCGCCATCCCTCTTTGTGGCATTGATGGTGCCGAGTCTACTTTGACTCTTTTTCAGGATGGTGCGGAAACGACTACGACTACGGAGCCTCTCAAGGAACAAGCTTTGGAGGCGAGTGACATGGTGACGAGCAAGGATGATGCTTCCATCTTAGGAGGCGAGAGTGATGATGTGCCATCTTCGGCCTTCATCCATGGCAACGGCGATGAGATGGTTGAGTATTTCAACTCGACCACGGCGACGTATGATCACATGAGTGAATTTTGCCACCATATTGAGAGTGAGAGTGACTTCACCACTAGCCCCATATATGATGTGTTTCCACAATTCCCATGTGAGGAGAGCCACAACCCCCATCACTCGAGTGAGATGAGTGACTCCACCATATGTGAGTTTGAGTGCACCTATTTTGAGGGAGTGAGTGAACCACCACATAGAGAGAGTGAGGTAGTTGATAGGGCATGTAAGGCCACTATGATTTCTAACGACTTGACCTCTACCTCTATTTTGTCTCCTCATTTGGTGCTAGGTCCCATATATGATGACGCACCGAGTCGCGACAACTACGTACTTCCTTTGGACAAGACGATGGCCATGGTGGGATATGATGCACCCCCCACATGGTTCTATCAAGATGAAGATGACCACCATTTGGTCTTTACCACCTCACCTACACCACTTGAGTGGAATAACAAAGGTAACATAGGTGAAGGTGATGCTCTTGTCCCACTAGTGGACTATCATGACATTGATTGCTTGCATGATGTTGATCCCCATATTTCCATGATTCATGCTAGTATGATTTCCCCATGCGATGATTTACCCATTTACGATGAGTTTGATGATTGCCATGTGGAGTCTATTAGTTGTGATGCCATGTTGCATAGGATTGCTTGTGATAATTCTCTTGGTCACATCATGTTTGTCAATCCGCTTGACTTGTCATATGCTATGCATGAGATCAATCATATGTCATATTTGCAATCTCTTCGTAGTGACTATGCATATGCTATTAAAATAAACCCAATTTGCACATATGGCATAGATGACAAGCCTATGATTATTGGCATTTGTTTCTCTTGTGATGATATTGACATGCTACCTTTGCATCATTTATCTCATATGCCATGCCATAACCACCTAGCTTCGGATATGCATTGTTTTGGATGTTGTCCATTTTCTCCATATGATGTTTCCAATATTGCTCATGAGGAGACCCCCATAGTTTCCTCATACATGTTAGAAGATTTTGACACATCCCATTCATTGCATGATCCTCAAAATTATGTGCACCATATGCTCCCCATGAATGAAAATGCAATTGATGTTCCATATACTTGTATGCTCAATTTGCGTCCCCATCGTGTTATACGTAACAACTATTCTTTCATGATGGATGACATGTTCTTATACCAGGCATCAAATTTCTTTGAGCGATGCTTATCTTGTGCTAACTCTCATGTGCACATACACATCAAGATGGATGATGTGTACATTTACCACGCACACAATTTCTTTGGTTTGTGTCTCTTTTGTGTAGGTACCCATGAATACTTGTCAACCTCTCAATCCGACGAGTTGACAAAATGAGCTATAGAGAGCAATGATGACTGGGGATCCCATGGATTGTCTTTCCCACCGCTCTCTTCGCGCAAAGACTTCGCGCATTTCTTCTACATGGCCCTCACTTGGCTATGGGTTATTGTCCATTATATATCATTTGCCCATCTTGCTATGTTCACTTTGCATGATATTCTCATTCCTATGTCTTTGCCATGCATTTGTGACCCATGCTTTGCATTGCACATGATGATTGATTCTACTACTTGTATGTGTATTTGCAAGCTTGGTGGACATATTGCTTGCCATTGCCATGTTTGCTTTTTACCACATGCCTATGATGATACTTTCATCTTGCTTTGTGTTCGTGCTTGCGATATGTCATGTGCATTGTCTATGTCTATTATTTGCTCACATGACATGATTGCCATGATTTCCTCTAGTATGTTGCATCTTCGCACTACTAGCTTGCACAACTTGATTACTATGCTTGATTATGTCGCATCACCAATGATTCATACTTTCTCATTTCATACGGTTGATGACACCCATCTATATGCTTTGCATATGATTGTTATTGCTTCTTGTCACATACCTCCATGTGTTGCCTCTCTCATGCTAGATGATTTGCCATGTATTGAGTGCAATTATGCCTTTAGTCTTGATAATGGGTTTGCCCCATAGCATTTTCGCATATATTTGGAGATTTTGACATTTTTCTTGTGAAGATTGCTTGTCTTGCCTCTTTGCACCATATACCTAGTGCCATGAATATAGCCATTGTTGCATAATATTATTCTTGCACTTGTGCTTCTAATGGTTATGTGCAAAAGAAGAAAACCATCAAGATGGATGATGTGTTTATCTACCATGCGCATACGTTCTTTGCCCTGTTTTGTGCATGTGTAGGAAACTTGGACCTCGTGTCAACTTCCACGTCACATGAGTTGACCATTCGAGCTCTTGAGAGCGAACCATCTCCTACCACGACGATTCTACATCGCATTTGCTTATACTTCGGCATTGTGAAGAATGCATAAGGACACGCCTTCAACGTGACATCTTTCTTGAGCATGGATATTGCGGATCATTCTACTTGTGTTGGTTGCACCATGAGACTTATTGGCCATCTTGGACCACTTGACTGCGCACTTGTTAGATATCTTGCTTTGACTTGTCACTTACACATTTCCATGCATCATGATATATATGCCTTGTGTGTTGCATCCAATTCTTGGATTACTTGCTCCTATCACATGTTTGGTTGCAACAATGTCATTCCTTCCCATATGCCATGTCCCGTTGATTGCTACATGATTGAATTCATTGCCTCACACATGATGAACAATTTCTCTTTCTATTGTGTTGGGTGCCATACTATCTTCACTACCCTTATGCATGTTATGCTTGGATTGTCTTGCACTTGACCCATGTGTTTAGACACTTCATTTCTTTTGGTGTTGTGAATGATTCCTATGCCTACCATAGACCTTTCATTGAGCGCTTTGCCCATGTTTGCTATGATCTTGAGGTAGATGCTTATTCACTTGTCCAACATATTTGCGTCACTAGCTCACATTTACATGCTTGTCCCCATGATATCTTTGCTTGTGCTCAATTTATGTGCTTATATGCCATGTCACAATCCTTTGTCAAACCATATGCTTTGCATGATGACGACACTTGTTTGGTGAATCACCTCTTGAATGCTTGGTTTTGCACTAACGCTAACCACATTTGTTTTTCTAAGTGTTTGTTGTCTTTGCTCCTATTGAAGGAATCACTAGACGGCGCGACATTGGAAAGTGCCTATTTCGAGCTTCAAGATGACAAGTTCTTGGTGAACTTCCACTTCTACATGGCGAAGCCATCTCTTTCCCATGGTGATTTGGTTTCGATCCGAGGTCGGATCTTTACCAAGGGGGGAGATGATGTGGAGCATCCTATGGACATCACCATGTCAAGAGTCCGTTCAGCGAGTAACATGTGCGACATCTACTTCACATACACAAAGGTGAACAATCTCCTTTACACATGTTCACTTGACCCCTTCGAGGATGGTATACTACATGACACTCCACTCGTGTGCATGCATAGGTATTGTCGGAATGGTACGGACTACGAGGAGGAGAGCGAGCGCAAGTGTACAAGTACACCATCCACGAGGGAAGCGTGGAAGTGAAGATGGAAGAAGGAGCTGCGAAGTCTACAATGACCGGACGACCGGAAGCCACCGGGCGTCCGACACTCTACAGCGCCCGGACGATCGACGTCCACTGGATGTCCGACGCGTCCATGCCAGGACCAGGCGGGAGTTCTACAACGGTCGGACGGCCGACAACCTCCGGTCGTCCGACAAGCCCTAGCGCCCGGATGACCGGCGCCACTTTCATAGAGCAAAATTAGCGGAAGTCCGACGCCCTCCGAATGACCGGACCCCCGCGAGCGACCGGACGTCCGACGCCGTCCGGACGTCTGAGCCTGTCTGTGCGCAGCCGGGCCTTTGGCCTTATATCTCTCTCCCACTTACCCCTTTGTGGCTTAGACTATAAATAGACCTTCCCCTCATCCATTCTAGGGCTAGCAAAGTAGTAGCTCATTAGAGATAAAGCTTTGCTCATCCATTACGGATCTACTCCATGAGAGAGACCACGACCCCTCTTTGGAGAAGATCCCTTTGGATTCAAGACCTCCTCGCGGAGAAGACCATTAAGACCTCCTCACGGAGAATACCAGTTACCATTTGTATCATCCCTTGTTGATCGTGGATCTTGTATCTATTCTCGTGTTTCGAGGATCTAGCACATGTGTGACTTGATCTTGTTGGTTTGAGTGTTTTGCTTTGTGCCCCTTTGTAATTTCCCCTCGTGCTCTTCATGTTCACTGTGGGATCCGCTCCTTTCATGAAAGATCGGCCACATAGGGTTCCACCCTACATCAGGTGGTTTATAGAAAAACCAACTTGATCACGAACTCAACATAGCGGTTAGGTGACAACCTGATAATACTTCCAAGAAGATAATCAGAAAATCAAGAACCACCGATATGTTACTAAGCTTGAGAACAATATTGCATTCCAGGGCAAGACGATATGATTGAAAGAGCAGGGAATTAACATAATCCAAACTCATTGATCAAACAGTGCACTAGAAAAAAGGACAAGGTATCACAATCTATCTTAGAATGATGATTCAATAACCAACACGTTAAGAATGAAATTATTGTCCTTTAACTACCAAGCAATGAGGTTGCTAGGAGTATTGGTTTCACACATCACGATTCATCTGTCGGCATTCCGGTTACAATAGCACAGGGACCGAGGAATGAATAATGATGGCGAGAAGTATCACTGCATCAAGAGTTCATGGGATGGTGTGCAATTCCCATGATATTCTTGACATGTAGAACAAACTAGAAGCTGGATTGGATATCTTACTCTGAAGAATACAATTGCTTCGACCCAATCCTAGAAATGGATGAGGTACTGGAGTTTGCTTCTCCTAGTCACTCTGAAATAGAATGACTTGACAGACAACAAGGGTAGAAGGCATTGATGAACACGGATGCAAAAATACTCCCGACTATCAAGTGATACACGAGGGTCAGAATACCACTAAAAAGGGACAACTCAAAGGGACATATATCTTTCTGAGTTGTGGATGCATAGATTAGTATGTCAAGCAAAACTTAACATTTCTTCCGGATAACCCATGCAGAAAGGTAGAACTGGCAGATTCACATTGTAGAATGGAGAACTCATCAAGAGCACTCTCGTTGTGATCTTTTGGTTCAAAAGAACTTCTGCCATAATCAGTTCATGCTATTTGGAAGAAGAAAATACCACGGACCTCGAGTACTATCGAAAGGTTACTAATATCCTAAAGGAACTAGCAAACACTATCAACATGAGGTAAGTAGGGTGAATCTCGTGTTCAAAAACCCAGGAATAGAATGACTACTAACTAAATGGCATCACGGGATCCTTTTAAAAATGATGGCCAGAATTATCACACTGGAAATACAAAACATAGCTGGATTACTAGGATGTTCTCTAAGATACCCTAGTGCCATAATAACTTCAACATATATGTCGAGGCAATGGAGTACCTCAACACACCGATTAGTGTGCTTAATCTAACCCAAAAGGACATCGGGTACATGGAGGAAAGATTTGCAAGTGCATCAGATTGTTTACAAACCTGGGATGACTCGGACAGCATAATGGTTGTAAATGCTCAAAAATATTTGAGACATCCAGCAAAATGGTGCCATAACCACTCAACATCACAATATCAATGTTTCGAGAGCAACTGTCGACACACGGAGGTGGTAAGAACTGAACTGAGGCTTGAATCTAACATCCCTACAAGTCTATGGATTAGTAACACGTGATCCTGATAGATAGATGAGAAAGCCTAGTTTCTTAACCCCGTAGAAAAGAAGAGGGTGACTCAGATCAAAGGGACATAAGGTAAAGGAGTAAAAAGAGCATTACGTTCCCTTCCACAATGAATTCCCTTATATAAATAAAGCATTTCTAGACTCAACTTCGACCAGTTTGGCTTGGTAATCCTACAGGCACTTAGGCTCTGATACCAAAGCTGTAGGGACCCCGATCCTAGGTCACACTGATCAAGCATGTAACACATCATATAACTTTGTCGCCTCACGCACGGTATTTGTTGGGGATGTGGTTATTGGAGGTAAACCGGCTAGGAGTAGCCAGGTTAGCTCCATGAAGATAGAAGCCCATGAAGATGTGAAGATGGTGGCGCTTTACGAAGGCCCAAGGCCCAAAGGCGGGTTAAAGCCTGTAGATGTAAACTGACTCTGTCATATAACTTGTATTGTAAGTTAGAGGAATAGAGACCGAGCCGGACACGTCTATGATCCGGTCTCGGGACTCTATAAACCGGCGGGCGTCAACCTATGTATATAAAGGGACGACCCGACCGTGGTTTGAGGACAACAGACAACAACTCGAGAGCCAGGCAAAGCGGATTCGCTCCCTGGTCATCAAAACCCTAGCAATACCAAATCACAACTAGACGTAGGCTTTACCTTCATCAAAGGGGCCGAACTAGTATAAAACCCCTCGTGTCCCCTTGTCCGGTTTAACCCCTTTAAGATAACCCATAGCGATGGCTCCACGACTAAGTCCTTTCACGAGGACATCTGCTGTGACAAACCCACGACAGTTGTCGCCCACCGTGGGGCTATCGCACGATGGTTTCGAGTTCTTGAAGGGCTGCTTTGATGGACTCAAGGGATACGCTGTGGGCCGGATGACGAAGAGTCGTCGTGGCAAGCTCTACATCGACGACGCAGGATGGGGTCCAGAGGCCGGTTCAATCGAATACGAGTATCGAGTCCCCTTTGGTGGGATTCACGTCTTCATCGGCAAGATCGGCGAACCGGGCCCTGAGCTAGACACCTGGACCGACATCGTCAAGACGGCTCAGCGTGCAAGCCCTTCCCCGGTTCAGCCCGCAGCAAGGCATGTTTTCGTAGGTGTCATCCACGGAGCGGAATATGAGGATGGACCGGCATCTGATGGAGAAACCGTTGTCTGCTCTGATGATGAGTCTTCAACTGGAGAGACCGAATCGCTGTATCAGTTGCAGGACGGCCGGGTTAGCGGAGGGTCCGATGGCAGCAGTATTCCGGACCCCCTCGATCTTCCAAACAGGGTCGCTATCTTCATGGCCGGTACACAATCAGCACACCACTCATCAACTGCCGCGGCAATGATCTCCAGTTTAGTGACAGCAACGCCGGCGGGGGCAGCGGGCTCTGTGCCGCCTCCGGCTCTAGTTATGTCTGACTTGTTCGACGCTTTGGCAACATTGATGGCCACGGAGGTGGACGCAGCAGCCCAGGACCAGCACAATGCGGACATTGTGAAGGTGAAAGATCAGATACCTCCGGCTAAAGTAGACCTAGCATTAGAGAATGCTAGGATGGCTACGGAATGGGCCGAGTTGGAAGCTCAGGCCTACCGGTTTAGGCTGGATCAGAATGCCTCAAAGGAAGTCATGAGAAGAAGATACCGGTCACATCTCCCGCCGGGTTATGAGCCAAGAAATGTCTTCAACACGCCAGGAGCAGGAACTAGTAACCAGCCAGTGTTAAACCGGACGGAGGCGCCAGGAACAGGAGTGCCCGTTCAGCCGCGCATGATGGACCCACCTTGCCAAAACAACATTGTGCCGCAGTATGTTCCGATGCCCCCAGGGCATTACTCCAACCCGTTGGACAACATTGTGGCCTCGGCTGCACGATTGGCAGCCGTCCCAACCGACAGCGAGTCACCGGCTGCGATTGAGGCACGACGGGCTAGAGAGCTCCTTCAAATAGCTTTAAACCAGCAGCATGCTTATTCGCATAGTTGTGAGAGGATTCATTCCACCCCCCGCCCGAGCCGGAGCTACAGCAGGCACGTTGAGGATGAACCGGCCGTGTCAAGCAGTGCACGTCGCCGTAACTCGCCGCGAGGGCACAACCCGGCCAGGGGAGGTGCCAATGCACAGGATGTGGTGGATCATAGTCGTGCACGTCGAGAGGCCGAGTTAGAAGCTCTACATGGAGTTCGTCAACCTACTTCGGTTCACCCTACTGCTTCAGTGGAGCCAGGTGTGGTCTTCAGTTCCTTAGGGGTGCCGTGTCTCACCCCCGGTTTGCGTAATGTACGACTGCCCAAGGATTTCAAGGGACCTCGTAAGGTACCCAATTACACCGCTGAATTGCAAACAAAGGCATGGGTTGAAAGCTACGAGATGGCAATGGAGATGTTAGATGTGGATAAAGCTGTGTGTGCTAAATACTTCACCATGATGTTGGAGGGGACAACTCGTACTTGGTTAAAAAGATTGCCAGCTAACTCTGTCGGATCATGGGCCGAATTAAAGCACCGGTTTATCCAGAATTTTAAGGATACTTATAAGCAGCCTATGTCAATTGTGGATCTGGCAGCTTGTGTCCAAGAGGATGGGGAGTCTACAACCCATTGGGTGAAATGGGTCTCAGCTATTCTGCATTCGTCGGATCGCATCAATGCAGATACCGTAGTGTTAACGTTGGAGGGCAATTGCCGGTTTCTGCCACTCAAACAGAAGTTAGGAAGGCTCAAACGTCACTGCAATGATATGTCAACGCTTATAGCCGCTTTGGTTAAATATGCCGATTCAGATAATACCAAAGACCCTGACTCAGAGGAGGACAAACCGGGGAAAGGAAAGAAAAACCGCAACAAGGGACAGCAACATAACTCGGCAGGTCATGGGAATAATGGTAAGCGCAAGGCTGACAATAGTTTGGACTTTGTTGCTAACACTAATGCTCAGGATAACGGTCAGCGTCATAAGGGCAAGCAGCCCCAGAGGGGCAGAGCTTCAGGCCCCAATCTGGAGCGCTTGTTAAATCAACCTTGTCCAAAGCATGGATCAAAGGAGAAGCCAGCGTCACCGTGTACCCTCGACGCCGGGGGTGATGCACCGTAGCTCGCGTCGAAGGAGGTCCGACCGGCAGCGTGATACGCAGGACAGCCGGCAGAAGCTTTTGTAGACCCGAAGCCCCGCTTACCCGGGAGGGACCCCGTCAGGGCTCGCGGCGGCTATGGGCTGCTCTAGGTCTATTCGCTCGCCCCTAGAGCCTTGTGATTCCGCAGCCCTCCGGCATGAAGAACTAGCGAAGAACGAGAAGAAAGATACAAGGGAGAGATAAAAACTAGATGAACACGAAAAAGTAGTAGATGTGTTTATTCGATTGGTGTTGTTTCAATCGGCCGTCACCCCCAACATATATAAGAGGCGGCTGGACTTCCCGTACAAGCAAAGGATTTATCTAGGATTTCCTTACAAGAAAATTACATCAATTCACGTCCACAACCCTAGTCAAATTCGGACTGGTTTTATCCGAACTTTCCAAAACTGTTCGGTTTAAACTGGCTGCACCTTGCGGGTATTTTTTGCGGTGGTAAACGATCTCGGATGAAAACAAGCCCAAAAGGAGCCTTGACCGTTTCGACGAGACGAACAACTTTCATGTTGAAGGTTTTTTTATCAGAGATCATCTTGAGGGTCAGATCGGTCTCGCAACACAGGCTATTTCCTCGCGCTACCCGTCACACATGTGTCTGGTGGGGCGCGCCACATCTCACCTCGTGACAGGGCTGCACTCCGATTGCTCTAACTTTTGCATATGAACTCGGATTTGAACGATTTTTATATCAAAATCGATCGTTTCGACGAGACAAAGACAACCCGTGTAGATCATCTTTTTTCATTTGAGGTCGTCTTGGGGGCTTAATCGGCTCAACTATACTTTGAATATAAGATCTTGGTACTTTGAGCATAGTTTCGGCCTTCGAGATGAAATCGGACGGCGATGACCCAAATTTCAAAGATGTTCATATCAATAATACGGAACTCTTTCATGTAGATCACTTCTTCATTTGAGGCCATCTTAATTATGTTTTCGACCATGCCAAAAACTGGTGTCAACACATGCCCCCCTGTTTTTCGGCAAAACTTGTGAGCCGAAAAATAATTTGCACGAAGTTTTTCTAAGCACGATGTCAACACTCCATCTGCCATTTGTACGTGCTTAGGACGATAGGTATATATCGGCCATTTAGATTAGCAACAAAAGTGAAGCTAATCGAACATATGATGATTTTGTAATACCCTTTCATGATGGAAGAAATTATATTGCATCCATGGATTAAAATAAGCCCATTGAGGGTAACCAATCATACCTGATGACGAATTCCATGGCATAGGCATCAATGGCATAGTTGAAGAATATGGATAATGTATAGACTGAAGATGTTGAAACCTTCAGCTTGGTCCTTCATAGTTTTCACTATTTTCCTTCTTCACCTTTGCCGCACTCCTTGTAAAGGAAGCTCGCACATAATTCTTATTTTGAATACTTCCTTTTGGAAACCATGCCATGTTTCTCTTTTCAAGTTCTTGTGCACTAAGCTTTTGCAACTTCTTCTTTTGCCAATACGATAAGCCAAGTGGGCACCCCGGCTGCGATTTTGTTTGAAGTAATGGCAATTCTTGTTTTACCTTGTGCACTCTCTTCTTCCCTTCAGATTTGGCACTTGATTGGCTTGCTTCATTGCCTTTTATAGCCAATTTCAATAATTTAATTGAATCTTTATCATTTGAGATCATAGCTGAAGTGGCACTCTTACGACCATCTCTTTTGACATGGTAGACTTGCTCAACCACCTCCTTATTGTTCCTTGTGTTTTGGACCGATTCTTTTTTGTTGAAACGGTCTTGAACATATGACTGCTCATTGAATGTTGGTCTTCTTGGAGTTGCATAATATTGGCGAGATGGTTTATAATAATATGGAGAATGTGCCCTTGTATTATACTTGTCCCATGATGGATATGGATTTATGTGAGCATAGGGAGGCATCCACGACATTGGCAGTGACGGCCCAAAATAAGGATATGAATAAGTTGCATTCAAATTCTCTTCTTGCCAATATCGATCCTTAGATTTGTGCCTAGGGGGTGATCTTGATGCTTTTGCATTAGTTGGCCGATAAGCACTGCTCTCCTTAGTTATCTTCTGATATTTTTTCAATAGTTGCGCGAAAGTGACTTTTGGCTTTTTACCTTTGTGCTTACGTCGACTTTTGTTTTCTTTAGTTGTGCTTGCACCGATCTTTGGATTTTCTTGTTGCCCCCCAGTCCTTGGCGTCTCCATTGTAGCTTCGATGAAATTTTCGCCCTCAAGATTATGTTCATTATGCTCTTCAACAATTTCTTTACTTGAAAGCTTAATCCCATCACCTGTAGTTTTTACCTTCTCTTTAAATGGATCGGCTTGAAGTAGCCGATGCAAAAACTTTCTGCCATCGGGACCAATCGGAATAGACTGGTGATCTCTTGGTGTCTCGGCAAATTTCAATCGTCCTTTATCAATGGCCGATTTAACTATTTGACGGAACATGTTGCAATCCTCAAAATTATGCTTGGACGAATCATGCAACTTACAATACATTCGTCCCTCGACGGATGGCTCAACTTGGTGATCAAGAATTCTAATATAATTATTTCTCAACAACAAATTAAATATTTGATCACACATGCTTGAATTGAAGGTAAAAACATTATTCTCTATCCGATCTTCTTGTGAGAACGGCTTTGGAGTTAAGCAAACGAATGGTTCAGATTTTGCATCACCCCATACGGCTATGCATTGTGTTTTGCACTCTATCTCCGATGTCTTTGGATAAGAAACTATACTAGCATCGGTTTGCTCAGAGGATTTTAACCTTGGCTTTAAATTTCTGAAACGAAAATAGTTAGAACATACATGTCTCAGTTGAGACCAAGTGTAAGCTATGTAAGAAATAAGCAAAGCTACCCAATTATATATGAACTTTAAATAAAGCAATGGGAAAAGCTTTGGCTGCAGTAATAAGTCACTATCGGTCTCTTTGAATGGTACAATATAGTGACCGATATGCTTAGTAACAATTTTATTGCTAACAAGTAAATTGCCCTTCTTCATTGGTCTTTGAAAATTACTTATTAGAATTTTTCTAATAGATGCATCAACAATAAAGTTGTGACCAAATCTGAAAATAGGTAAATTATTTGCTAGACATACCTCTTCGAATATGTTGGGAGAGCATGATGATTGCATATGATGAATAATATTGTGCTTTGCTTCTGGATGACTTCCCAACACCATGTCACAATTTTCTTCTTGATTTCGTGCATCATAAATTTGAAGATCTTCGTCAACCGAACTTTGTTCGGCTACTTGCTCTTGTCCTTGAAGCTTGTAAATTTCTATGGCACGAAACTCATAGGGCAGGAAGTAGGTTCCATTAACTTCAGAAAAATCAAACATGGTTGTTTTGCTATGCTTGCCATGCCCTTTCTCAATAATGCTAGCCTCTTTGGAATTGATGGATTCGGAATATATACTACTTGATTCGGCTTTTTCAACCGAAACACTTTTAGTTTCCGAATCATCATTCTTTTTGTCGGTTATATCAATTGGCAAGGCTTCTTTTCTTTGAGCCAATTCCCTATCAATTCTCTCTTGGTGAAGTACCTGCACCCTATCGCGCAAAGCTTTAACTCCCCTCTCAATTCCAGCCTGCTCTAGATTAGTTTGCCTCCCAATGCTTTTAGAAACTTTCGGCAATGAAGTGTTAGTGTTGCCGAAATTTTGCACTTGTGTAGGGGATGTATAATATGTTGTGGTACTAGGTGGAGGTGTATGCACTGCTGTATAACCATATGCTCTTTCGCCAATCCTATCAATGCATGTAGTTTCATCTTCTTGCAAAACTCTAGCCTTTATTGCAGCATAATCAGGAAACAACCCCTTTTCATATTGTTCAAGGCAAAGAGCACTAATTTTCTTGTTTTGTGCCAAGATCTTTTTTAACGCAGCCACAAGCGCTTCTGGAAGGGATTGCTCCACAATACTTTCGGATTCTTTCGGCAATGATTCGTGAGTGTTGCCGAAATTCTTGAATTGCGTAGAGTATGCATTATATGCTACAGTATTTGATGACGGCACATGTGTTCCTGTAAAATTTTCACTTATTCGGCTATGACCATGAAGATGCGGGGCCGAATTATGAACATCTACAGTTGCATACGGTGCTGAAAAATTACTAAAATGAGGTGTAGCATATGATGGTTGAGACTAACTGGCCGAATAGCTAGTAGTAGCATCTCCAATTCTCCCATGCATCGGCAAGGTTGGATTCACATACTGCAAATTAGTTGCCGATGAATAAAAATGTGAAACACTTTCTTCTATGCTATTGGAAATTTTAACATGAGGTGTTTCAAATTGATTAACCGAACACATCATGTTGTTCATCGGCATATGGATTTGTGGGGTTGCCGATGCATGAGAGTTAGGATACATATGTTATATGTTACTAGTATCATAAGAAGTTGAAACATGTAAATTACTTTGAATCGGCCTATGCACGTAATTAGATGCCTTATTTAAAAACTAGGGTTAGCCGATAGAGTATAATCATTTAACGATCTAGTAACATCATATGCATTATTTGCATCTACAGTAGGCAATTGGGTATTCATATTACCTTTGTAGATTGCAAACCCTAGATGACGATTTCTTCATAGCAAGAACGGGCCGGAGACCGTTTAAAACTTCGTCCCCAGCAGAGTCGCCAAAAAATGTATTCGCACATGAACACGTCACCGTGTACCCTCAACGCCGGGGGTGATGCACCGCAGCTCGCGTCGAAGGAGGTCTGACCGGCAGCGCAATACGCAGGACAGTCAGCGGGCACTTTTGTAGATCCGAAGCCCCGCTTACCCGGGAGGGACCCCGTCAGGGCTCGCGGCGGCTATGGGCTGCTCCAGGTCGATTCGCTTGCCCCTAGAGCCTCGTGATTCCGCAGCCCTCCGGCATGAAGAACTAGCGAAGAACGAGAAGAAAGATACAAGGGAGAAATAAAAAGTAGATGAACATGAAAAAGTAGTAGATGTGTTTATTCGATTAGTGTTGTTTCAATCGGCCGTCACCCCCAACATATATAAGAGGCGGCTAGACTTCCCGTACAAGCAAAGGATTTATCTAGGCTTTCCTTACAAGAAAATTACATCAATTCACGTCCAAAACCCTAGTCAAATTCGGACTGGTTTTATCCGAACTTTCCAAAACTGTTTGGTTTAAACTGGCTGCACCTTGCGGGTCTTTTTTGTGGTAGTAAACGATCTCGGATGAAAACAAGCCCAAAAGCAACCTTGACCGTTTCGACGAGACGAACAACTTTCATGTTGAAGGTTTTTTTATCAGAGATCATCTTGAGGGTCAGATCGGTCTCGCAACACAAGCTCTATCCTCGCGCTACCCGTCAGACATGTGTCTGGTGGGGCGCGCCACATCTCGCCTCGTGACAGGGCTGCACTCCGATTGCTCTAACTTTTGCATATGAACTCGGATTTGAACGATTTTTATATCAAAATCGATCATTTCGACGAGACGAAGACAACCCGTGTAGATCATTTTTTATTTGAGGTCGTCTTGGGGCTTAATCGGCTAAACTGTACTTTGAATATAAGATCTTGGTACTTTGAGCATAGTTTCGGTGTTCGAGATGAAATCGGACGGCGATGACCCAAATTTCAAAGATGTTCATATCAATAATACGGAACTCTTTCATGTAGATCACTTCTCCATTTGAGGCCATCTTAATTATGTTTTCGACCATGCCAAAAACTGGTGTCAACACTTTCACAACTTGACTTTAAAATATTTGGTTTGGAGACCATCAAAGATCAATATGTGCATGATGCTGAATTTAAAGATGTATTGCAGAATTGTAAGGAAGGGAGAACTTGGAACAAGTTCGTTCTTAACGATGGATTTGTGTTTCGTGCTAACAAGCTATGCATTCCAGCTAGCTCTGTTCGTCTTTTGTTGTTGTAGGAGGCGCATGGAGGATGATTAATGGGACACTTTGGCGTCAAGAAGACAGAGGATATACTTGCTACACATTTCTTTTGGCCAAAGATGAGACGGGATGTTGAGCGTTTTGTTGCTCGCTGCACTACATGTCAAAAAGCTAAGTCACGACTCAATCCTCATGGTTTATATATGCCTTTGCCCGTACTTAGTGTTCCTTGGGAGGATATATCTATGGACTTTGTTTTAGGTTTACCTCGAACAAAGAAGGGGAGGGATAGAATATTTGTTGTCGTGGATAGGTTCTCGAAAATGACACACTTTATACCATGTCATAAAAGCGATGATGCTGTTAATGTTACTGATTTGTTCTTTCGTGAAATTATTCGCTTACATGGTGTGCCAAATACTATTGTTTCAGATCATGATACTAAATTTCTTAGCCCCTTTTGGAGATGTTTATGGGCTAAGTTGGGGACTAAGCTGCTTTTTAGTACTACTTGTCACCCCCAAACTGATGGACAAACTGAAGTAGTCAACAGAACATTGTCTACTATGCTTAGGGCTGTTTTGAAGAATAACAAGAAAATGTGGGAAGAATGCTTGCCTCATATTGAATTTGCTTATAATCGTTCATTTCATTCTACTACTAAGATGTGCCCTTTTGAAATTGTATATGGTTTCCTACCTCATGCACCTATTGATTTGTTGCCTCTTCCATCTTCGGAGAATGTTAATTTTGATGCTAAAGAACGTGCTGAATTGATTTTAAAAATGCATGAGTTAACTAAGGAAAACATTGAGCGTATGAATGCTAAATATAAACTTGCTAGAGATAAGGGTAGAAAACATGTTGTGTTTGTACCTGGAGATCTTGTTTGGTTACATTTGCGTAAGGATAGATTTCCTAATTTGCGCAAATCAAAGCTAATGCCACGTGTTGATGGTCTTTCAAGGTGTTAGAGAAAATAAATGATAATGCATATAAACTTGAGCTGCCTGCTGATTTTGGGGTTAGTCCCACTTTTAACATTGCAGATTTGAAGCCTTATTTGGGTGAGGACGATGAACTTTTGTCGAGAACGACTTCATTTCAAGAAGGGGAGGATGATGAAGACGTCAATACCATTGTTACACCCACAGCCCCTGCTGCTATACGTACTGGACCAATTACTAGAGCTCGCGCACGCCAATTGAATTATCAGGTACTTTCGTTTCTTGGTAACAATTCTAATGTTCATGAGAATATGATGCTGCCTAAATTGGATACATTTGTCTTGCTTACAAATGAAGGGCCTAACTTGGACAAGAAAGATGAACCTTGTAACAAGTTCAAGCGTGGAAATGATGGCATGCACAAGGGGATCCAGAACGGAGTTACAAGTGATGATTTTAGGACTTTGAAGCCACCATAAGGAGTGCATGAAGCCTTGGACGAAGTATACAAGATGCCACTTCATAAATTTCGTCCAGAGGCTATTTTAGGTGCTGCGTCACCTTATTATTGGGCCAGGCCCATGTATTTTCAAAATACTTAAGTATAGGCTGTTTTTAGAGTCCGTATGTGTGGGGAAACAAGAGTTAGGGTTGGTTTCGGACCCCTCCTCCAAGGGCCACAAAATTCCCCCCTCTTCCTCCATATATACAGCCCTTAGGGCGTCGTTTAGACTTTGGGTAGTTCGCCCTAGCTGCAACTTCGCGTACTTCGTTTGTGTCCAACGACCAGACCAAGACGTCACAGAACCCCACCTTGATCAATAAAGTTTTCATCTTATATTCACAATATCCAGATTGCAACCTCAGTTTCTTGCTTGTTCTTCGTTTTCTCGTAGGAAACAGGCCCTCGTGGTCAGGTTGATCATGCTCTGGCGTGGTCAATAACCCCTCGGAGTTGGTTTAGCGATTGCTAAGGCGCGACGTCCTCCCACGTTCGTAGTCGGATCGTCAAAGTCGACTTCCTCTAAAACCATAGCCACTATCTCATCGAAAGACGGGACACCTTTGCCTCTATCAGTCATGAGGGCTGACATAGACTTCGGCTTCTCTTGGCCGAGGTGCCGGGCAAGCCACTCGTCACGGATGTTATGCTTGAATGCCGCTAAGGCCTCTGCATCCGGACAGTCGACAATTTGGTTTTTCTTAGTTAGGAACCGTGTCCAGAATTGCCTGGCTGATTCCCCTAGCTGCTCAGTTATATGGCTCAAGTCATCAGCATCCGGTGGTCGCACATAAGTGCCTTGGAAGTTGTCAAGGAATGCGTCTTCCAAATCCTCCCAACTGCCGACGGAGTCTGCTGGCAAGCTATTCAGCCAATGCCGAGCTGGTCCTTTGGGAGGTACTTGATGGCATGCAGATCATCACCGCGAGCCATGTGGATGTGAAGGAGGAAATCCTCAATCCATACAGCGGGATCTACTGTACCATCATACGATTCGATATTTACGGGTTTAAAACCCTTCGGGAATTTGTGATCCATAACTTCATCAGTGAAGCATAGGGGGTGTGCGGTGCCTCTGTGTTGGGCTATATCACGAAGCAGTTCATATGAGTCTTGTCTGCTGTATTCGGCCCGACTGGATTTACTTTTAGTGTATTCGGCGCGACGGTCATCGTCCCACGTTGGCGCGCGCCCCCGTGACCCGTATATTTACCTTGCATGTTTTGCCCTGCTGCCAAATATGTCTCGCAGGTCCCGTGTGTTGCCCCGAGCCTTGGTATTTTTGTTTAAGTGGCGGCGGGGTGCAGGCTGAACTGCAGGCTGAAACACTTCTCTAGCTCGGCCATGAGGTGGCTGGTCAGCTGCATCGTACACTGGTGATGTAGGTTTCAATGCTTCCTCCTTGAGGTGAGGTAGCAACCTGCGCTTTGGGTAACTCTTGGAGGGGCACTCGAGTTCATATTCCTCGGCTGCAAGGAATTTGGTCCATCTGTCTGCTAGCAAGTCTTGATCAGCTTGAAGCTATTGTTGCTTTTTCTTTAGGATATTTGCTGTGGCCCTAAGCCGGTGCTTGAAGCGCTCCTGATCGATGGGATCCTCAGGCACGATAAATTCTTCGTCGCCGAGGCTCACCTCGTCTTCAAAGAGAGGCATGTAATTGTCCTCCTCCGATTCTCCATCCGCTGCTTGCTCTGGAGGGCTAGCTTGTTCACCCTCCCGCTCTACATCGTCCTAGAGGGGACTGTGGTTGTCCTCGGCACTATCCAGAGTGTTATTGTCTCTTGTGTCGGTATCACTACTTTTGCTATGGCGGGACTTAGAGAGGCGCCGCTGATGTCGGTGCTTGGGTTGCTTCTTGGAGGGGTCATCCTCCGCTGTCTCGTCGCCATTGCCTTCTTTGGGGGTGTCCACCATGTATATATCATATGATGAGGTGGCGGTCCAGCGCCCTGTGGGCGGTGGTTCCTCTTCGTCTCCTGCATCGTCGTCCATACCGTCGATGTCTTCGGAGTCGAAGTCAAGCATGTCTGTTAAATCATCGACAGTGGCTACTAAGTGGGTGGTGGGTGGGCAGCGAATTTCTTCGTCGTCCGCATCCCATTCTAGTCGGACATAGTTCGGCCAAGGTTCTCCTGACAAGGAGAGAGACCTTAATGAATTTAGCACATCGCCGAAAGGCAAGTGCTGAAAGATATCCGGGGAGGTGAACTCCATGATCGGCACCCAATCAGATTCGATGGGCACGGATGCAGGCGGCTCGGAGTCCGTGGCCGGAGATGAACCCAGTGGTTCGGCGACACGGCTCTTGTAAGGGGTGAAGTCAGTATCCGGCTCCATCGCCACTGAGAGTGCGGCCTCCATGGCGGGGTCTATCCCTCCGTCCTCGGATGGCGCAATTTGCTCCGGATTGAAGGCCGGAGTAGTTGCAGATGCAATCTCCCGAACACTGTCCGATGGTAGAGTTACGTCATGCTCGTCGTGATTGTGCGGCGCACCTGACATGGGCTCGAATCCGTCGAAGATCAAGTCTCCATGGATGTCGGCAATGTAGTTTAACTTTCCGAACCTGACCTGATGGCTAGGGGCGTAGCTCTCGATCTGCTCTAGATGGCCAAGCGAATTGGCCCGCAGTGTGAAGCCACCGAATACGAAGATCTGTTCGGGGAGGAAAACCTCACCCTGGACCGCATCGTTACCGATGATAAAAGGGGCCATCGAGCCGTATGGTGACGGCATAGTGGAACTCTCAATGAAAGCACCAATGTCGGTGTCAAAACCGGCGGATCTCGGGTAGGGGGTCCCGAACTGTGCGTCTAAGGCGGATGGTAACAGGAGGCAGGGGACACGATGTTTACCCAGGTTCGGGCCCTCTTAATGGAGGTAATACCCTATGTCCTGCTTGATTGATATTGATGATATGAGTATTACAAGAGTTGATCTACCACGAGATCGTAGAGGCTAAACTCTAGAAGCTAGCCTATGGTATGATTGTATCTTGTCCTATGGACTAAACCCTCCGGTTTATGTAGACACCGGAGGGGGCTAGGGTTACACAAAGTCGGTTACAAGGAAGGAGATCTACATATCCGTATCGCCAAGCTTGCCTTCCATGCCAAGGAGAGTCCCATCCGGACGAAGTCTTCAATCTTGTATCTTCATAGTCCAACAGTCCGGCCAAAGGATATAGTCCGGCTGTTCGAAGACCCCCTAATCTAGGACTCCCTCAAGAGGGATACCTTTTTACCTTTGCTTCTCCATCATTTTGTTTTCTTCTTTAGATTATGTGTGGGTTTAATCCTCTTTTTGGAGCTCCTTATTAATGAGATTGGTTTAATAGAAGGCTCATCCTCGTTACCTGATTCATCATAAGAAATAATAGGAGGATATTGGGAAGTCTATTCCCTTTCATTAGTATTCTCTTGATCTTCTATTTGTTTTCTTGTCTTTATGTAATTGGCAATATAAGGATTTTCAATGCAATTCACTGCACAATACATATAAATTTCCTCTAGATCAAAATCAAGAACTTTATCAAGGACAAATTCTGAAAGATCCTTAGTTATACGTTTCATTTCTTCATAACTGTAATGCCCCGAGTCCGATGCGCCAGGTGTCTTCCAGTTATTCGTTGTTGTTGCCTTGTCATTCGCTTGCGTGTTGCGTATTTCCATGTCATCATGTGCATTGCATCATCATGTTTTCAAAACTTGCATCCGTCTGGGTCTTCCAGTTCTCTCCGTTGTTCGTTCTGAGCCTAGACACACTTGCACGCGCCCACGACATGTCCGAAATATTATTTTATAAGTTGCCAGAAAATGTTTTCGGAATGGGATGATAACTGGCGTGCGGTCTTGTTATAGTGTAGGTAGACCGCCTGCCAAGTTTCATCGCATTCGAAGTCCGTTTGATGCCCCAACGGATAACTATAGCGACAATATAGTCGGTCAAATGTCGGACGTTTTCGGTCTCCGGAAATAGTCGCCGGGCCGCTTTCCGACTCTCTCTGCTCAGCCCAAGGCCCCTCTTCACAGCCCACCTGCAGCCCACCTAATCCCCCTCCGCTCCGAACCGTCCGATAGTGATCGAACGGCTCTGAAACGGACTAAAACCCTCTCTCCTAGCCCCCTGCCTATAAATGGACGGCCTTCCACTTCCATTTTTGTTAAAAACCCAAGCCTCCCTCATTTTCGGCGCCGCCCAATCATCAGCCGCCGCCACCTCCCACCTTCTACTCCATTTATGTGCCTGCCTGCTTCCCCGCCGCCACTTGGCGTGCCGCAGTTCGCCAGCCGCCGCCAGCCACCACCAGCGCCGCCACCCTCGGCCTATCGCGTTGCGCCACCTGTCCCCAGCGCCTCCCCATGCCCCTGTGCCGCCGCGCGGCCCGCCAGGACCCAGATTGAGCCCTGGGAAGCCCATCGAAGCTGCAGCCCCGAGCGCCCGCACCTCCAGCCTCCTGCGTGGACGACCCTGAGCTTCGTCACCCGTGACCCGCTGCCTCCACCCCGTCGCTCGCTGGAGACCAAGGTCGCCGGAGGCTGCGACCACCTCTCCGACCAGCAGGTCAATAGCTACGGGCCTCTCTGATACGTTCCCAACGTATCTATAATTTTTGATTGCTCCATGCTATATTATCTACTATTTTGGGCAATATTGGGCTTTATTACCCACTTTTATATTATTTTTGGGACTAACCTATTAACCGGAGGCCCAGCCCACATTTGTTGTTTTATGCCTATTTTAGTGTTTTGAAGAAAAGGAATATTAGACGGTGTCGAAACGGAACGAAAACAACTGGAGAAGTTATTTTTGGAAGGAAACACACCTGATGGACTTGGACCCCACGTCAAGGAAGGAACGAGTTGCTCACGAGTGTGGGGGGCGCCCCCCTAGGGCGTGCCCCCTATCTCATGGGGCCCTCGTGGCTCCCCTGACGTACCTCCTGCACCCATATATACCTACGTGACCTAAAACTTCCAGAACACACAATAGATCGGGAGTTCCGCCACCAGAAGCCTCCGTAGCCACCAAAAGTCAATCGGGACCCTGTTCCGGCACCCTGCCGGAGGGGGTGGATCCCTCACCGGTCGCCATCTTCATCACCCCTGTGCTCTCCATGACGAGGAGGGAGTAGTTCTCCCTCGGGGCTGAGGGTATGTACCAGTAGATGTGTGTTTGATCTCTCTCTCTCTCTCTCTCGTGTTCTTGATTTGGCACGATCTTGATGTATCGCGAGCTTTGCTATTATAGTTGGATCTTATGTTTCTCCTCCCCCTCTTCTCTTTTGTAATGAATTGAGTTTTCCCCTTGAAGTAATCTTATCGGATTGAGTCTTAAAGACTTGAGAACACTTGATGTATGTCTTGCCGTGGATATCTGTGGTGACAATGGGATACCACGTGCCACTTGATGTATGTTAAGGTGACCAACTTGTGGGTTTCGTGACATTGGGAACCTATGCATAGGGGTTGGCACACGTTTTCGTCGTGATTCTCCGGTAGAACTTTGGGGCACTCTTTGAGGTTCTATGTGTTGGTTGAATAGATGAATCTGAGATTGTGTGATGCATATCGTATAATCATACCCACGGATACTTGAGGTGACATTGGAGTATCTAGGTGACATTAGGGTTTTGGTTGATTTGTATCTTAAGGTGTTATTCTAGTACGAACTCTAGGGCTGTTTGTGACACTTATAGGAATAGCCCAACGGATTGATTGGAATGAATAACTTTGAGGTGGTTTCGTACCCTACCATAATCTCTTCATTCGTTCTTTGCTATTAGTGACTTTGGAGTGACTCTTTGTTGCATGTTGAGGGATAGTTATGTGATCCAATTATGTTAGTATTGTAGAGGGAACTTACACTAGCGAAAGTATGAACTCTAGGCCTTGTTTCAACGCAATGCAATACCGTTTACGCTCACTTTTTGTAACACCCCGGATGTAACTTTCCCAATTTGTACTCCAACTCTTGCCGTTTCCGGTGTTAAGTTATATTTATTTCTCGGGTTCGGGTCTTTGTCTCCGTGTGTTGTTGTCTTTGTCATGCATCTCATATCATGTCATCATGTGCATTGCATTTGCATACGTGTTCGTCTCATGCATTCGAGCATTTTTCCCGTTGTCCGTTTTGCATTCCGGCGCTTCGTTCTCCTCCAGTGGTCATTTCTAGCTCCCTTTCGTGTCTAGGGATTAAACATTTCCGGATTGGACCGAGACTTGCCAAGCGGCCTTGGTTTACTACCGGTAGACCGCCTGTCAAGTTTCGTACCATTTGGACTTCGTTTGATACTCCAACGGTTAACCGAGGGACCGAAAAGGCCTCGTGTGTGTTGCAGCCCAACACCCCTTCAATTTGGCCCAAAACCCACCAAACTCTGCTCCATCATCTAGATCGTTCGATCACGATCGCGTGGCCGAAAACCGCACCTCATTTGGACTCTCCTAGCTCCCTCTATGCCTATTTAAAGGCCCCCCCGTTTTTTGGATCGTGTCCTCCCCCGAAACCCTAAAAAAAAGAGATCTCCGCCGCCGCCGGACAACGTCCGCGCCGAGACGGACGTGTCCGGATCCGCCGCGGCCTACCGCCGCCCACCACGTGGCACTCGCCTGTCCCCGCCGCCGCCCGGGAGCCCGAGGCCGGCTCCCGCGTGGCACTCGCCTGTCCACCGGCGCCGCCCCGGCCCCTTCCTCTCCCTGGCCAGCCTCCTCCTCTACTCCAGCAAGAACTCCGGCGAACAGGAAATCTGGCGACCTCGATTTCCGCGCCGTCCAGATCTGGACCTGAGGATCCCCCGGTTGAGTCTTGTCCCCCGAACCCTAATTTTTATGCATACTTTGACCTGTGATATCTCCGCATCCGTCGCTCCGATTTGAACATATAGTATATCAAAATGTTCGTATCGATGAGTACATCATTTCATTCCATTGCATAATTTTCATTTGAGTGCATCTTGACGCCCGAAATGCTGTTAGAAGGAGGCTTCGTGAGTAAATTGTCAGATCTGCTAGTTCATCTTAGACTTTTGTCATTTTTGCCATGATTGTTGTGTGCATGATATGCCCATGAGTCCTACAGATGTTTTGTTAAGAATTTTGTTATCTTTCCAGAGGTGCAACCCATGCATTTTTGTGATGTGTGTGGTGATTTGTGCAAGCTTGCAAAGTGAGGCACCCGGTAAATCTGTTTTCTGGGACTTAGTAGTTTTCACCAAGTCTGGGATTATTTAGTTCATGATGCCATATGTTCATGCTATTTCCTAGTGATCCGTGCCTCTTTTGAGGATGATCAGTAAAGGAGTTTTGTTAATATTGTTATGCTCTATTCATCCCTGTCTTTGTTTGCAATTATGGAGCACCCTAGCTTGAGTCAATCAAGCTCTACTTTTGCTTCGTTGCGAATCTGGGCAGATCGTCAACTTGTTTGCGATTTGCCGATGTTATTGTAGTTCATCCGTGCACGCTATGCCATTGTTCTTGCCATGTCTAGATTGTATTTTGTGCCTTCTTAAGGGATGTATGCTTGTATTGCCATGACTTGCACCGTAGTGAGTGCATCGAGCTCGTAAACATGCCTTCGTGAGTTATGTTTCAGCATGTCCCAGTTTTCACTAAGTCTGAAAACTGATTATGTTTTTGCTATGTTCGGGTGCTTGTTAGTATATTTTGTGATCCCTTTTGGCTCAAGTTCACCAAGGGATTTTTGTTAATCTTGTTGAGTAGCTCCATGCCATGTATTTCTTTGTCATGTTCAGGTCCTGTAGCATGTTGTTTTGTTGCTCCGAAGAGGGCTATATGATCTGAAATTCTAGATCTGTTTACCATTTGCGTTTTTGCCATGCTTGTTTGAACCTCCTAATGGATGAATTGGCCGTAGCTCAGTGCTAGGCTTTTGTTAAGCATCTTGTGTGCATCCCTTCCATGTATTTTGTTGTCATGTTTGGATGATGTAGCATGTTCATCTCATTGCATTTAGATGCCTACTTGCTGTAAATCGCAGACCGGTGTAATTTTTGAATCGCTTGCCATTTCCAAACCGTAACTCCGATTCCAGCGTTCTTTATATCGTTTTCAAGCGATTTCATCTCATCTTTCCAATGGAACCCCTGGAATTCCAATTTGATGCCAGGTTCATGCATTTCCTGTCACATCTTGCATTTTGCATCCCACATAGCATATCATCTTTGCATCGTGTTGTTTCAGTTTGCACGTGGTTGATTGTACAAGGACTCCAGAGGTGGACGTGTTATCACTTGGGATGATTTCCGTTGAGATTTCGGAACTCGTCATATTCCACAGAGCGTGGTTGAAAACAAGCGTGAGGAATTCCGCAATCTGAAGCAAGGCTCTTTGTCTGTCTATGATTACAACAAGTTGTTCCAGAAGCTCGCCCGCTTTGCCAAGCAGGACGTCCCTGATGAGAAGAGCATGATATACCAGTTCAAGGGTGGCCTCAGAGAAGAAATTCAGCTAGCTCTTGTCCTCTTCGAGCCCTTGAGATACGATGAGTTCTACAACATGGCACTGAAGCAAGAGGCTGCTCAGTTGAGATGTGATGCTTCCAAGAAGCGAGTCAGAGATGTTACTCCCTCTTCCTCTACTCAAGTGGCCAAGCAGCAGAAGTTTTGGCTTCCTCCTCCTCCGTTCCGTCAGCCGTATCAGCAGAAGAGCAAAGGTGGCAGTGGTTCTTCCCACCCACCCAACCCTGGCTCTCAGAACAAGACTTCGTCTCAAGCTCCAAGATCGAGTGCTCCGTATCACCGTCCGCTTTCAGAGGTCACATGCAACAAGTGCCAACAGAAGGGTCACTATGCCAACAAGTGTCTCAACCAGAGGCGTCTTCCTCCTCCTCCTCCTGTCAGATCGGCAAGTACAGCTGTGGTCAAGCATAAGCCCAAGTTCTCCAAGGTTAATATGGTGAATGCAGCTCAGGCAGAGGACTCACCAGATGTGATCATGGGTAACCTTCCTGTTAATGATATTCCTGCAAAAGTTCTTTTTGACCCGGGTGCATCGCATTGCTTCATTTCCAAACCTTTTGCATCAAAGTATGAGTGTGATTATCAGTATCTGCAAAGTTCCTTGCAAATTGTGTCACCGGGCAAGCATATGACAGCTAACACCTGCGTCCCGGAGGTTACTCTCACATTGGGTGACTACAAGTTCCTTTCTTCCCCAATTGTTCTTGGTAACTCGGATATTGATCTTATTCTTGGAATGGATTGGCTTTCTAAGCACAAGGCACATCTTGATTGTGCTGCCAGGCAGATTCAATTGACTCATTCGTCTGAGGATGTAATTGTCTTTGCCGCTCGGGATAATACCATTCGTCTGTTTTCTCTCAATGAGAAGGGTGAATTGGATGCCATCTCTCAAATTCCAGTCGTTTGCGAATATCAAGACGTCTTTCCAGAAGAGCTCCCAGGAATGCCTCCGCACCGGCCAGTTGAATTCGTTATTGATCTTGAGCCCAGCACGGAACCTGTGTGCAAACGTCCTTACAAGCTCGGACCTGAAGAGTTGAAAGAGCTGAAGAAGCAACTCGATATGCAAGAGAAAATGGGTCTTATCCGGCCTAGTTCTTCTCCGTGGGGTTGTGGTGTTCTTTTTGTGAAGAAGGATGGAACGGACCGACTTTATGTTGATTACCGTCTAGTGAACAAGAAGACCATCAAGAACAAATACCCACTTCCCAACATCAATGAGCTGTTCGAACAACTCAAAGGTGCCCAAGTATTCTCCAAGCTTGATCTCCGTATGGGTTATCACCAAATTCGCATTCGTGAAGAAGATATTCCCAAGACAGCATTCAGAACAAGCTTTGGTTCATATGAATACACTGTCATGTCTTTTGGCCTCGCCAACGCTCCTCCGACGTTCTCTCGCATGATGAACTTCATCTTCAACGCCTACACCAATGACTTCGTTTTGGTCTATCTCGACGACATTCTGGTTTTCTCGAAGAACAAGGAAGATCATGCCAAGCACTTGCTTTTGGTTCTTGATAAGCTAAGAGAACATCAGTTCTACGCCAAGTTCTCCAAGTGTGAATTTTGGCTTGATGAGGTTCTTTATCTTGGTCATATCATCTCTGCCAAGGGCATTGCCGTGAATCCTGAGAAGGTGTCTGCAATTGTGAATTGGGAACCTCCTCAGAATGTGAAGCAACTCCGCAGTATTCTCGGTCTCGCAAGCTATTGCCGAAGATTCGTTGAAAACTTATCTAAGATCGCGAAGCCTCTCTCAAATCTTCTTCAGAAGCACGTCCAGTATGTTTGGTCTCCGGAGTGTGATATTGCTTTCAACACTTTGAAAGAGAAGTTGATCACTGCTCCAGTTCTGACTCCGCCTGATGAATCCAAGTCGTACGAGGTCTTTTGTGATGCCTCTCTCCAAGGTCTTGGTGCAGTATTGATGCAAGAGAAGAAAGTTGTTGCTTATACATCTCGCCAGTTGAAGCCTAATGAGAAGAACTACCCCACTCATGATCTCGAGTTGGCGGCAGTAGTGCATGCTCTTTTGACTTGGAGACATCTTCTATTGGGAAGAAAAGTGGACATTTTCACTGATCACAAGAGTCTCAAGTACATCTTCACTCAGCCTAATCTCAACCTCAGGCAAACTCGAGGGGTCGAAATGATTCAAGAGTATAATCCGAGTATCGAGTATACTCCAGGCAAGGCCAATGTGATTGCTGACGCATTAAGCAGGAAGGCATACTGCAACAGTCTTATTCTCAAGCCTTATCAACCCGAGCTTTGTGAAGCTTTCCGCAAACTTAACCTGCAAGTTGTTCCTCAAGGTTTCCTCGCCAACCTTCAAGTCTCTCCTACCTTGGAAGACCAGATTCGCCAAGCCCAGCTTCTTGATGCTATGGTGAAAAAGGTGAAGATTGGGATTGCCAAGAGTCAGTCCAAGTACAAGTGCTACCGCCTTGATGACAAGGACACTCTCTTCTTCGAGGATCAAATTGTTGTACCCAAAGGTGAACTTCGTAAGGTGATCATGAACGAGGCTCACAATTCTCTCCTCTCCATCCACCCTGGGAGTACGAAGATGTATCAGGACCTTAAGCAAGCTTATTGGTGGACTCGAATGAAGCGCGAGATCGCTCAATTCATGAATGAATGTGATGTCTGCAGAAGAGTGAAGGCAGAACACCAAAGGCCGGCAGGTCTCCTCCAACCTCTTGCCATTCCAGAATGGAAGTTTGACCACATTGAAATGGACTTCGTGACTGGGTTTCCAAAGTCCAAGCGTGGCAATGATGCTATATTTGTTGTCATCGACAAACTCACCAAAGTGGCTCACTTTCTGCCTATCAAAGAGTCGATCACTACAGCTCAATTGGCGGAACTCTATACCTCTCATATTGTCTCTCTGCACAGTATTCCTCAAGTGGTCTCTTCAGACCGTGGCAGCATCTTTACCTCGAAGTTTTGGGATTCTTTCCAGAAGGCCATGGGCACAAACATCCGCTTCAGCACAGCTTTCCATCCTCAAACAAGCGGTCAAGTCGAGCGTGTCAACCAGATTCTTAAAGATATGCTCAGGCTTGTGTGATCTCCTTCGGCATGAAGTGGGAGGATTGTCTTCCTTATGCTGAATTCTCCTACAACAACAGTTTTCAAGCAAGTTCGGGCAAGGTCCCTTTTGAAATTTTGTATGGCAGGAAGTGTCGTACCCCTCTCAACTGGTCTGAAACCGGTGAACGTCAGCTTTTGGGTAATGACTTAATCACAGAAGCAGAAGAAATGTGCAAAGTCAATCGTGATAACCTCAAAGCAGCCCAATCCCGCCAGAAGAGCTACTATGATAGTAAGCACCGTGATTTGGCTTTCGAGATCGGAGATCATGTTTACCTCCGTGTCTCTCCTATGAAAGGTACTCGTCGCTTCGGTATCAAAGAGAAGCTTGCCCCTAGATTCGTGGGACCTTTCAAGATTGTTAGCAAGAGAGGCGACCTCGCCTATCAACTTGAGCTTCCTTCAAACTTTGCAAATGTTCATGACGTGTTCCATGTCTCTCAGCTTCGAAAGTGCTTCAAGACTCCTGACCGCACCGTCAACTTCGAGGACATTGAGCTCCAAGAAGATCTCTCCTATCGTGAGCACCCAGTTGCTATTCTTCAAGAGACTGAACGCAAGACTCGCAACAAGTCAATCAAATTTCTCAAAGTCAAGTGGTCACACCATTCCGACCGTGAAGCTACCTGGGAACGTGAGGATCACCTCCGTTCTGAGTACCCGGCGTTCTTTCATTCCTAGATCTCGGGACGAGATCCTTTTGTAGTGGTGGAGTGTTGTAACACCCCGGATGTAACTTTCCCAATTTGTACTCCAACTCTTGCCGTTTCCGGTGTTAAGTTATATTTATTTCTCGGGTTCGGTTCTTTGTCTCCGTGTGTTGTTGTCTTTGTCATGCATCTCATATCATGTCATCATGTGCATTGCATTTGCATACGTGTTCGTCTCATGCATTCGAGCATTTTTCCCGTTGTCCGTTTTGCATTCCGGCGCTTCGTTCTCCTCCGGTGGTCATTTCTAGCTCTCTTTCGTGTGTGGGGATTAAACATTTCCGGATTGGACCGAGACTTGCCAAGCGGCCTTGGTTTACTACCGGTAGACCGCCTGTCAAGTTTCGTACCATTTGGACTTCGTTTGATACTCCAACGGTTAACCGAGGGACCGAAAAGGTCTCGTGTGTGTTGCAGCCCAACAGCCCTTCAATTTGGCCCAAAACCCACCAAACTCTGCTCCATCATCTAGATCGTTCGATCACGATCGCGTGGCCGAAAACCGCACCTCATTTGGACTCTCCTAGCTCCCTCTATGCCTATTTAAAGGCCCCCCCATTTTTCGGATCGTCTCCTCCCCCGAAACCCTAAAAAAAAGAGATCTCCGCCGCCGCCGGACAACGTCCACGCCGAGCCGGACGTGTCCGGATCCGCCGCCGCCTACCGCCGCCCGCCACGTGGCACTCGCCTGTCCCCGCCGCCGTCCGGGAGCCCGAGGCCGGCCCCCGCGGCGGCAAGGCCGCGCCGCCACCGCCCCGCTCCGGCGAGCTCCACCGGCGCCGCCCCGACCCCTTCCTCTCCCCGGCCAGCCTCCTCCTCTACTCCGGCAAGAACTCCGGCGAACAGGAAATCCGGCGACCTCGATTTCCGCGCCGTCCAGATCTGGACCTGAGGATCCCCCGGTTGATTCTTGTCCCCCGAACCCTAATTTTTATGCATACTTTGACCTATGATATCTCCGCATCCGTCGCTCCGATTTGGACATATAGTATATCAAAATGTTCGCATCGATGAGTACATCATTTCATTCCACTGCATCATTTTCATTTGAGTGCATCTTGATGCCCGAAATGCTGTTAGAAGGAGGCATCGTGAGTAAATTGTCAGATCTGCTAGTTCATCTTAGACTTTTGTCATTTTTGCCGTGATTGTTGTGTGCATGATATGCCCATGAGTCCTATAGATGTTTTGTTAAAAATTTTGTATCTTTCCAGAGGTGCAACCCATGCATTTTTTTGATGTGTGTGGTGATTTGTGCAAGCTTGCAAAGTGAGGCACCCCGTAAATCTGTTTTCTGGGACTTAGTAGTTTTCACCAAGTCTGGGATTATTTAGTTCATGATGCCATATGTTCATGCTATTTCCTAGTGATCCGTGCCTCTTTTGAGGATGATCAGTAAAGGAGTTTTGTTAATCTTGTTATGCTCTATTCATCCGTGTCTTTGTTTGCAATTATGGAGCAACCTAGCTTGACTCAATCGAGCTCTACTTTTGCTTCGTTGCGAATCTGGGCAGATCGTCAACTTGTTTGCGATTTTGCCGATGTTATTGTAGTTGATCCGTGCATGCTATGCAATTGTTCTTGCCATGTATAGATTGTATTTTGTGCCTTCTTAAGGGATGTATGCTTGTCTTGCCATGAATTGCACCGTAGTGAGTGCATCGAGCTCGTAAACATGCCTTCGTGAGTTATGTTTCAGCATGTCCCAGTTTTCACTAAGTCTGAAAACTGATTATGTTTTTGCTATGTTCGGGTGCTTGTTACTATATTTTGTGATCTCTTTTGGCTCAAGGTCACTAAGGGATTTTTGTTAAGCTTGTTGAGTAGCTCCAAGCCATGTATTTCTTTGTCATGTTCAGGTCCTGTAGCATGTTTTTTTGTTGCTCCGAAGAGGGCTATATGTTCTGAAATTCCACACAAGTGTTAATTTCACTAAGTCTGAGATCTGTTTACCATTTGCGTTTTTGCCATGCTTGTTTGAACCTCCTAATGGATGAATTGGCCATAGCTCAGTGCTAGGCTTTTGTTAAGAATCTTGTGTGCATCCCTGCCATGTATTTTGTTGTCATCTTTGGATGCTGTAGCATGTTCATCTCATTACATTTAGATGCCTACTTGCTGTAAATCGCAGACCGGTGTCATTTTTGAATCGCTTGCCATTTCCAAACTGTAACTCCGATTCCAGCGTTCTTTATATCGTTTTCAAGCGATTTCATCTCATCTTTCTAGTGGCACCCTTGTAATTCTATGTTGATGCCAGGTTCATGCATTTCCTGTCACATCTTGCATTTTGCATCCCGCATAGCATATCATCTTTGCATCGTGTTGTTTGAGTTTGCACGTGGTTGATTGTATCCTTGTTGCTTGTTTGTCTTGTTTGGGTAGAGCCGGGAGACGAGTTCGCTAATGAGGAGCCCGTTGAGTTTGCTCTTGAGGATCCAGTCAACTCTGACAACTGTGCAGGCAAGATGATCATACCCTCGAAATCACTACTATCTTTGTTATGCTAGTTTGCTCGCTCTTTTGCTATGCCATTGCTACGGTGCCAACCACTTGCTTGCAAGCCTCCCAAATTGCCATGTCAAACCTCTAACCCACCATTGTCCTAGCAAACCGTTGATTGGCTATGTTACCGCTTTGCTCAGCCCCTCTTATAGCGTTGCTAGTTGCAGGTGAAGATTGGAGGCCGTTCCTTGTTGGAACATATTTTATTTACTTGTTGGGATATCATTATATTGCTATGTTATCTTAATGCATCTATATACTTGGTAAAGGGTGGAAGGCTCAGCCTCTCGCCTAGTGTTTTGTTCCACTCTTGCCGCCCTAGTTTCCGTCATATCGGTGTTATGTTCCCGGATTTTTGCGTTCCTTACGCGGTTGGGTTATAATGGGAACCCCTTGATAGTTCGCCTTGATTAAAGCTTTTCCAGCAATGCCCAACCTTGGTCTTACCATTTTCCACCTAGTCTCTTTTTCCCTCGGGTTTCCGGAGCCCGCGGGTCATCTTATTTTAACCCCCCCGGGCCAGTGCTCCTCTGAGTGTTGGTCCAAACTAGAGTCCTGTGCAGCGCCCCCTCGGGGAAACTCGAGGTTTGGTTTTAGTTGTATGGAGCGCTCATCTGAGTGTGGCCTGAGAAAGAGATATGTGCAGCTCCTATCGGGATTTGTCGGCACATTCGGGCGGTGTTGTTGGTCTTGTTTTAACCTGTCGAAGTGTCTTGAGTTACCGAGATACCGAGTCTGATCGGAACGTCTTGGGAGGAGGTCTATTCCTTCGTTGACCGTGAGAGCTTGTCATGGGCTAAGTTGGGACTCCCCTGCAGGGATTGAACTTTCGAAAGCCGTGCCCGTGGTTACGGGCAGATGGGAATTTGTTAATGTCCGGTTGTAGATAACTTGAACCTTAACTTAATTAAAATGAATCAACTGAGTGTGTTACCGTGATGGCCTCTTCTCGGCGGAGTCTGGGAAGTGGTCACGGTGTTGGAGTAATGTTTGCGTAGGTTGTTCTCCAGTTTCTCGCTCGTGCTTTGTCTCCTCTTCCCGCTCTCTTTTGCGAATAAGTTAGCCACCATATTTGCTAGTCGCTTGCTGCAGCTCCACTCATATTTAACCCCTTGTCATTCCTATAAGCTTAAATAGTCTTGATCGCGAGGGTGTGAGATTGCTGAGTCCCTGTGGCTCACAGATCACTATTACACCAGATGCAGGGCCTGATGATTCCGCTCCAGGAGACGCGTATGAGCTTAAGTGGGAGTTCGACGAAGACTCTCAACGATACTACGTTTCCTTTCCCGATGATCAGTAGTGGTGCCCAGTTGGGGGTGATTGGGACCGTGTCGCTTGTTGGGTTCTCTTTTATTTTGGCGCCATAGTCGGGCCATGAGTGTTTGGATGATGTAATGTTATTTATGTACTTGATTGACGTGGCGAGTGTAAGCCAACTATGTTATCTCCCATTTTATTATTATTACATGGGATGTTGTGAAGATTGCCTAACTTGAGACATATGCCTTCAATGCGGTTATGTCTCTAAGTCGTGCCTCGACATGTGGGAGCTATAGTCGCATCGAGGGTGTTACAAGTTGGTAATCAGAGCCTTCCCCGACCTTAGGAGCCCCATTGCTTGATCGTTTTTAGCAGCCGAGTTGTGTCTAGAAAAATGTTTTGAGTCATTTAGGAATTATATATCGGAGAGCTTAGGAATTCTTTTTACTTCCCAGTCTCCTCATCGCTCTGGTAAGGCATCCTGACGTAGAGTTTTGACTCTTCTCTTCTCAAATTTCACTAAATTTTTTTAGGATCACGCGAGTATCTTGGAATCGTTCCGATGGTTTTATGATGAGAACATTGTCTTGGTGCCTCCTGTCAGGAGTTTAGTGGAAGTGTCCCGGGGAGTTGAGCTCTGAGGTGTTGTCATCATAATTTTATCGTTGCAATTCTGGAATACTTGAGATATTTTCGCCGACATCGAAAATCTCTTTTATGCAGTTCGTTGGTGAGATAACCTCGACGCCACCCAGTACTGGGGCGGGAGTTCGGGAGTATCGCCATAAGTTGTATAACGGATACTTTTCGAAGGTTGAGGTAGATGGTTTCCGAAGGTTTCTTGGTTATGTGTTGAAGGATGGATACAGCTGGATGTAGGAATTGCTAGTTTGGGTGAGATATTTTGCTTCCCCTGTATCCCCAACACCTGATTGCATAACCGGAAAGGTTTGGGAGTTTCATAGGTGGGAATTCTAGTAGCTCTAGTTCTTCTTCCACGGATATTGGTTTGAGATTGGGATTTCTTACCGATTATTCGTTCTTGATCCGTACCTTGTCGATTTATTTCTCTACCTTAAATCTACGTGGCTTCGCAATTTATGGATATGTGACCATTTCAAGAGGATTGCATTCGTTCATTTTGTTCGGATGTGAAGACTATATGTTGCAATTTTCATTCCGTTGGATTCAGCTTCAATATTTGTCTGTCAATGTGCTAATGGTGGTCAACCTCTTCAGGATGGCTCCTCCAACGTGCACGACTCCGAATCCTAATCCGCCACCACCTCCACCTCCTCCAGAGGCATGGCAAGCTGTGATGGCCGCAACCAATGCAAACACACAGCTGATCATGCAAATTCTTCAAGAGCGCAATCAAGGCAGTCATGGGAATCAAGGAAACAATCAGAGTCACTTTGCTACACTCAACCAGTTCCTTGCTAACGGGCCAAAGACATTCATCAATTGTGTTGAGGCAACCGATGCTGACGATTGGCTTATGGATCTGTGTAAGCATTTCGAGTGCAGTAACGTCAGGCCTGAGGACTTTGTTAAGTTCGCTTCCTTCCAACTCAAAGATCAAGCTGCAGAATGGTTCCAGCAGTACAAGGACTCCAGAGGTGGACGTGTTATCACTTGGGATGATTTCCGTTGAGATTTCGGAACTCGTCATATTCCACAGAGCGTGGTTGAAAGCAAGCGTGAGGAATTCCGCAATCTGAAGCAAGGCTCTTTGTCTGTCTATGATTACAACAAGTTGTTCCAGAAGCTCGCCCGCTTTGCCAAGCAGGACGTCCCTGATGAGAAGAGCATGATATACCAGTTCAGGGGTGGCCTCAGAGAAGAAATTCAGCTAGCTCTTGTCCTCTTCGAGCCCTTGAGATACGATGAGTTCTACAACATGGCACTGAAGCAAGAGGCTGCTCAGTTGAGATGTGATGCTTCCAAGAAGCGAGTCAGAGATGTTACTCCCTCTTCCTCTACTCAAGTGGCCAAGCAGCAGAAGTTTTGGCTTCCTCCTCCTCCGTTCCGTCAGCCGTATCAGCAGAAGAGCAAAGGTGGCAGTGGTTCTTCCCACCCACCCAACCCTGGCTCTCAGAACAAGACTTCGTCTCAAGCTCCAAGATCGAGTGCTCCGTATCACCGTCCGCTTTCAGAGGTCACGTGCAACAAGTGCCAACAGAAGGGTCACTATGCCAACAAGTGTCTCAACCAGAGGCGTCTTCCTCCTCCTCCTCCTGTCAGATCGGCAAGTACAGCTGTGGTCAAGCATAAGCCCAAGTTCTCCAAGGTCAATATGGTGAATGCAGCTCAGGCAGAGGACTCACCAGATGTGATCATGGGTAACCTTCCTGTTAATGATATTCCTGCAAAAGTTCTTTTTGACACGGGTGCATCGCATTGCTTCATTTCCAAACCTTTTGCATCAAAGTATGAGTGTGATTATCAGTATCTGCAAAGTTCCTTGCAAATTGTGTCACCGGGCAAGCATATGACAGCTAACACCCGTGTCCCGGAGGTTACTATCACATTGGGTGACTACAAGTTCCTTTCTTCCCCAATTGTTCTTGGTAACTCGGATATTGATCTTATTCTCGGAATGGATTGGCTTTCTAAGAACAAGGCACATCTTGATTGTGCTGCCAGGAAGATTCAATTGACTCATTCGTCTGAGGATGTAATTGTCTTTGCCGCTCGGGATAATACCATTCGTATATTTTCTCTCAATGAGAAGGGTGAATTGGATGCCATCTCTCAAATTCCAGTCGTTTGCGAATATCTAGACGTCTTTCCAGAAGAGCTCCCAGGAATGCCTCCGCACCGGCCAGTTGAATTCGTTATTGAACTTGAGCCCGGCACGGAACCTGTGTGCAAACGTCCTTACAAGCTCGGACCTGAAGAGTTGAAAGAGCTGAAGAAGCAACTCGATATGCAAGAGAAAATGGGTCTTATCCGGCCTAGTTCTTCTCCGTGGGGTTGTGGTGTTCTTTTTGTGAAGAAGAAGGATGGAACGGACCGACTTTGTGTTGATTACCGTCCAGTGAACAAGAATACCATCAAGAACAAATACCCACTTCCCAACATCAATGAGCTGTTCGAACAACTCAAAGGTGCCCAAGTATTCTCCAAGCTTGATCTCCGTATGGGTTATCACCAAATTTGCATTCGTGAAGAAGATATTCCCAAGACAGCATTCAGAACAAGCTTTGGTTCATATGAATACACTGTCATGTCTTTTGGCCTCGCCAACGCTCCTCCGATGTTCTCTCGCATTATGAACTTCATCTTCAACGCCTACACCAATGACTTCGTTTTGGTCTATCTCGACGACATTCTGGTTTTCTCGAAGAACAAGGAAGATCATGCCAAGCACTTGCGTTTGGTTCTTGATAAGCTAAGAGAACATCAGTTCTACGCCAAGTTCTCCAAGTGTGAATTTTGGCTTGATGAGGTTCTTTATCTTGGTCATATCATCTCTTCCAAGGGCATTGCCGTGAATCCTGAGAAGGTGTCTGCAATTGTGAATTGGGAACCTCCTCAGAACGTGAAGCAACTCCGCAGTTTTCTCGGTCTCGCAAGCTATTGCCGAAGATTCATTGAAAACTTTTCTAAGATCGTGAAGCCTCTCTCAAATCTTCTTCAGAAGCACGTCAAGTACGTTTGGTCTCCGGAGTGTGATATTGCTTTCAACACTTTGAAAGAGAAGTTGATCACTGCTCCAGTTCTGACTCCGCCTGATGAATCCAAGCCGTACGAGGTCTTTTGTGATGCCTCTCTCCAAGGTCTTGCCGCAGTATTGATGCAAGAGAAGAAAGTTGTTGCTTATACATCTATCCAGTTGAAGCCTAATGAGAAGAACTACCCCACTCATGATCTCGAGTTGGCGGCAGTAGTGCATGCTCTTTTGACTTGGAGACATCTTCTACTGGGAAGAAAAGTGGACATTTTCACTGATCACAAGAGTCTCAAGTACATCTTCACTCAGCCTAATCTCAACCTCAGGCAAACTCGAGGGGTTGAAATGATTCAAGAGTATAATCCGAGTATCGAGTATACTCCAGGCAAGGCCAATGTGATTGCTGACGCATTAAGCAGGAAGGCATACTGCAACAGTCTTATTCTCAAGCCTTATCAACCCGAGCTTTGTGAAGCTTTCCGCAAACTTAACCTGCAAGTTGTTCCTCAAGGTTTCCTCGCCAACCTTCAAGTCTCTCCTACCTTGGAAGACCAGATTCGCCAAGCCCAGCTTCTTGATGCTATGGTGAAAAAGGTGAAGATTGGGATTGCCAAGAGTCAGTCCAAGTACAAGTGCTACCGCCTTGATGAAAAGGACACTCTCTTCTTCGAGGATCGAATTGTTGTACCCAAAGGTGAACTTCGTAAAGTGATCATGAACGAGGCTCACAATTCTCTCCTCTCCATCCACCCTGGGAGTACGAAGATGTATCAGGACCTTAAGCAAGCTTATTGGTGGACTCGAATGAAGCGCGAGATCGCTCAATTCATGAATGAATGTGATGTCTGCAGAAGAGTGAAGGCGGAACACCAAAGGCCAGCAGGTCTCCTCCAACCTCTTGCCATTCCAGAATGGAAGTTTGACCACATTGAAATGGACTTCGTGACTGGGTTTCCAAAGTCCAAGCGTGGCAATGATGCTATATTTGTTGTCATCGACAAACTCACCAAAGTGGCTCACTTTCTGCCTATCAAAGAGTCGATCACTGCAGCTCAATTGGCGGAACTCTATACCTCTCGTATTGTCTCTCTGCACGGTATTCCTCAAGTGGTCTCTTCAGACCGTGGCAGCATCTTTACCTCGAAGTTTTGGAATTCTTTCCAGAAGGCCATGGGCACAAACATCCGCTTCAGCACAGCTTTCCATCCTCAAACAAGCGGTCAAGTCGAGCGTGTGAACCAGATTCTTAAAGATATGCTCAGGGCTTGTGTGATCTCCTTCGGCATGAAGTGGGAGGATTGTCTTCCTTATGCTGAATTCTCCTACAACAACAGTTTTCAAGCAAGTTCGGGCAAGGCCCCTTTTGAAATTCTGTATGGCAGGAAGTGTCATACCCCTCTCAACTGGTCTGAAACCGGTGAACGTCAGCTTTTGGGTAATGACTTAATCACAGAAGCAGAAGAAATGTGCAAAGTCATTCGTGATAACCTCAAAGCAGCCCAATCCCGCCAGAAGAGCTACTATGATAGTAAGCACCGTGATTTGGCTTTCGAGATCGGAGATCATGTTTACCTCCGTGTCTCTCCTATGAAAGGTACTCGTCGCTTCGGTATCAAAGGGAAGCTTGCCCCTAGATACGTGGGACCTTTCAAGATTGTCAACAAGAGAGGCGACCTCGCCTATCAACTCGAGCTTCCTTCAAACTTTATAAATGTTCATGACGTGTTCCATGTCTCTCAGCTTCGAAAGTGCTTCAAGACTCCTGACCGCACCGTCAACTTCGAGGACATTGAGCTCCAAGAAGATCTCTCCTATCATGAGCACCCAGTTGCTATTCTTCAAGAGACTGAACGCAAGACTCGCAACAAGTCAATCAAATTCCTCAAAGTCAAGTGGTCACACCATTCCGACCGTGAAGCTACCTGGGAACGTGAGGATCACCTCCGTTCTGAGTACCCGGCGTTCTTTCAGTCCTAGATCTCGGGACGAGATCCTTTCGTAGTGGTGGAGTGTTGTAACACCCCGGATGTAACTTTCCCAATTTGTACTCCAACTCTTGCCGTTTCCGGTGTTAAGTTATATTTATTTCTCAGGTTCGGGTCTTTGTCTCCGTGTGTTGTTGTCTTTGTCATGCATCTCATATCATGTCATCATGTGCATTGCATTTGCATACGTGTTCGTCTCATGCATTCGAGCATTTTTCCCGTTGTCCGTTTTGCATTCCGGCGCTTCGTTCTCCTTCGGTGGTCATTTCTAGCTCTCTTTCGTGTGTGGGGATTAAACATTTCCGTATTGGACCGAGACTTGCCAAGCGGCCTTGGTTTACTACCGGTAGACCGCCTGTCAAGTTTCGTACCATTTGGACTTCGTTTGATACTCCAACGGTTAACCGAGGGACCGAAAAGGCCTCGTGTGTGTTGCAGCCCAACACCCCTTCAATTTGGCCCAAAACCCACCAAACTCTGCTCCATCATCTAGATCGTTCGATCACGATCGCGTGGCCGAAAACCGCACCTCATTTGGACTCTCCTAACTCCCTCTATGCCTATATAAAGCCCCCCCCCCCCCCCGTTTTTCGGATCGTCTCCTCCCCCGAAACCCTAAAAAAAAGAGATCTCCGCCGCCGCCGGACAACGTCCGCGCCGAGCCGGACGTGTCCGGATCTGCCGCCGCCTACCGCCGCCCGCTACGTGGCGCTCGCTTGTCCCCGCCGCCGCCGCGGCCCGGGAGCCCAAGGCCGGCCCCCGCGGCCCGCATCGCCGCCCGCCGCCGCCTCGCACCAGCCCCGCCTCCTTCCTCTTCGCCGGGCCACCGCACCGCCGCCTCCATCGCCGCCGGCCACCGCCTCCTCTTCCCGATGCCGTCCCGACGCCGGCCGGCGCCAACCGCCTCCGCCACCGCGCCGGCAAGGCCACGCCGCCACCGCCCCGCTCCGGCGAGCTCCACCGGCGCCGCCTCGGCCCCTTCCTCTGCCCGGCCGGCCTCCTCCTCTACTCCGGCAAGAACTCCGGCAAACAGGAAATCCGGCGACCTTGATTTCCGCGTCGTCCAGATCTGGACCTGAGGATCCCCCGGTTGACTCTTGTCCCCCGAACCCTAATTTTTAAGCATACTTTGACCTGTGATATCTCCGCATCCGTAGCTCCAATTTGGACATATAGTATATCAAAATGTTCGTATCGATGAGTACATTATTTCATTCCATTGCATCATTTTCATTTGAGTGCATCTTGATGCCCGAAATGCTGTTAGAAGGAGGCTTCGTGAGTAAATTGTCAGATCTGCTAGTTCATCTTAGACTTTTGTCATTTTTGCCATGATTGTTGTGTGCATGATATGCCCATGAGTCCTATAGATGTTTTGTTAAGAATTTTGTTATCTTTCCAGAGGTGCAACCCATGCATTTTTGTGATGTGTGTGCTGATTTGTGCAAGCTTGCAAAGTGAGGCACCCGGTAAATCTGTTTTCTGGGACTTAGTAGTTTTCACTAAGTCTGGGATTATTTAGTTCATAATGCCATATGTTCATGCTATTTCCTAGTGATCCGTGATTCTTTTGAGGATGATCAGTAAAGGAGTTTTGTTAATCTCATTATGATCTATCCATCCATGTCTTTGTTTGCAATTATGGAGCACACTAGCTTGAGTCAATCGAGCTCTACTTTTGCTTCGTTGCGAATCTGGGCAGATCGTCAACTTGTTTGCGATTTTGCCGATGTTATTGTAGTTGATCCGTGCATGCTATGCCATTGTTCTTGCCATGTCTAGATTGTATTTTGTGCCTTCTTAAGGTATGTATGCTTGTCTTGCCATGACTTGCACCATAGTGAGTGCATCGAGCTCGTAAACATGCCTTCGTGAGTTATGTTTCAGCATGTCCCAGTTTTCACCAAGTCTGAAAACTGATTATGTTTTTGCTATGTTCGGGTGCTTGTTAGTATATTTTGTGATCCCTTTTGGCTCAAGGTCACTAAGGGAATTTTGTTAAGCTTGTTGAGTAGCTCCATGCCATGTCTTTCTTTGTCATGTTCAGGTCCTGTAGCATGTTGTTTTGTTGCTCTGAAGAGGGCTATATGATCTGAAATTCCAGACAAGTGTTAATTTCACTAAGTCTGAGATCTGTTTACCATTTGCGTTTTTGCCATGCTTGTTTGAACCTCCTAATGGATGAATTGGCCGTAGCTCAGTGCTAGGCTTTTGTTAAGCATCTTGTGTGCATCCCTTACATGTATTTTTTTGTCATGTTTGGATGCTGTAGCATGTTCATCTCATTGCATTTAGATGCCTACTTGCTGTAAATCGCAGACCGGTGTCATTTTTGAATCGCTTGCCATTTCCAAACCGTAACTCCGATTCCAGCGTTCTTTATATCGTTTTCAAGCGATTTCATCTCATCTTTCCAGTGGAACCCTTGGAATTCCAAGTTGATGCCATGTTCATGCATTTCCTGTCACATCTTGCATTTTGCATCCCGCATAGCATATCATCTTTGCATCGTGTTGTTTGAGTTTGCACGTGGTTGATTGTATCCTTGTTGCTTGTTTGTCTTGTTTGGGTATTGCCGGGAGACGAGTTCGCTAACGAGGAGCCCGTTGAGTTTTCTCTTGAGGATCCAGTCAACTCTGACAACTGTGCAGGCAAGATGATCATACCCTCGAAATCACTACTATCTTTGCTATGCTAGTTTGCTCGCTCTTTTGCTATGCCATTGCTACGATGCCAACCACTTGCTTGCAAGCCTCCCAAATTGCCATGTCAAACCTCTAACCCACCATTGTCCTAGCAAACCGTTGATTGGCTATGTTACCGCTTTGCTCAGCCCCTCTTATAGCGTTGCTAGTTGCAGGTGAAGATCGGAGGCCGTTCCTTGTTGGAACATCTTTTATTTACTTGTTGGGATATCATTATATTGCTATGTTATCTTAATGCATCTATATACTTGGTAAATGGTGGAAGTCTCGGCCTCTCGCCTAGTGTTTTGTTCCACTCTTGCCGCCCTAGTTTCCGTCATATCGGTGTTATGTTCCCGGATTTTTGCGTTCCTTACGCGGTTGGGTTATAATGGGAACCCCTTGATAGTTTGCCTTGATTAAAGCTTTTCCAGCAATGCCCAACCTTGGTCTTTCCATTTGCCACCTAGCATCTTTTTCCCTCGGGTTTCCGGAGCCCGCGAGTCATCTTATTTTAACCCCCCCGGGCCAGTGCTCCTCTGAGTGTTGGTCCAAACTAGAGTCCTATGCAGCGCCCCCTCGGGGAAACTCGAGGTTTGGTTTTAGTTGTATGGAGCGCTCATCTGAGTGTGCCCTGAGAAAGAGATATGTGCAGCTCCTATCGCGATTTGTCGTCACATTCGGGCGGTGTTGCTTGTCTTGTTTTAACCTGTCGAAGTGTCTTGAGTTACCGAGATACCGAGTCTGATCGGAACATCTTGGGAGGAGGTCTATTCCTTCGTTGACCGTGAGAGCTTGTCATGGGCTAAGTTGGGACTCCCCTGCAGGGATTGAACTTTCGAAAGTCGTGCCCGCGGTTATGGGCAGATGGGAATTTGTTAATGTACGGTTGTAGATAACTTGAACCTTAACTTAATTAAAATGAATCAACTGAGTGTGTTACCGTGATGGCCTCTTCTCGGCGGAGTCCGGGAAGTGGACACGGTGTTGGAGTAATGTTTGCGCAGGTTGTTCTCTAGTTTCTCGCTCGTGCTTTGTCTCCTCTTCTCGCTCTCTTTTGCGAATAAGTTAGCCACCATATTTGCTAGTCGCTTGCTGCAGCTCCACTCATATTTAACCCCTTGTCATTCCTATAAGCTTAAATAGTCTTGATCGCGAGGGTGTGAGATTGCTGAGTCCCTGTGGCTCACAGATCACTATTACACCAGATGCAGGGCCTGATGATTCCGCTCCAGGAGACGCGTATGAGCTCAAGTGGGAGTTCGACGAAGACACTCAACGATACTACGTTTCCTTTCCCGATGATCAGCAGTGGTGCCCAGTTGGGGGTGATTGGGACCGTGTCGCTTGTTGGGTTCTCTTTTATTTTGGCGCCGTAGTCGGGCCATGAGTGTTTGGATGATGTAATGTTATTTATGTACATGATTGACGTGGCGAGTGTAAGCCAACTATGTTATCTCCCCTTTTATTATTATTACATGGGATGTTGTGAAGATTGCCTAACTTGCGACATATGCCTTCAATGCGATTATGTCTCTAAGTCGTGCCTCGACACGTGGGAGCTATAGTCGCATCGAGGGTGTTACACTTTTATCACTTGCTACCTTGCTATTTTTATTATTTCAGATTACAAAAACTATTATCTACTATCCATATTGCACTTGTATCACCATCTCTTCGCCGAACTAGTGCACCTATACATTTACCATTGTATTGGGTGTGTTGGGGACACAAGAGACTCTTTGTTATTTGGTTGTAGGGTTGCTTGAGAGAGACCATCTTCATCCTACGCCTCCTACGGATTGATAAACCTTAGGTCATCCACTTGAGGGAAATTTGCTACTGTCCTACAAACCTCTGCACTTGGAGGCCCAACAACGTCTACAAGAAGAAGCTTCTGTAGTAGACATCAAGCTCTTTTCTAGCGTCGTTGCCGAGGAGGCAAGGAAAGCGGCACTAACACACCCCGTCAACTAAGCTCTTTTCTGGCGCCGTTGCCGGGGCGGTGAGTGCTTGAAGGTATATGTTTAGATCTTGCAATCGAGTCTTTTAGTTTCTTGTTGTATCACTAGTTTAGTCTATAAAATAAAACTACAAAAAAATGGAATTGAGTTTGTCTCATACGCTTCACCTTTTTAATATATTTCGTGAGTATGATGGAAAGGAAAATTGTGCTCAAGTGCTAGAAGAAGAAATCTATAAAATGTTTGGCCCTAAATATTTGAATGATGAGCATGATTGCAATGTTGATAGTATGAATTCTTTGAGTATCCATGATGCTAATGATATGCAAAGCCACAAGCTTGGGGAAGCTATGTTTGATGAAGATGATATTTTTTGTCCCCCAAGCTTTAAAGAACAATGATAACCATGAAACTTGTCATATTTATCTTAATTTTCAATCACATGATAGTTATTTTGTTGAGTTTGCTCCCACTATTATTCATGAGAAGAATTTTACTTATGTGGGAAGTAGTAAATTTTCTATGCTTGTAGATCATGATAAGAATGCTTTATGTGCTGGTTATATTGTTGAATTCATTCATGATGCTGCTGAAAATTATTATGAGGGAGGAACATATTCTTGTAGGAATTGCAATAATATCAAGTTTCCTCTCTATGTGCTTAAAATCTTGAAATTATGCTTGTTTTGCTCTCCTATTCTAGTTGATTATTGTTCCCACAAGTTGTTTGCTCACAAAATCCCTATGCATAGGAAGTATGTTAGACTTAAATATGCTAGTCATATTCTTCATGATGCTCTCTTTATGTTACAATTCTTATCTTATATGTGAGCATCATTGAAATCATCATGCCTAGCTAGGGGCGTTAAACGATAGCGCTTGTTGGGAGGCAACCCAATTTTATTTTAGTTCCTTGATTTTTGTTCCTGTTTAGTAATAAATAATTCATCTAGCGTCTGTTTAGATGTTGTTTTATGCTTTTAATTAGTGTTTGTGCCAAGTAGAACCTTTGGGAAGACTTTGGGAAAGTCTTGTTGATCATCCTGTCAAAAACAGAAACTTTAGCACTCACGAGAATTGCTGCCATTTTTATTTGGAGAGTTCTATTTAGTTAATTCTTTTTTCAGAAGATTAATAGATAAATTCCTCAGTTCCAGCAATTTATTTGAGAATTTTATGAGTTCGAGAAGTATACGTTTGATCCAGATTTCTACAGACTGTTCTGTTTTTGACAGATTCTGTTTTTCATGTGTTGTTTACTTATTTTGATGAATCTATGGCTATTAAAATAGTTTATAAACCATATGTAAGTTGGAATACAGTAGGTTTAACACCAATATAAATAAAGAATGAGTTCATTACAGTACCTTGAAGTAGTGTTTTGTTTTCTTTCGCTAACGGAGCTTACGAGTTTTCTGTTAAGTTTTGTGTTGTGAAGTTTTCAAGTTTTGGGTAAGGATTCGATGGACTACGGAATAAGGAGTGGCAAGAGCCTAAGTTTGGGGATTCCCAAGGCACCCCAAGGTAATATTCAAGGAAAACCAAGAGCCTAAGCTTGGGGATGCCCCGGAAGGCATCCCCTCTTTCGTCTTCGTTCATCGATAACTTTACTTGGAGCTATATTTTTATTTACCACATGATATGTGTTTTGCTTGGAGCGTCAATTTATTCTGTTAGGATTTGCTTGCTGTTATTTAGAACAATGTTTTGCATATTTTATTTCAATAAAAGTGGCATTGATATCCCTTACTATGCCTATGTTACAAGTCCACATGTTGCTATTTGAAAACAGAAAGTTTACCGCTGTTGCAATAATTCCCTAGAAAAGTCAGAATGTGATAAAATGTTGAAACCTTTTGCATATCAAGCTCTGATAAATTTACTACAGTGGGAATTTTCTGTCTAATTTTTGGAGCTAGGGAAGTATGGATGTTGCAGCATTCTTTACATACTATCCTGTTTAGGCAGATTGCTGCTTTGTTTCCATTGTTTGAATATGTTTGCTTCTTTAATGATACTATTTGAGGATAGGACTATTAAATATGCAGAGGCATTTAGTATGCAATGTTGAATAATAATTTTTGTGGTTTGCTACAGTAGAGTATGATAAGGTTTTTGCAATGGTTTATACTAACTTATCTCACGAGTCCTTGTTGAGTTTTATGTGGATGAAGCTTTTGAGATTTAGGGAGACCGTGATATGAGAGGAATTAAGGAGACACAAAAGCTCAAGCTTGGGGATCCAAAGGCATCCCAAGATAATATTTCAAGAAGTCTCAAGCGTCTAAGCTTGGGGATGCCCCGGTTGGCATCCCACCTTTCTTCTTCAACAACTATCGGTTAGTATCGGTTGATCCTAAGTTTTTGCTTCTTCACATGATGTTTGCTATTCTTTGATGTCATTTTATTTTGCTTTTGCTTGCTGTTTGAATAGAGTACCAAGATCTGAAATTATTGAATGTTATAGAGTCTTCACATGGTTTCATAATTATTCAACTACTCATTGATCTTCACTTATATCTTTCGGAGTAGTTTGTCATTTGCTCTAGTACTTCACTTATATCTTTTAGAGCACGGTGGTGGATTTCTTTTATAGAAACTATTGATCTCTCATGCTTCACTTAGATTATTTTGAGAGTCTTAAATAGCATGGTAATGTGCTTAAAAATCCTAATATGCTAGGTATTCAAGAATAATAAAATTCTCTTATGGGTGTGTTGAAGACTATGAGAAGTTTGATACTTGATAATTGTTTTGAGATATGGAGATGGTGATATTAGAGTCATGCTAGTTGAGTGGTTATGAATTTGAGAAATACTTGTGTCGAAGTTTGTGATTCCCGTAGCATGCAGGTATGGTGAACCGTTATGTGACGAAGTCGGAGCATGATTTATTTATTGATTGTCTTCCTTATGAGTGGCGGTCGGGGACGAGCGATGGTCTTTTCCTACCAATGTATCCCCCTAGGAGCATGCGCGTAATACTTTGCTTTGATAACTTCAAGATTTTTGCAATAAGTATATGAGTTGTTTATGACTAATGTTGAGTCCATGGATTATACGCACTCTCACCCTTCCACCTTTGCTAGCCTCTAGTACCGCGCAACTTTCGCCGGTACCATACACCCACCATATACCTTCCTCAAAACAGCCACCATACCTACCTATTATGGCATTTCCATAGCCATTCCGAGATATATTGCCATGCAACTTTCCACCGTCTAGTTCATCATGACACATTCATCATTGTCATATTGCTTAGCATGATCATGTAGTTGACATAGTATTTGTGGCAAAGCCACCATTCCTAATTCTTTCATACATGTCACTCATGCATCATTGCACATCCCGGTACATCGCCGGAGGCATTCATATAGAGTCATACTTTGTTCTACTATCAAGTTGTAATCATTGAGTTGTAAATAAATATAAGTGTGATGATCATCATTAATAAAGCATTGTCCCCAAAAAAAGAAAGGCCAAAAAAAGGGAAGGCCAAAAAAAGAGAAATGCCATAAAAAAGGAAAGGCCAAATAAAATATATATATATAAAAGGGGCAATGCTACTATCCTTTTACCACACTTGTGCTTCAAAGTAGCACCATGTTCTTCATATAGAGAGTCTCACGTTTTGTCATTTTCATATACTAGTGGGAATTTTACATTATAGAACTTGGCTTGTATATTCCAATGATGGGCTTCTTCAAAATTGCCCTAGGTCTTCGTGAGCAAGCAAGTTGGATGCACACCCACTAGTTTCTTTTGTTGAGCTTTCATACATTTATAGCTCTAGTGCATCCGTTGCATGGCAATCCCTACTCACTCACATTGATATCTATTGATGGGAATTTCCATAGCCCATTGATACACCTAGTCGATTTGAGACTATCTTCTCCCTTTTTGTTTTCTCCACAACCACCATTCTATTCCACCTATAGTGCTATGTCCATGGCTCACGCTCATGTATTGCATGAAGATTGAAAAAGTTTGAGAACATCAAAAGTATGAAACAATTGCTTGGCTTGTCATCGGGGTTGTGCATGATTTAAATATTTTGTGTGGTGAAGATGGAGCATAGCCAGACTATATGATTTTGTAGGGATAACTTCCATTGGCCATGTTATTTTGAGAAGACATGACTGCTTAGTTAGTATGCTTGAAGTATTATTATTTTTATGTCAATATGATCTTTTGTCTCGAATCTTATGGATCTAAATATTCATGCCACAATTAAGAAGAATTACATTGAAATTATGCCAACTAGCATTCCACATCAAAAATTATCTTTTTATCATTTACATACTCGAGGACGAGCAGGAATTAAGCTTGGGGATGCTTGATAAGTCTCCAACGTATCTATAATTTTTGATTGCTCCATGCTATATTATCTACTGTTTTGGGCAATATTGGGATTTATTATCCACTTTTATATTATTTTTGGGACTAACCTATTAACTGGAGGCCCAGCCCAGATTTGCTGTTTTATGCCTATTTCAGTGTTTTGAAGAAAAGGAATATCAGACGGAGTCGAAACGAAACGAAATCAACTGGAGAAGTTATTTTTGGAAGGAAACACACCTGATGGACTTGGACCCTACGTCAAGGAAGGAACGAGGTGCTCATGAGGGTGGGGGCGCGCCCCTTGTCTCGTGGGGCCCTCATGGCTCCCCTGACGTACCTCCTGCACCCATATATACCTATGTGACCTAAAACTTTCAGAACACACAATAGATCGGGAGTTCCGCTGCCAGAAGCCTCCGTAGCCACCAAAAGTCAATCGGGACCCTGTTCCGGCACCCTGCCGGAGGGGGGATCCCTCACCGGTGGCCATCTTCATCATCCCGGTGCTCTCCATGACGAGGAGGGAGTAGTTCTCCCTCGGGGCTGAGGGTATGTACTAGTAGCTACGTGTTTGATCTCTCTCTCTCTCTCTCTCTCGTGTTCTTGATTTGGCATGATCTTGATGTATCGCGAGCTTTGCTATTATAGTTGGATCTTATGTTTCTCCTCCCCCTCTTCTCTCTTGTAATGAATTGAGTTTTCCCCTTGAAGTAATCTTATCGGATTGAGTCTTTAAAGACTTGAGAACACTTGATGTATGTCTTGCCGTGGATATCTGTGGTGACAATGGGATACCACGTGCCACTTGATATATGTTAAGGTGACCAACTTGCGGGTTTCGCGACATTGGGAACCTATGCATAGGGGCTGGCACACGTTTTCGTCGTGATTCTCCGGTAGAACTTTGGGGCACTCTTTGAGGTTCTATGTGTTGGTTGAATAGATGAATCTGAGATTGTGTGATGCATATCGTATAATCATACCCACGGATACTTGAGGTGACATTGGAGTATCTAGGTAACATTAGGGTTTTGGTTGATTTGTATCTTAAGGTGTTATTCTAGTACGAACTCTAGGGCTGTTTGCGACACCTATAGGAATAGCCCAACGGATTGATTGGAAAGAATAACTTTGTGGTGGTTTCGTACCCTACCATAATCTCTTCGTTCCTTCTTCGCCATTAGTGACTTTGGAGTGACTCTTTGTTGCATGTTGAGGGATAGTTATGTGATCCAATTATGTTAGTATTGCTGAGGGAACTTACACTAGCGAAAGTATGAAACCTAGGCCTTGTTTCAACGCATTGCAATACCGTTTACGCTCACTTTCATCACTTGCTACCTTGCTGTTTTTATTATTTCAGATTACAAAAACTATTATCTACTATCCATATTGCACTTGTATCACCATCTCTTCGCTGAACTAGTGCACCTGTACAATTTACCATTGTATTTTGTGTGTTGGGGACACAAGAGACTCTTTGTTATTTGGTTGCAGGGTTGCTTGAAAGAGACCATCTTCATCCTACAGATTGATAAACCTTAGGTCATCCACTTGAGGGAAATTTGCAACTGTCCTACAAACCTTTGCACTTGCTGGCCCAACAACGTCTACCAGAAGAAGGTTGTATAGTAGACATCACTCTCGTCGTCCTCACCCCGTTTACCCCGGTCCTCTCTAATCCCCGCGCCGCATCACCTGCAGGACACTGCCGCCATGGTCAACCGTCGCCGGAGCTCCAAATCGCTGCCGCCGTTGGCCAGATCCGGGCCAGGCGCCCCGGATCCGAGCTCAACCACCGCAGATCCGACCTCCCTTCGCCTCCCCAACCGGATCCGCCATCCCATGTCGTCGTTGACCGTCGGAACCGCCGCCGCTGCCTTCCCATGCGAGAGGAGGACGAGCGCCTCGCCCTTGTGCCTCCTCTACTCGCACGTGCATGGGCCCGGTTTGCCAGCCCCAGCATCGCCTGTCTCCTGCATCCGGCCTGCGTTGCCCGGTCCAGCCGGCCCAGCCAGCGCTCCGCCAGGCCGGCCTGCCTCTACCTCCTGTGTAGATGGGCCAAGGCCTGCTGGGTGAGGCCAAACCCCAGCGCCCCTCCTCTATTTTTTTCTCCTGTTGGGCCAACTTGATTCAGACCGTCATGTTTTTTTCCCTGTCCAGTGGTTTTAGCATTTTTCCAGGGAATTGGCAGATTTGCAGAAAACCCCCTAAGTTCATGCATGTCATATCTCACAAATCTTGCATCGGTTTAAAATAAACTTTATATAGAAAATGACTATAATTTCATCTAGTTTCATAATATCCAACTTTCATGCATGTTTGAAATATTTAAAATGTTGTTTGTGTTTAATTTTCTCAAATGCCATGCTAAAATGTTTTACTTCATAACTAAATAACCATAGCTCCATTCTAAATAAACTTTATATGTAAATGGGGTAGAAAAAGCATAGGTTCACTTGTTGAACTTTATTTTCCTGTTTAATAACTCTAAAATGTGGTTTAGGGCAGAACATTAGCTTTTTCGAAATATGCATATGAGGATTTTGCGGAATTGTTGTTGTTGTTTCCGGCCTCATTTAAACTTGCCTAAATAGTGAGTTTACTTATGTTTCACCTCTTGCCTTCTTTAACAACATTTAATATTGATGAGTACATAACCGAGAGAGAACTAAATAAGTCATGTGGTGTTTCGTCAATGTGCAACTCGTTGTATATTGAGCTCCACTTAATTTGTAGTTTTGTTTGTGCACTTTGCCATGCCATGCCTCATTAAACCAGACATGCATCATAATTTGTTGTGCATCATGACATGTTTATGTGATGGTTGTTTACTATGTTGCTTGCTTCTTTCCATGTTGCTTCTCTCGTTAGCTTCGGTTTTGTTCCGGAGTTGTGAGGATCCGTTCGACTACGTCCATTTGTCTTCTTCATGGACTCGTTCTTCTTCCTTGCGGGATCTCAGGCAAGATGACCATACCCTCGAAAATCACTTCTATCTTTGCTTGCTAGTTGTTCGTTCGATCGCTATGTTGCGCTACCTACCACTTGTTATATCATGCCTCCCATATTGCCATGTCAAGCCTCTAACCCACCTTCCTAGCAAACCGTTTTTTGGCTAAGTTACCGCTTTTGCTCAGCCCCTCTTATAGCGTTGTTAGTTGCAGGTTAAGTTGAAGATTGTTCCATGTTGAAACATGGATATGTTGGGATATCACAACATCTCTTATTTAATTAATGCATCTATATACTTGGTAAAGGGTGGAAGGCTCGACCTTATGCCTGGTGTTTTGTTCCACTCTTGCCGCCCTAGTTTCCGTCATACCGGTGTTATGTTCCTTGATTTTGCGTTCCTTACGCGGTTAGGTGTAATGGGAACCCCTTGACAGTTTGCTTTGAATAAAACTCCTCCAGCAAGGCCCAACCTTGGTTTTACATTTGCCTAACAACCTAAGCCTTTTTCCCTTGGGTTTCCGGAGTCCAAGGGTCATCTTTATTTACCCCCCGGGGCCAGTGCTCCTCCGAGTGTTGGTCCAACCTGGGCGATGTCGGGCGCTCCCTGGGCAACTAGGGTCTATGCCAACGCGATGTCTGGCCCATTCCGTGTGCCCTGAGAACGAGATACGTGCGACTCCTATCGGGATTTGTCAGCACATCTGGCGGCTTTGATGGTCTTGTTTTACCATTGTCGAAATGTCTTGTAATCGAGATTCCGAGACTGGCCGGGTCTTCCCGGGAGAAGTAATATCCTTCATTGACTGTGAGAGCTTGTGATGGGCTAAGTTGCGACACCCCTGTAGGTTATAAACTTTTGAGAGCCGTGCCCGTGGTTATGTGGCAGATGGGAATTTGTTAATGTCCAGTTGTAGAGAAATTGACAATTGACTTAATTAAAATGCACCAACCATGTGTGTAGCTGTGATGGTCTCTTTTCGGCGGAGTCTGGGAAGTGAACATGGTTCTTGTGTTATGGTTGTGTGTAAGTAGTTTCAGGATCACTTCTTGATCACATCTAGCTTCACGACTGTTGCGTTGCTTCTCTTCTCGCTCTTATTTGCGTATGTTAGCCACCATATAAGCTTAGTGCTTGCTGCAGATCCACCTCATTACCTTTCCCTACCCATAAGCTTAAGTAGTCTTGATCTCGCGGGTGTGAGATTGTTAAGTCCTCGTGACTCAAGGATACTTCCAAAACAGTTGCAGGTGCCGATGATACCAGTGCAGGTGGCGCAACCGAGCTCAAGTGGGAGCTCGATGAAGATCTTAGTCGTTGTTTTGTGTCTTTTCCGGATGATCAGTAGTGGAGCCCAGTTGGGACGATCGGGGATCTACCATTTGGGGTTGTCTTCTTTTATTTTGGTTCCGTAGTCAGACCTTTGATTGTACTCTGGATGATGTATGTTTAACTTGTTATTTGTGTGAAGTGGCAATTGTAAGCAAACTCTTTATCCCTTTATTATTCAGTACATGGGATTGTGTGAATATTACCCCACTTGCGACTAAACCACCATGCGGTAATGCCTCTAAGTCGTGCCTCGACACGTGGGAGATATAGCCGCATCGTGGGTGTTACAAGTTGGTAATCAGAGCCATCCCCGTCTTAGGAGCGCCCTGCTTGATCGAATCGCTGACGTTGTTAAGTCTAGAAAAAAATGTTTTGAATCTTAAGATTACACATGTCGGAGAGTATGATTCTTTTTACTCCTGAGTCCCTTCGTCGCTCTGGTGAGGCATCCTGACGTAGAAGTTTTGACTTTCCTCTCCTCAAATTTCACGAATTTTTTTTAGGATCACGCGGGTATCTTGGAATCGTTCTGATAGTCTTGTGACGAGAACATTGTTCTTGGTGCCTCCTGACATTTAAGCGTTGTGGCAGTGTCCCGGGGAGTTGAGCTCTGAGGTGTTGTCGTCACAATTTTACCATTGCAGTTCGAGAATATCTGAGTTCGCCGACATCGAAAATTTATTTTATGCAGTTGTTGGTGAGATAACCTCGACCCCACCCAGTACTGGGGCAAGAGTTCGGAAGTAGTGCCATAACTCGTATAACAGATGCTTTTCGAAGGTTGAGGTACATGATTTCCGAAGGTTTCTTGGTTATGTGTTCACGGATGGATACAGCTGGATGTAGGGATTGTTAGTTTGGGTGAGATATTATCCTTCCCCCCGTATCCCCAACACCTGATTGCATAACAAGAAAGTTTTGGTAGTTTGTAAGTGGGAATTCAAGTATCTCGTAGGATATATTTCCAATATACACATGATACGGCATGGGATCTATCATATGTTTGTTTCCGGCTTATTCTGCAAGCCGATCTTTTGTTTTTGTTTTGGTTTATGGTATTCGAGTTGCTTCGAAGTCAAGTGTTGATTCCATACCTTTCCTAAGAGGTGTTCTCATATTTCTATGTGAATACTAATCCTTCATGATAATTGAGATGGTCATGTCAATCCTTTTCAACCGGCGTGTTTCTCTTCAAGTGGATTCGATCATTTTCAACATCCACGAGATCAACTCAAAGTCTTCTCAACGTTATTTGTTTCATCCGTCCCAAGTTTCCTTTGTTTTTCCCGCCCTCCCATCCTTTTTCTTCAAGGACTTAGATTTCTTAATCAAGTATTTTTATTATTATTGATGGGAAGCCTCTCCATTCTTTTCCGTCAATGTTCTTATCCGGTGATTCTCAGGAAGATACTAACGGAGCCTCAAGTCTATCATTCTTCATTCCTTTCTTCTCCGGTGGATTCAAGTCAAGCTTTGTCGATCATATCCTTTCCTCGTTTTAAATGTCTTCTCATGCCGGTGCACCTCTTAATCATCCACTTCTCGCTATTCAATTGTTCCGGAGTGCAGAAGATATCTCAGAAGATTCATGTTTCCATTCTCGATCCATTCAAGTTGTTTCGAGGTTGTTATCTCATTCAAGCCATTTAATTCAACTGGTGCATTCTCTCTTTAAAATCGTTCAACGGTGTTTCTCTTGAGTGGGCCCTAACCCACAGGTCTTTTCCCAGGATCTTACCTGACTCTTCTATTTTTTCGGAGTTACTCTTAAATTCTTTTCAAAGTTTGACGTAAGAATGAATTGTCATCAGTCAAATGTCTTTCTCCAAGATCTTTCAAATTCTTTTCATCGTCGGTCCAACCTTTCTAATTTTCGTCCCGAAGTATCTCAACAATTCATGGTGGTGTTTCTCATCGTCATTCTCTGCATTTGAAGACTGAATAAGTGTTTCCCCTAAATATTGTTCCGTTCTCTCAAAGATTCATGGTTCTAGCGTTATGCCATCCTCTCATAATTGTTTACAATGGTGAGAATTCTTTTCACCCCTCCGGAGCAATTCATGAGTCTTTTTAGTTTGATTCTCCGGAGCCCATCATCTCAGAATTATTCAATCTCAGCGTGTAGCTATCGTTCTCCAAATCTACCGGTGCATCATTCAAGTATTCTCTAGTTAGTTCATGATCTCTTCATTTCACTTGTATCTAAATTCTCTCAAGTTTTTTTTCATTTTCCAATTCCTCCTGGCGATGTGGTCGTTTTCTTCGCTCATTCTTTTAGTCCTAACGGTAGTTCCTCCAACATTCCTCTTCCGTCATTATCGTATCAATGCATTCGTGCTTTGCAAATCCTACTGGTGGTTCATTGAAGTCCTTCGCAAGTTTGTGCTATATCTCTCTTAATCATTTCTACGAGAATAAGTAGTATGCCAAATCCATTGCTTGTCATCAATTTAAATTGGTGAAGGATAAGCATAATGTAATTCTTATTCTTGTTTCATCGAGCAAATTCAATTCCTTATTCCGGAGGTTCATCAAAATTCATGGTTTCAATTGCTCATCTTTCTTTTCTGGAGTTCCATGTTTTCTCGGTTACATCATTGTGAAGCTCCATCTAAATCATCGCAAGGCTTCACCTTATGTTCTCAACTTCTCTTTCTTTTTTATCATTCTTTTTTTACCGGAGTCTTCATGGAGGCTCTACATGGTGGTTCGTCAAGGATTCTTTTCATCCGTCAATTGTTCTTCAAGATTTCTCTCGAAGTTATGGCCCGCCAAGCTATACTCAAAGATAAACATGGTTCTCAACGCATGTTTTGTTTTGAGGAGTTCAAGTATTCTTCATCTTGCATTCCAAAGTGCAATTCTTTCTACCTTATCTTTTGAGACGGTGTTATGTCATTCTTGACAATTTCCTTCGTGTTTCGCGTTTCACATGTTGTTAACAATGAGATATTTTCAAGCCATTAATCTCTTCGTTGGAGTTATCTTTTGTCCGATTTCACCTAAAACCTTCCCTAAGGAATGTTGCTGTTATGGTGCTTAGCAATGACCAAAGTTCTTCATTTATCCTCCTGGTGAAATAAGTTTCTCGTCTCCTTGTTGATATCAATCCAATCTATTGTTTTCCGTTAGTGGCAGAATTTCACTTCATAATGTTGAGAAGTTCTCCATAAGCCCACTACAAGCTTGTTCTTTTCGTTGTTGGTTTTCCAACAACTCCGTTATAACCTTCTTGGAAGGGTGCTTTCCAAGCTCATTTGTGGCAGAAGGTGGCATTTTCTTCTCCATTCTTATTCCAATGATCGGTCTTCCATTCTTTCTCCCAGAGGCTTTGTGATGTTGCTCTTTTCAATCATCATCTTGAATTGCGAGGATTGTGTTGTTTTCATGATTATCCAATTAACCGGAGTGTTGTGTCATCTCCTCAAGCCCTTTTCATCTTATCAAGTCTTGCATCTCATTTCAACCGGAGTGCTGCCCAAATTAGATCATTCTTATTCCTTCTCTATCTTGTTTTAACCGGAGTGTTGTGTCTATCATTCCTCTTCTATCCGGACTCTCATCCAAGTGCTTTCATTTTTCCAAGCTCATATTCTTTACCTTCCATTTCCAACCGGAGTATTTTCGTAATTGATCTTTATCGTTCCTTGTACATCACGTTTCATCCGGAGTGCTTGCATGTACTTCTTGTCCATTGCAACCCTTTTCTTATGTCTTTCAACCTACAAGGTTCTAGTAAGGTTCCTAGTTCCTCTTTTCTAGCGGAGTGTTTTCAATCTCGTTCATCTTAGTTGTATTCTTTTCTCGAAATTGTTTAACCTCTCAAGGTTCATTGGTTTCACTCGTTTGTCAAAGAAGCAACTTTATTTTACCTCTTCCTTTTCTGTTTTCTCTCCGGTGCCATCCTAGATCTCGAGACGAGATCCTCTTGTAGTGGTGGAGTGTTGTAATGCCCCGAGTCCGATGCGCCAGGTGTCTTCGAGTTATTCGCTGTTTTTGCCTTGTCATTCACTTGCGTGTTGCATCTTGCCATGTCATCATGTGCATTGCATCATCATGTTTTCAAAACTTGCATCCGTCTGGGTCTTCCAGTTCTCTCCGTTGTCCGTTCTGAGCCCAGACACACTTGCACGTGCCCGCGACACGTCCGAAATATTATTTTATAAGTGGCCGTGAAATGTTCTTGGAATGGGATGAGAACTAGCGTGTGGTCTTGTTATAGTGTAGGTAGACCGCTTGCCAAGTTTCATCGTATTCGGAGTCCGTTTGATGCCCCAACGGATAACTATAGCGACAATATAGTCGGTCAAACGTCGGACGTTTTCGGTCTCCGGAAACAGTCGCCGGGCCGCTTTCTGACTCTCTCTTCTCAGCCCATGGCCCCTCTTCACAGCCCACCTACAGCCCACCTAATCCCCCTCCGCTCCGGACCATCCGATAGCGATCGAACGGCTCCGAAACAGACTAAAACCCCCTCTCCTAGCCCCCTACCTATAAATGGACGACCTTCCCCTTCCATTTCTGTTAAAAACCCAAGCCTCCCTCGTTTTTTGCGCCGCCCAATCATGAGCCGCCGCCACCTCCCACCTTCTCCTCCATTTCCACGCCTGCCCGCTTCCCCGCTGCCACTTTGGCGCGCCGCCGTTTGCCAGCCGCCACCAGCCACCACCAGCGCCGCCACCCTCGGCCTATCGTTTCACGCCACCTATCCCCAGTGCCTCCCCATGGCACTGCGCCGCCGCGTGACCCGCGAGGACCCAGATCGGGCCCTGGGAAGCCCATCGAAGCTGCAGCCCGAGCGCCCGCATATCCAGCCTCCCGTGTGGACGACCCTGAGCTTCGTCACTCGCGACCCGCCGCCTCCACCCCGTCGCTTGCCGGAGACCAAGTCGCCTGAGGCCGCGACCACCTCTCCGACTAGCAGGTCAACAGCTCCGGGCCTCTCCTCGTCCTCACCCCATTTTCCCTGGTCCTCTCTAATCCCCGCGCCAGATGAGCTGCAAGACGCCGTTGTCCAGATCCGGGCCAGGCGCCTCGGATCCGAGCTCCACCGCCCCAGATCCGACCTCCCTTCGCCTCCCCGACTGGATCGCCATCCCATGTCGCCATTGACCGCCGGAACCGCCGCCGCTGTGTTCCCGTGCGAGAGGAGGACGAGCCCCTCGCCCTCATGCCTCCTCTGCTCGCATGCGCATGGGCCGCGTCGCTAGGCCCAGCATCGCCCGTCTCCTGGCAAAGTTCTCAAGGATGGCAAAGAAATTTTAAATTTTCAGCATAAGCATTTAGCCTCTCTTGCAACCATTTAGTTTCTAAATACTTATGCCTCTTGCAAAATCTATCTTCCCTAATTGGTGTGTGCTTGCAAGCTCTATGCACTACACAAAAATTGACATGCTTATAGGAGACATTTTCATCATGACTAGTGCAATCATCATTAGTACTATGGATGTTCAAAGAGTTCGTACTAACAACATTGCAATCATGCTCATCATTCAAAGATTTAGTGCCAAACATTTTAATGCATTCTTCTTCTAGCAATTGGGCACAATTATCGGAATCCTTATTTTCACGAAAGATATTAAAAAGATGAAGCATATGAGGCACCCTCAATTCCATTTTTTTGTAGTTTTCTTTTATAGACTAAACTAGTGATAAAACAAGAAACTAAAAGATTCGATTGCAAGATCTAAGGATATACCTTCGAGTGCTAACCTTCCCGCAACAGCACCAGAAAAGAGCTTGATGTCTACTACACAACCTTGTTCTTCTAGAGGTTGTTGGCCCTCCAAGTCCAGAGGTTTGAATAACAGTAGCAAATTTCCCTCAAGTGGATGACCTAAGGTTTATCAATCTGTGGGAGGCGTAGGATGAAGATGGTCTCTCTCGAACAACCCTGCAACCAAATAACAAAGAGTCTCTAATAATAACATAATTGTATAGGTGCACTACTTCGGTGAAGAGATGGTGATACAAGTGCAATATGGATGGTAGATATAGGTTTTTGTAATCTGAAAATATAAAAATAGCAAGGTAACTAATGATAAAAGTGAGCAAAAATGGAATTGCAATGCGTTGAAACAAGGCCTAGGGTTCATACTTTCACTAGTGAAAGTTCTCTCAACAATAATAACATAATTGGATCATATAACTATCCCTCAACATGCAACAAAGAGTCACTCCAAAGTCACTAATAGCGGAGAACAAACAAAGAGATTATTGCAGGGTATGAAACCACCTCAGAGTTATCCTTTCTAATCTATCTATTCAAGAGTCCGTAGTAAAATAACATGAAGCTATTCTTTCTGTTAAATCTATCCTAGAGTTCGTACTAGAATAACACCACAAGACACAAATCAACCAAAACCCTAACGTCACCTAGATACTCCAATGTCACCTCAAGTATCCGTGGGTATGATTATACAATATGTATCACACAATCTCAGATTCATCTATTCAACCAACACAAAGAACTTCAGAGAGTGCCCCAAAGTTTCTACCAGAGAGTCAGGACGAATACATGTGCCAACCCCTATGCATAAGTTCACGAGGTCACGAAACCCGCAAGTTGATCACCAAAACATACATCAAGTAGATCACGTGAATATCCCATTGTCACCACAGATAGGCACATGCAATACATACATCAAGTGTTCTCAAATCCTTAAAGACTCAATCCTGTAAGATAACTTCAAAGGAAAAACTCAATCCATTACAAGAGAGTAGAGGGGGAGAAACATCATAAGATCCAACTATAATAGCAAAGCTCGCAATACATCGAGATCGTGCCAAATCAAGAACACAAGAGAGAGAGATCGAACACATAGCTACTGGTACATACCCTCAGCCCCGAGGGTGAACTACTCCCTCCTCATCATGGAGAGCACCGGGATGATGAAGATGGCCACCGGAGAGGGATTCCCCCCTCCGGCAGGGTGTCAGAACAGGTCTAGATTGGTTTTCGGTGCCTACGGAGGCATGCGGCGGCGGAACACCCGATCTGGGTTTCTTTCTGGATGTTTGGGGTTATATAAGAGACGTTGGCGTCGGGAACAAGTCAGGGGGGTCCACGAGGCGGCCACGAAGTAGGGGGGCGCGCCCAGGGGGGTAGGGTGCGCCCCCACCCTCGTGGGTGCCTCGGGACTCCTCTGGCCCATCTCCAATATTCCGTGGGCTTCTTCTGGCCCAAAAATAATCTCCGTAAATTTTTAGGTCAATTGGGCTCCGTTTGATATTCCTTTTCCGTGATACTCAAAAACAAGGAAAAACATAAACTGGCACTGGGTTCTAGGTTAATAGGTTAGTCCCAAAAATCATATAAAATAGCATATAAATGCATATAAAATATCCTAGATGGATAATATAATAGCATGAAACAATCAAAAATTATAGATACGTTGGAGACATATCAGGGTGCCACTTACGGCCCCAAACGATGTGTACAGGGTTCCCAAGCCCACCAAACGGGCGACACTTGGTACACCCGGCCACGGTGCCTAGTCTGTCCCAAGACCACCTATACCGGGTGCCACTTGGTAGACTACTAACACTACCTACAAACACCAGAAACTAGTTGCAACTCCTGGATAGAGATCAAGTTGATTAATAAGCCGAGAGGGGTCGAGTTACCAGAACCCAATGTGTGGTAGCAACTGTCTTGGATCACGGACGCAGAACTCAGTTCCCGTGGACTATTTCAATGAGACAACCAACCATGTACTCCTACATGGACTCACACCGCGACCTTCACCAAATCGTGTTCACACACAATTAGCTCTCAACAGTAGGACATGTTCACAACTTTCAAATTCACCCCCGATGAATCAGACCTGACTCAACTCTAAGCAGTAGCAGGCATGACAAACAAGCAAGAATGAGTAGGCACATCAGGGCTCAAACAAATCCTACTCATGCTAGTGGGTTTCAACTATTTACTGTGGCAAAGACAGGTCATGCAGAGGAAAGTGGTTCAACTACCGCCGCATGTAACAGTTGAATCGTTGTTGTCCTAATGCAGTAAAAGATAGCAGAAGCAAGAGATTGGGATTGTATCAAGATGCTCAAAGGGGGGTTTCTTGCCTGGCACTTCTGAAGATAGTATAGCTCTTCGTCACTGTCATCGAACTCATCGTCGGAACCACGTCTACCGAGAGGGGACAAGCACCGACAAACAAAGAATAAACACAATCAATGCAATGCAACAGTATGATGCATGATCATGACATGGCAATATGCTGTTCATTGAGCTAATGCAACTAGCAACATAATTAAATGAAGTTGGTTTGAACCCAAGGCTCAAATTCAAACTCCACATGTGGTTATTTAAATGCCATTCATTTCATTTGTGCTAAAAAGTAGCCAAAAGTTGTTCTAACATCATGAAAATAGCATAAATGGATAGATTGTATTTTTCTGATAATTTTCCATATATAAATTATTTCATTTGGAGTTACGGTTGATTTTCCATGATTTTTCAAAGTTCGGGGTATTTTCTGAAATTCATAAATCATTTTCTGATTTATTCTAATTCCAAAAAATAGTTACAACGTCAGCATGACGTCGGGATGACGTCATCAGGTCAACAGAGCTGACCGGGGTCAAACCTGGCATGTGGGGTCCACACGTTAGTGACACAGGGGTTAACCGGGTCTAATCCAACGTTGACTGGGGTTTGACTCGCTGCGGGACCCACTGTCAGTGGCACATGTGGATAATTAGTTGGTGGATTAGGCCCTAATGGCTGGATTAGGCCGGCAGTTAGTTGCCGGCGTAAGCATAGGAGGCGGCGTTTGCCGTTCCAGCGATTTCGCGACGGGAAAAAGCGAGGTTGGCCCTGTTGGAACGGCCATGACGCGGCGTGTCCAACGGTGGCTGTGTCTGCAGCTAGGGTGGCTGGTAGCGGCAACTGCGGCGAGCGAGGCGATGGCCAAAGCTACTGCCTAGCATGGCACGCGGTTGCAACTCACAACCGGGTGAACTGAATGGTGCGGAAGCACACACGGGGCAGCAGGAGGACAACTATGCCACGGGGGCAAGTTGGGGGAGCTTGGGAGTGCGGGCTCGCCGGCCATGGCGGACGGCGGCCTTAGGCATTCGCAGGGCAGCGGCTTGCACGCAGATTATAGCATGGGGATAGAGGGGAGAGAACCGATGGCTCATGGCGAATTCGTGGAGAAGCTCAGCGGCTCGGGGACGGCTCGGGCGAAACAAATCGACGACGACGATCTTGGGCGCCCGGGGAAGAAGATGACGGTGGCGATGGTGTTGCAGGCCACTCGGGGACGCGGGTGTCATCTTGGAGAAGCTGCGGAGCTCGACGGGGATGCTAGCACGGCGAATCGTTGGCGCTGGCCACGCGGGCGGCAGAGTTGGCCGGTGGGGCTTTCTGTTCGAGCGAAGAACGAGGAGGCAGAGGGGAAATGGCTAGGGGAGAAGGGGGGTCCGCACGGGCCTTGTTCACGTCTCCTGGGCGCGGGGTTGGGAGGAAGGAGGCGTTGACACGGTGAAGCAGGAGGTGGCCGCTCGGGCGCGTGCGCTGGCTGCCAGTAGGTGCAAGGTTGAAGACAAACTTGCCCGTGGTGGGATGGGCTGGCTCTTGGGCTGCTACTACAGGTAAAAGGACCAGATAAGCCTGCTCTATTTTAATTTTGGTCTGTTTTATTTTTATTTATTTATTTGCCACTGTTTAAATTCAAAATGAATTTCAATCCAATGCCAAATCTTTCTGTAATTATTTATGTGACTTAAGTGGACTTTTCCAAAGGCACGTAAATTATTGCAGAAGTGTTCACTATTTTTGGTTTGGATCAAATCCCTTGCCGAAAATATCAAACATCAATGAAGAGCATTTTGGTTTCATTGAATGCAATTTTTTTAGGGTTCTTGCCCTTTAATTAAATTTGCGAGACTTCAAAACATTCCTTAATTCAACTTTCTTGAAATTAGATATGACGCATGATGCTCTCAAATGTAACTAATATAATTATTTGCAGACAAATATTCTAGGGCTGTCACATCGATTCCCTCTTGTCAAACCACCTTGCCTCATTGCATAGTGCACAGACCCCCCTCGCTTGCTCGTCCGAAACTTTCCCGAACCCGAACCCGAACCGGGTGGTTGTTACCGGTTGGTTCGGATCATCCCCGAACATCCCCCAAACATCATCGGTTCTTTATTGGACTCTCCCACTCTACTCTTTCTCGACTGTCTGATCTCGACCGGGTGATCCAAAATTCCCCCCTTTCAATATATATAGACCACCACTAACCAAATCTAGACAAACCCCTAATTTCTAGGGATTGTACCCAAGCGCCGCCACCTTCTCCCTCGGGATCCCTCCCCGATCCCCTCGATTCAGCCGGCGAGCGCCGTCGCCCAACTTCTCCTCAATTCTAGTTCCACCCAGTCACCGCCTCCACCTGCCTTCCTTGATCCACCCCGCCCCCTTCTTACCTAAGCCCATACAGCCCTGCCCCGAGCACCCCCCGCAAGCAACAGTAGCTCGGCAAGCCCTGCCGTCGGTGGCCCCCACAGGAGCCCTCTCCTTCCTCCCTTGCTTCTTCTTCCTTCCCAGTATTTCTTCCCCTCCTCTCAACATCTCGGTCTTACCTTTCACAGGAGCTTCTGTCGCCGCGCCATGGATGGCCATGGTGCTCCACGCTACGCCCGATCTCCTCCGCGAGCCTCGCCGTTAGCCACCTTGAGCCACCATAGCTCACGGTGAGCACATCTAGCCACCGCGCCCGTTGTTCCCTCCTTTTTGTTCCCATTTCTTCTCCCCGCCTGTCCTCTCTGAACTCTCTCACTCTATGTATTTCTTCACAGGAGCACATCCCCAACGCCGGTCCTCGCCCACAGTACCTTGACGCCACTGGCCTCCTCTGCTTCGAACACACGCGCGCCTGCCTCGAGAACCGCTGGTCCGCCAAGTTCCTCGCATGCGTCCTCCCGTCGAGCGCCGAGACGAACGAAGGCAGCTCCAGCCTCACCTCGGCCCTCCCCGACCTCCTTCCCACCGGATCCGCCCCCCTCGTCCATCCACTCGTCACCGGAGGTCGCCGCCATGCCCTGCATCCTGCATCACTAGCCGTTGTGCCCTGCTTGACGAACGAGACGACCAGCGTTGCCCCCTCGTTGACTTGGTCCAATGCCAGCATGGACGAGTGCCGTGTCGGCCGCGCGAGCCCTCCTCCGATTCGCCTTCGCCGTGGGCCGGCAGATCCACCGCCCGGCCTCAAGGCCCGATGTGAGAAGCCCCCCCCGCGCCTTGGGCCAGATCTCAGTTTCGGCCCATGTCATGTTTTTTTCCTTTGGATGATTTTAGCTAATTTCCTGGAATTATAGTTTTACAGAAAAACCCTCTTTGTTCATGCACATCATATCTCATTAACCATGCATCGGATTAAAATGAATTATATATGTAAAATGCTTAGAATTTCATCTAGTTTCATAATATGCAACTTTCATCCATGTTTGAAATGTTTAACTTGTTTTTTGCATTAATTTTCATAAATATCATGTTAAAATGGTTTAATTCATAACTAATTAACCGTATCTCCGAATTAAATAAACTTTATATGTAAATGGAGTAGAAAGTGCATAGATTAGCTTGGTGCACTTTGTTTTACTGTTTAACAAGATTAAAATATGGTTTAGGGCAGAACAATACCAAATCCAAAATATGCATATGACGATTTTCCGTAATTGTTGTTTGTTGTTCCGGCCTCATTTAAACTTGCCTAAATAGTTAGTTTACTTATACTTCACCTCTTGCCATGTTAATCAACATTTAATATTGTTGCGTACATAAATGAGAGCGAACTAAATAACTTGAATGTGGTGTTTCGTCAATATGCAACTTGTTTCATACTAAGCTCCACTTAATTTGTAGAATTGTTTGTTGCACTTTGCCATGCCATGACTCATTAAACCGGACTTGCATCATACTTGGTTGTGCATCATGTCATGTTTATGTGGTGGTTGTTTACCATGTTGTTTGCTTCTTTCCGGTTGTGCTTCTTCTTGAAAGTTCCAGTTACGTTGCGATTGTGAGGATCCGTTCGACTACATTGGTTCATATTCTTCTTCATGGATTCGGTCTTCTTCCTAGCGGGATTTCAGGCAAGATGACCGTCACCTTGGATCGCTACTATCTTTGCTTTGCTAGTTGTCTCGATGCTATCGCTATGTCGCGCTACCTACCGCTTGTTTATCAAGCCTCCCAATATGCCATGAAACAGCCTCTGACCTTTTCACCATCCCAGCAAACCATTGTTTGGCTATGTTATCGCTTTGCTCAACCGCTCTTATAGCGTTGCTAGTTGCAGGTTGTTCCATGTTGGGACATGGATATCATGGATATCATGGGATATCACTATATCTATTATTTTAATTAATGCATCTATATACTTGGTAAAGGGTGGAAGGCTCGGCCTTTTTCCTGGTGTTTTGTTCCACTCTTGCCACCTTAGTTTCCGTCATATCGGCACTCTAACTGAACCCGAGCAAGGCATTGGGCTCTAACTGAACCCGAGCGATTGCACTACTGGCTACGCGTTACTGAACCTGAGCGATCGATCGATGGCTGTTAACTGAACCCGATTGAGAGGTTCCTTCGCTACTGCCGCTAACAGAGGCCGATCGAACCTGCTGCTGAACAGTGAGCGTTGTTGGGGGAGGGGGGTTGGATGAACAGTTCCCGGTGGGGGGCTGGATGAACAGGACCCCGTGGTAGTAGAAGACGTTGCCGTTGGATAAACATGACCCCGATCGATCGAGCCGGTTGGGGGTGGATGAACAGGACCCCGTGGAGGGATTGTTGAACAGTAGCCGGTGGAGGGCTGGATGAACAGTAGCCTGTGAATGGGTGGTTGAACAGGACCCTGTGGAGAGGGTTGGTTGAAAAGTAGCTGCTGGAGGAGCGGTGGAGGCTGGATGAACAGGAGCCCGTGGATGAACAGTCGCAGGTGGAGGCTGGAGGAGGTCGACGGTGGATGAATAGTAGCCTTTGGAGGCATTCGACGGTGGAGATGAACCAGATCCCGTGGAGTCCTCTTTTATGGTACGCCACACCCCTCCCGATGAACAGGACCCCCATTTCGGCCGTAGCGCTCCAACAAACGTCCGTTTCCTCAGTTTTGTGGTACGCCACACCCCTCCCGATCAACAGGACCCCGTTTCGAACGTAGGATGTCCAAGAGAAGTCTGTTTCCTCCCTTTTGCAGTACGCCAGGCCCCTCCCTATGAACAGGATCTCGTTTTGGCCGTGGCCAGTCGAACACAAGGCCGTTTCCTCCGTTCTGCGGTATGCTGTGCCTCGTTTCCATCGGCTGTTCTGTCCAAGCCAGTTGGCTCCCGATGAACACGACATATTCCGTTGCCTCCCCATGAACACGATGCATTCCATTGCCTCCCCATGAACATGATGACGACGCAGTTTCTCCATTCCGACCAAGCCATGTACACGAGCCCTGGCCATACGTATGCGCGAGTAGGCGTTCGAGACCCCGCCCGTATTACGTGGCCGTATTCACTTTCTTGCACCCCGGCCGCTGTACGTACGTGTATATGTTACATGCGCGCCTCTACTATGACATGTGCGCGGCTCTACGACGACACGCGCCCTTACTTACACAGCCACGGTTCATCACTGTAGCCTGCAGACAGACCGATCGACCAGAATGTACATACACTGATGTAGGGTAGAACCCTCATCGCCCGATCTTTCACGAAAGGAGCAGATCCCGCGAAGAACACGAGGAACACAAAGAGGGAAACGAGGGAAATCACAAGGGGAGACATAAGAGGAACACTCAAACTAACAAGAACAAGTCACACAAGTGCTAGATCCTCGAATACATAAGAGAAGATACACGATCCACGGACAACTAAGGATGATACACGGTAACCGGTCTTCTCCGCGAGGAGGTCTTGAAGTTCTTCTCCAAAAGGAGGTCTTGAATCCAAAGGGATCTTCTCCGTAGAGGCTGCGGTCTCTCTCGTGGAGTAGATCCGATGTGGATGAGCAATGCTCTATCTCTAAAATGAGCTCAACCAATGCTAACCCTAGAAAGTTGTACGGGGTGGAGTATATATAGTCTAGGGGGGAGAAGGGATACACGGGCCTCGGTCCTTCACTGTGCGCAGACAGGGGAGGCCGGATGTCTGGGCTGGTCGGGCTGGATGTCCGGGCTTTCAGGCGACGCCGGATATCCGGGCTGGGGGGCGGATGTCCGGGCTGGAGTGGTGGCATTTGCTGCTCTCGGGTTCGGAGGGGCCGGATTTCCGGGCTGGTGGCCGGATGTCCGGGGGCTCGGGAGAGGACGGATGTCCGGGCTGTCGGGGCCGGATGTCCGGGACCTGTAGCTTCCGGCGGCTGTGCTGCTGTAGTGGAAGACGCTCTAGGGGCCGGACGTCTGGGGCCTTGGCCGGATGTCCGGGGCCTGGGAGATGCTCTTGGCTCCTTCTGTTGGCTCTCCTCATCCGTGGACTTGGGGACTTGTACATCTTCATGTGCATCTTCGGGAGGGCCCTCTTGGTGCCTAATCATGCACAACACCTCGGACTTAGGTAGCAGCCATGTCTCATGCATAGAAAGTGGAAGTTCAGAGAGGAGTGAGTTCACCTTATCTTTGACAGCTTTGGCTCGGGCTCGTGTCATTGGTTCAAGTGGTGTCGTTGGAGGTGTAGGTGCGTCCATGGGGATGATCTTGGGATGCTCCGCATCATCTCCCCTCCCTTGGGGAAGATCCGCCCTCGGATCGAAATCCTCATCACCATGGTAGGGAGATAGATATTTGATGTTGAAGATGTCGCTCATGGAGTACTTGTCACGAGCGATGTTGATCTTGTATGCGTTGTTGTTGTAACGTGCAAGCACCTTGGATGGTCCATCCGCGCGTGGTCGAAGTTTGGACTTGTGTTCTTGGGGAAAGCGGTCCTTGCGAAGGTGTAGCCACATGAGGTCTCCAATGTTGAATAACATAGGGTGCTTGTTGATGTTGAGCTTAGTCGCAAGGAGTTGTACTTAGCGCTCGATGGTGTTTCTTGTATCTTCATGCACCTTCTTGAGATGGGTCACTCATGCACTTGCGTCCAAATTGATGCGCTCTTCGAGTGTTAGAGGGAGAATATCCAATGGTGACAAAGGGTTGAATCCGTAGACGACCTCGAAAGGGGACTTGCCGGTTGGTGAGTGTCTTGCTCGGTTGTAGGCGAACTCGGTGATGGGTAGACACTCCTCCCACTCCTTGATGTTCTTCTTGATGAGTACTCGAAGTAGAGCGGAGAGTGTGCGGTTTGTCACCTCCGTTTGGCCGTCGGTTTGAGGATGGTACGTCGTGGAGAAGAGTAGCTTGATTCCGAGCTTGGGACATAGGGTCTTCCAAAAGTAGCTAAGGAACTTTACGTCGCGGTCCAAGACGATGGTCTTTGGCACACCATGGAGATGCAATATTTTCCTACAAAAGAGATTAGCAACATGTGAAGCATCGTCTATCTTGTTGCAAGGAATAAAATGTGCCATTTTTGAGAAACGGTCCACAATGACAAATATGGAATCTTTCCCATTTCGAGTCCTAGGAAAACCGAGTACAAAGTCCATGCTAATGTCTTCCCATGGTTGGTAAGGAATTGGTAGAGGCATATAGAGGCCATGAGATTGAGCTTTGGACTTAGCTTGCGACATGTAGAACATCGGTTGGTGAAACGATTGACGTCCCGGAACATCTTGGGCCAAAAGTAGTCCTTCGAGAGCGTGGCGAATGTCTTGTCGCGTACGAAATGTCCCATTAAGCCTCCTCCATGCTATTCCTGCAAAAGCAACAAATGAAGAGACGACTCGGGGATGCAAAGTTTGTTAGCTCTCATAAGATAGCCATCTTTGATGTAATAGCGTTCCCAAGATGTATTCGAGAAACACTTGGCATAAGGAGTAGAAAAAGTTGCATCATGCTCATACAAGTCTTTGATATGCTCGAAGCCAATGACATCTAACTCAAGTTGCGTGACAAGCATGGATATGCGGGAAAGAGCATCCGCTACTATGTTTTCTTTACCCTTGATGTACTTGATGACGTAAGGAAAAGACTCAATAAATTCACTCCATTTAGCATGACGCTTGTTCAACTTAGTTTGACCCTTAAGATACTTGAGGGTCTCATGATCGGTATGAATGATAAACTCATGGGGACGAAGGTAATGTTCCCATTCATGCAAAATGCGGACTAAAGCATATAGCTCTTTGTCATAGATGGGGTAATTGAGTTGCGCTCTGGAAAGTTTCTCACTAAAGTAAGCTATGGGGCGCTTCTCTTGCGTTAACACACCCCCTATGCCATTACCACTAGCATCACAATGAATCTCAAAAGGTTTTTCAAAGTTGGGTAAGCCAAGTACAGGAGCATCAGTAAGCAAGTTCTTAAGCTCATTGAAAGCGGTATCTTGGGATGGTCCCCAAAGAAAAGGCGCATTCTTCTTGCTCAAAGCATACAAAGGCGAAGCAATGGTGCTAAAATCCTTCACAAAGCGTCGATAGAAATCCGCAAGGCCAAGAAAACTACGCACTTGATGCAAGTTGGTTGGTTGCGGCCAAGTCTTAATAGCATTGATCTTGGACTCATCAACATGAACACCCTTATAAGAAACAACAAAACCCAAGAAAACGAGCTTATCAACACCAAAAAGGCATTTCTCCATACTAGCATAGAGGGGCTCTTTTCTAAGAATTTGCAAAACGGTGCGGACATGGGTGACATGCTCTTTGATATATTTGCTAAACACAAGAATGTCACCGAAGTAAACTACGACAAATATACCAATGTATGGGCGAAAGACATGATTCATAAGGCGCATAAAAGTGTCCGGTGCTTCCAAAAGACCCATAGGCATGACTAACCACTCATACAAACTAAACTTGGTTTTGAAGGTGGTTTTCCATTCATCACCCTCTTGTATGCGGATTTGATAGTAACCACTCTTAAGATCAATTTTGGAAAATATAGTGGCACCGCTAAGCTCATCAAGCATATCATCTAGGGGTGGAATGGGGTACCTATAGCGAACGGTGATAGGATTGATAGGTCTACAATCGGAGCACATGCGAAAGTTACCGTCACGTTTTGGCACAAGAATGACCAGGACGGCACAAGGGCTCAAACTCTCACGCACATGTCCATGGTCGATTAGATGTTTTACTTGCCTTTTTATTTCTTTTGTTTTGTCGGGGTTGACACGGTATGGAGCTTTGTTCGGAAGAGGTGCTCCGGGGATGAGGTCGATTCGGTGCTCAATGCCTCATAGAGGAGGTAGACCCGGAGGTAGCTCATCGGGGAAAACATCTTGAAATTCCTGCAAAAGAGAACACAACACTAGAGGAAGAGTGTGAGAAGTGTTAGTTTGTGGTGCATTGTCCTTGCACACAAGGACGTAGTGTAGGACACTAGATGGGTTATCACAGACTTCTCTTATCTCACGTTTGGTGGCAAATAGAACTAGGTTTTTGTTTTCACTGATCGTGGAGGCACACGATTTTGGCTTGTGGCGCTCACTCTCTTTTTGGTGGCTCGCTCTCTCACTATGATCTCCACGATGGGTATCTTGCTTGTCGGTGATCACTTGACTTGGCGACATTGGACGGAGGACGTACTCCTTGCCCTTCATCTTGAAGATGTAGTGGTTCGTTCAGCCGTTGTGGACGACTCCTCTATCGAATTGCCATGGCCGTCCAAGGAGAAGATGACAAACGGTCATTGGAACGATCTCGCACTCCAAGGTGTCTTCGTAGGCGCCGATTTTGAAGGAGACTTGTACTCGGTGCTCGACTTGGATGGTGCCGGAGTCACTAAGCCATTGCACTTTTATGGATGTGGATGCTTCGTCTTGGGCAATTGGAGCTTGGGGCAAAGTTCTTCACTTGCAAGATTATGACAACTCCCTCCATCGATGATGACCTTGACGGATCGTCCATTGATGCCGACCTTGGTGTGGAATATGTGGCATCGTTAGTCTTCTTCTTGGTGATGTTGGAGAGTCAAGACTTTGGAGACAACAAGTGCGGGACTTGAGTCTTCATCACAAAAGACTTATTCTTCTTCATTGTTCACTTGGAGGTGCATGGCGACTTGCTCAAGGGCTTCCATTTCACCTTCGCTCATGGAGTCATAAGTGCCATCGTCGTTGAAGACCATGGTTCGCTTGTTGGTGCACTCGTAGGACTTGTGGCCTCAGCCTCCGCAAGTGAAACACTTGAAGGAACTCATCTTGACGGTCTCATCGGTCGGACTTCCAGTCGGGGTCGGTCGTCCGATGGTTGTCGGTCGTTCGGGTGGCGTCGGACGTCCGTGGGTTTTGTCTCGGCTATGAAGACGACGGTCGTCCGGAGGGGGCCGGACGTCCGATGCCTGGAGGTCGTCGGACGTCCGATCTAGGCTGGTCGTCCGGAGCCTGTAGCTTCTCTTGCATCTCTTCTTCTTCTTCTTCTTCTCCGTCTTCACATCCACCTTCCTCTTCTTCTTCTCCTTGCTCCTTAGCTTCTCCATGATACCTGAGTATGCACAATGTACCCATATGAGGTAGTAGCCATGTCTCATGTGCATCGAAGTGGAAATCTAAGAGGAGTGATGTCACCTCGGTTTCGAGAGCTCTTGCACGTGCTTGTGTCATGGGTCCAAGAGGTGTCGTAGGAGATGTAGTTGTGTCCATGGGGATGGCCTTCGGATGCTCCGCATCACTCTTGTAGACACCTTTCTCTATAATTCCCTTCAATAGGCTATTTTCTTGCTCAAGTGTAACCTGTCTAAGAGAATGACTAGTGGAATCAAGAGAACTACTAGAAGCAACAATATTGGATTTAACATGATTGTTGTTACTACTAGAAGAAGAATCTTTCTTACTCTTGTTGCTAGATTTATGTTGTGGCATGTAACTAGACAAGAGTAAACGCTTGGTAATGTAAAAAGTACTTTTCTTGCGAAGATCATCATTGATTGCTTTTAAGAACCCATGCTCTTGCTCAAGGTTGAGTTTTTCAAAGCGTAACTTCTCATTAGTATTTAAAAGCTCTCGATGATTTTCCAAGGTAGTTTCATGAGCTAACTTAAGAGTGTTTAGTTCTTTAGTTAGATGCTCAATCTCCTTCTTATCATCATCATTCTTTTTATCTTGATTAGCATGATTAATAGCAAGTTCATCATAGTTTTCATCACTAGAGTTGTCAACAAGTAAATCATCATCACATAGCAAATCATCTTCATCACTATTGAAATCAACATAGTCAGGGTGTGATACCTTTGGTCCTTTAGCCATGAATCATCTTCCAATTCCTTCATTTTGTGATTCAAATATGTCGTAGGAGTTGGTTGACACAAGTGCTAGACCGGCAAAACCTTCATCTTGAGTATATTCGGAGTCAGAGTGATAACTTTTCTCGGAGTGATTGTCGGAGTCGGAGCCGGATACCCATTCACCAATATGAGCTTGATGTCTTCGTTTTGTGTAGCTCCTTGATCATTTTTCCTTCCTTTCCGAATCCTTGCTTCTCGTTAACGTTCTTGATTCATAACGGTCATCTCTACTCCTCTCTCTAGGTGGTGATTCTTTTCTTCTACTTCTCCTTTTGGGTGAATCTTCTTTTCTTTTGTTGGGAGACATACACTCATTGGAGTAGTGTCCAGGTCTTCCACAACTGTAGGTATTACGTTCACGACTCGAAGATATTTTGTCATTGTACGACCTTGACTTGGAACTCCTTTCCTTGATCCACTATTGTTGAACTTGTTGAAGTTCTTCACCATTAGGCCCAATTCTTCATTGAAGGCTTGTTTCTCACTTGATGCTGTAGGAGCATCACATGAGGCTTTGTAAGCACCACTTGACTTGTTGTGAAGCTCTTCCTTATCCTTGAGTGGCATCTCATGAGCAACCATTCTTCCAATGACTTCTGTTGGCTTGAGATCTTTGTAGTTGGGCATCATTTGGATCAATGTGCACATGGTATAATATTTTCCATCCAAGGCTCTTAGGATATTCTTGATGATGAATCTATTAGTCATCTCTTCACTTCCTAAGCCGGCAATCTCATTTGTGATGAGAGCTAGCCTAGAGTACATTTCAGTGACACCTTCACCATCCTTCATTTTGAACTTGTCAAGCCGAGCTTGAATCACATCCAATTTGGATTCCTTGACGGATTCGGTACTCTCATGCATATCAATCAAAGTATCCAAAATTTCCTTTGCATTCTCAAGATGGCTGATTTTGTTGAATTCTTCGCAGCACAGTCCGTTGAAGAGAATATCACAAGCTTGAGAATTGTATTGCAGCATCTTCAAGTCTTCCGCAGTAGCTTCATGGTTTGGTTCTCTCCCATCAAAGAATTCACCTTGAAAGCCAATACACACAATAGCCCAAACGGCGGGATTATGTCCAAGAATATGCATTTTCATCTTATGCTTCCAACTAGCAAAATTAGTACCATCGAAGTAAGGACCTCTACGGCGGTAATTTCCCTCTCTAGATGCCATACTCTCCTAGGTTGTGAAATCAAGGCTATGATCACCAAAAGCTATGGAAATCAAGGCAAATGGAGACCAAAGCTCTGATACCACTTGTAGGATCGAAAGTATGTCTTGAGGGGGGGGGTGATTATACTACTTGACCAAATAAAAATCTAGCCTTTTCCCAATTTTAAGTCTTGGCAGATTTTAACAACTTAGCACAAGTCAAGCAATCAACCTACACATGCAAGTCTAAGAGTGTAGTAGCAGAATGGAGAACATTGCACATGAAGTTAAAGGAAGGAGTTTGGTGGGAGCAAACGCAATGTAGACACGGAGATTTTTGGCGTGGTTCCGACAGGTGGTGCTATTGTACATCCACACTGATGGAGACTTCAACCCACAGAGGGTATTGGTTGCGCGAGTCCATGGATGGCTCCACCCATGAAGGGTCCACGAAGAAGCAACCTTGTCTATCCCACCATGGCCATCGCCCACGAAGGACTTGCCTCACTACGGTAGATCTTCACGAAGTAGGCGATCTCCTTGCCCATAGAAACTCCTTGGTTCAACTGCACAATCTTGACGGAGGCTCCCAAGTGACACCTAACCAATCTAGGAGACACCACTCTCGAAAAGGTAATAGACGGTGTGTTGATGATGACATCCTTGCTCTTGTGCTTCAAATGATAGTCTCTCCAACACTCAACTTTCTGTCACTGATTTGGATTTGGTGGAAATATGATTTGAGTGGAAAGCAACTAGGGAAAGCTAGAGATCAAGATTCGAATGGTTGGAATGGAATATCTTGGTCTCAACACATGAGTAGGTGGTTCTCTCTTAGAAAATGAATGCTAAAGTGTAGGCACATTCTGATGGCTCTTCTTCATAATGAAGGAAGGGTGGAGGGGTATTTATTGCCTCCACATAAAATCTAACCATTACACACAATTCACCAAACTCTGTTGGACTGAATCAAAAAACTCGGTGGGACCGATTCAGTTCAAAATGTGAACGTTAGGCTTTTCGGTGGGACCGACATGTCAACTTGGTGACACCGATTTCATTAGGGTTAGGGCATAACATAATCTTGGTGAGACCTATTACACAAACTCGGTGGGACTGATTTTGGTAATAAGATAACCAGAGAGTTGGTCAGGCAAACTCGGTAGGACCAAATCACTCATTTTTGTGAGACAGAAACATTACGAAAGGGAAACAGACAGTTTGCATAGAAAACTCGGTTGGACCGATCGCTCATCTCGGTTGGACCAAAACATTACGAAGGGAAACATAGAGTTTGCAATCCCATCTTGGTGAGAGCGAGATCCCTATCGGTGAGACCAAAGTGACTAAGGTTTGTGGCAGTGGCTATGTCAAGTGAACTCAGTGGCGCTGGATAGAACTTTTCGGTGGGGCCGAGTTTCACTTTTTTGGTTTGGGACATATGTGGATATGAGAAAGTGGTTGAGGGTTTTTGGAACATATCACTAAGCATTTTGAGCAAGCAAGCCGTTAAGCAACACCTCATCCCCTTTTAATAGTATTGGCTTTTCCTATGAACTCCATGTGATCTTGGATCACTAAAAGTAAAATGTAGGGTCTTGATCTTGAGCCAATATGTGCCCTTAGCATTTTGAGGGGTCCACATTCCTAATCCATGCCATGCCAATCATTAAACTTTCTGAAATGATCATCTTGAAATAGTTTTAGTTCAATGAGCTATATGTTGTCAGTAATTAGCAAAACCACCCAGGGATAGTTGCACTTTCAATCGTTCATCACTCTGTGTGGTACGTACTGGTTAGTCTACATACCATTCGGATTAAAGAGTGTCGGGTCAACTTTTGCAAGGGTAGTCCAGATCGGTTTTGAGCCACAGTTGCACAGAAATATACAAGCCTATATGGATGATATCGTGGTCAAAACCAAGGATAAGGCCACCCTTATCCAGGATTTGGAAGAGACATTTACTAATCCATGAAAGATCAATCTAAAGCTTAATCCGGAGAAGTGTGTATTCGTTGTTCCCTCTGACAAGCTACTTGGGTTCTTCGTGTCCCATCGGGGGATCGAAGCCAACCCCGACGAGATCAAGGCCATTGAGCATATCCAAGCGCCAAGGACAGTTAAGGATGTGAGGTGCTTGACGGGATGTGTTGCCGCACTAAGCAGATTCATTTCCAAGTCTGTCGAGTGTGCCCTGCTATTCTTCAATGTTTTGAAGAAGGTAGGGCCTATGAAGTGGACCCCGGAAGCATATGCAGCTCTGCAAGAGTTAAAAGCATACCCGTCATCCATACCCACCTTGGTTGCGCCCAAACCCCAAGAACCATTGTTGCTATACTTGGCAGCAACTAACAAGGTGGTCAATCCGGCTTTGGTAGCGCAGCGAGAGGTGGATGAGACAGAAACTGAACAGAGAACAGCAAAGTCAGATAAGAATCAAGACAGCAGTGAGCACGACAACGAAAACAACCCCAGGGACACGGCAAGGAAGAAAATGGTGCAGCGCCCAGTGTACTTCGTCAGCTCCTTATTACATGGGGCTAGATCGAGGTACTCTAGTGTGCAAAGTTGATCTTTTTTCTCATTATGGCCTCAAGGAAACTGCACCACTACTTCCAAGCCCATGAGATCACGGTTGTTACTCGTTTTCCGTTACAAAGGATACTCCGAAACCTTGAGGCAACTGGCAGAATAGTGGAATGGGATTTGGAGTTATCTAGCTTTGGTTTGAAGTTTGAGAGCACTTCAACTATTCAGGGAAGGGCACTGGCAGAGTTTATTGCAGAATGGACGCCAACCCCTGATGAGGAAAGGACAGAGACAGCCATCCCTGACAAGGAATCACCCCAAGAATGGATCATGTATTTTGATGGTGCTTTTTCCCTACAAGGTGCAAGGGCTGGCATGCTTCTTGTTGCCCTCTCCGAGGAGCACTTGAAGTATGTCGTCCAGATGCACTTTTCCTAGGAAGAGGCCACCAACAATATAGTAGAGTATGAAGGGCTACTTGTCGGGCTTAGGATTGCAGCCGAATTGGGAATTAAGAAGCTAATCATTCGAGGAGATTCACAGCTTGTGGTGAGACAAGTCAACAAGGATTACCGAAGCCCATTGATGAAAGCATATGCCAAGGAAGTAAGGAGATTGGAGGAGCAGTTTGACGGGTTGCAAACAGAGCACATACCCATGCGGAAAACAGCATAGCTGATCACTTGTCAAAGTGTGTTGCGCAGAAGCTTCCTGTGGAACCAGGAAGTTTTGTTCTCCATCTATCTCAACCCTCCGTATCACTAGACACAATTGCCGGAAGAGGAGAAAGTTGGACTACGGTAAGCCCTTCTCGGCAGAGCAATCCGCTCCCGGAAGAGACCCTGCCAGAAAAAACTCCTCACAGCCTGCCGGACCACCCCCTCCAGCCGGGCCTATGGACCCCGTGAACGAGGCTGGTGCTCCCGCAACAGAGGAGGTGCCGCTAGTCCTCGTTGCCGAGCCCCAGGCTCCAACTTGGGCAAGGCACATTGTCCACTTCCTCCAAACCGGAGAACTCCCCGGTAACCAAGATGAAGCTGAAAGAGTAGCCCGGAGGGCCAGTATGTATCAGTTTGTCGATGACACTCTATACAGAAGGAGGCCCAACAGTGTGAAATTGAAGTGTGTTTGCCGGGATGATGGAAAGGAGCTGCTGGCTGAGTTTAACAAGAGGAATGTGCGGTTCCCACATTGGATCAAGGGCATTAGTTGGGAAAGCATTACTGCAAGGATTCTATTGGCCCACATCCCTCCAAGATGTGGTTGAGTTAGTCACGAAATGTGAAGCCTGCCAGTTCCATTCCAAGAAAATACATCTGCCCAAGCTCTTCACACAATCCCTCTATCATGGCCATTTTCGGCCTGGGGGCTCGATATCCTCGGCCCCTTCCCCCGAGCAATCGGGGGCTTTGAATTCTTGTTCGTTGCCACCGACAAGTTTACGAAGTGGTCGGAAGTGACTGCCGTGAGAAAGGTAACTGCTCAGTCAACTATGAAGTTCTTGAAAGAATTGGTGTGTCATTTCAGAGTTCCAGCAGGGATGTCACTGACAACGGCACCCAGTTCATGAGCCACGCCTTCATGCAATAGGTTCATACCCTCGGATGCAAAATCTCATTTGCGTCTATGGCACACCCCAGAGCAATGGACAAGCTGAGAGGGCGAACACTGAAGTGCTTCGTGGACTTAAGAAACAAACTTTTGATACGCTACAGAAGCATGACAGGCGGTGGACCAAGGAGCTTCTGGTAGTTCTCTGGTCCCTCAGAATGACACCTAACCGGGCAGACTCCCTTCTCCTTGGTCTATGGGGCAGAAGCAGTTATCCCCACGAAACTCATTTACGAGTCCCCTCGAGTGCTTGCCTACGATGAAGTAGCGCAAGATCAGCACCAGCGTGATGACGCTGTGCTACTAGAGGAAAACCGTCTTCGGGCCGCTACGCGCGCTGCACGCTACCAGCAAGCCCAATGTCACTATCATACCTATAGGGTTCATGCCTGGTGTTTTGAGGAAGGTGACCTTGTCCTTAGGCGCGTTTAGTCCGCTAAGGGTACAAACATGCTGTCACCAAAGTGGGAAGGCCCTTACCGAGTGGTATGAGTCACAAGACCTGGCGCAGTCTGTCTGGAGACCGGGGATGGCACACGGTTGCAAAGCTCATGGAATATTGAGCATCTCCGTAAGTACTACCCGTATGGTGCGAGGCTGTCGGGCACTGCCCGACAGCCACCCGTTTGTACATGCCTTGCCTCAGTTGCATGTAACCCCTTGTACAAAGCCAAGGCGATGACCCCGTGCAAGAGAAAATAGAGAAGCGCCGTGGGGACCCCCAATCAAGATCGCATGCATGCACTAGCACACCCAGATCACTGCATAAGCATTTCATGAGCATTTGCATATGCATATAGATAGGATTGCATCCTGCATTTATTCTCATCTACATGGAGTTGGAGGTTCCTGCCGTGAACTTGACTCCGACAAGGGACAAGAAGATTGCATGGCACAATGATCCCCGGCAAGCCAAACAGATAAGTTTACCTCTTGTCCATTAGTGTTCTGTAAAGCTAAAACTTTGCATGAGAAAACCTTGCCTCTCTCTTTTTGAAACATAGGTGCTCCCATCCATGACTTGAACGTTGCTTCAGTCAGGATGGTTGCAGTAGCCTTTGGTAAAAAGGAGCTGGCGAGGGGCTGGCCCCTCTCTCTATTCCCCAGCAGACGTAGTTCTCCGGCAGACAAAGAGGGTGCCGAAAGGATATCTTGCCGGGGAAAACCTGTTTATTTACATTAAAGAGGTATTCCCCCTCTGCATGGACATACACATGCGCGGGATCCCGACATGACTCATCTTTTTCATTCATATGCAAACACAAGTACAAGCATTGTAGAACACAAAGATGGAGTCGAGACATTACATTATTTGAATTAAAATTTGGCGATTGCCTGCAAGTTTAAGATTGAAAAAAGATAAGTGCCCCGTTATGCCTTTGGCCCTATCCATCTCCTACAGGAAGAGGTTGGAGGGGCCGGAGGCGGGCACAACTGGGATTCGGCGCCTCCCCAGGATCAGGACGGCGCCGCCCCCAGCAAGGAGGAAGAAACCGGAGGGCAGGCGTGGATGGTGACGCTGTCGGAGGACCATATGGGAGGCACGGAGTCACCGGCAAAAACAACTCGTCAGAATGGTCGTTCCCGTTCTTGACACGTTCTGGGTTGCCGCTATTGTCCGCATCACTACCACCTGAAGTCCTCGGCACGACTGCCACTCTTAACACCATGCTCTCCGAATCCTTTCACAGAGAGCATGGTCGTCCCCAGAAGCCATGGCGTTAGGGAGCACCGCATGTCGGAGGATGCATGTGGAAGTAGAGGGCCCTCTTGCGCAATAGAAGAACGACGCCCAGGGGGAGCCAGATTCACCCCTATTAGCGGCGAATCCTTCCCGCGGCTCCTCCTCTGTGCCACGAAGAGAAGAAGAATGGGGAGCGGTCGACTACCACGTGCCATACCCATCTCGAGCTACGACATGGTGTTGACAGCTTCCCGTCCCACTAAAGTCAAGGCCACGGGCGACCCGACAGCAAGCACGCCGGGATTGCCACTCCCGGCATCAGCGCCACACCGCCCGAACCTTCCTCTCAGGTACGAAGGGAATCCCAAGAAAGAGCCCGAGGGCTAGCCCCAGGCTCTTCTCTTCGGCATCGTCGGTGGAAGCAGAGAACAAGGGAAGAAGAAGGAGAATGCAAAGATGGATGGCTCTGCCCTCCTCCGCCCTCCCTTTTACAGGCCAAGCGGGGAAGGGCAGCTGCCCCTTTCATGAGTGACCACCGACCTCCTCCAGCAATTCAAGATGGGCGGGCCCTTTCCAAGGTACTCTCTCGTGCCACGCGCCTCCATTACCTACCCCGCGCGATGCATGCTGCATACGTGGCTAAGGATAAGGGCGCACTGTCGGAAGAGTAAATTGGCAGTTTCTACCGCGTGTGTTAAAAGTCATTCATGGGCCATCATTTGAGCGGCCCCACCACTATTGGCTTTACACCATGTACGGGGATACCGGAAACTGTGCCGGAATCAAGGCTGATGGAGCAGCAACGGAAAACTCAAGGGGCCAACCCCTTCAGCAACCTTGCGTGTGCACTTATTAGGCCCTACCCCGACGACGCTCAGCAGTGCGTTCGGGGCAGGCCCGGGGGCTTCCGTCGGTGCAACAAACCCTGGGTCTGTTTCCTACACTGTGCACAGGCACGAGATCAAGAGTGATGCACCGACCCAAGTCAGTGATTGAAGGACCAAGTGATTTGAAGAACCAACACGTAGTCCAGAGAGACCAAGATTGAGCCAGAAGAGCAAGATATCGGCAAGAGAAGGACCTCCCTTGCCGGGGAGGCGAGTCCGGCAAGGGGCAAGGCCACCGCAAGGAGCAGGCAACCGAGGCACCCCGACAAGGTTTGCCGGGGCTCGCAGGGGCAGAACCACCCCACCAACCACTCAAATGTGACCCACGTCGTCAATTAGTGCGGTGTCAAGCCGCAAGATGGTTCAGTGGCAGCCATTCGCCACATGGCATCCATTTCCTACAGAAGAAGCCTATAGATGACACCCGTCCTGCGACATGTCAAGGGAACAGGTGCGGAGCTGGCAAGATAGCCCGGCAAGCCTTGCCAGGTGACCAGTGATGTGACACCAAGCAACACATTTTTTGCACCCTATCAGCCCGCAGAGTTAGGTACAATAGCACTGCTCGCTATCATTTCAGTGGATAATGACTACTTTGGCATTGTGGTCACCCCTTAATCTATAAAAGGAGGCCCATGGCACTCGTAGGAGAGGTTGGAAAGTTGATGAACCCAAACCACCATACACGCGTAGTCGCTGCGGCCTGAGGCGAACCCTGCCGGGCAAGTGTACTATGCATCACCACGTTCATTCCACCATCAATCCACCAAAGTAGGAGTAGGGTCTTACGCCTCGTGGCGGCCCGAACCTGGGTAAATTGCTTGTGTGCTCTCTGCCGCGTTGCGTACGCTGGTCTGCTCTTTTTGCAACGTGACATCCCCCTGGCGAACCAGCAAGGGGCCGCCCGGTCCCATAGGTTGCCGTGGACATTCCGTGACACCTGAGTATTTCCAAATTGTAACGAGGGACTCCTATTCGTCTATGTTACCTCTAGAAAAATATTCAAGGCGAGAATAGCAACACATGTTGTTTTGTCTGCAAAGGTGACACAATCCCTACCTGAACCACGAGGCATCTTGTTAGAAGCTTTGGTTTCTGAGAAGCATATACCAAAACCTACCCTAAATGGGACAAAAAATTACCACAACATTTTGTTTCCATTTCATGGGACCATGCTAAATGCTCAAACTAAATCAGTTTATGTATAAAAATGCCTAGAAAACTCAGTGAACGTACAAAAATGCATGAACAAAACCTGAGTAATTCCAAATTGTAACTTCTGAGACTCCTATTGGTCTATGTTGCCTCTGGAAAAATGTAACATCCCAAATTTTCAATTTGGAATGTTATACACTAGATCATCGTTGCATATCATATTTATTGCATTTTGGTTGATCCTAGAAATTTTTCGCAACTCAAGGACCTTCGGAGAGAGTTGGGGATTTCGTTATTTTCATATTTGAGTTGTCTCAAATTTGGAAAATAGGATCATTTGATTTTATTTATTTTATCTTCAATAATCTCTATTGCAAAAATATGAGAGAGGGAATAAAATGAATTTCCCAAAATAAAGAAATATTGAGGATTTAATAAAAAAATCAAATAAGATTTTATTTGGTTTTATTTGCTATTTTATTTGAATTTAGGAAAAATGCGCGTTTTTAAAAATTGCATTTAGGCCCCAAATAAATGTTCATCCTGTGCGGCTTGATTTTAGAAGCCGGGGAAAATTTATTTCGGGATTTTTGGAGTCCATTTAGTATTTCTTTCGTTAGTTTTTCTGCGCGGAATTATTAAAAAAACGTCCGAACCGACCTACGGGCCGTGCTAGGCCCGGACTCCCCGGACCCAGCCTTTATAAACCGCCGGCCCACCCAGGCCAAAACCCTAGCCGCCAGCGCCCGACCCCGCCGCCGACGCCGCCGCCCGCCACCGCCGACGCCGCCGTCCGCCGCCCACCGCCGCCGCCCCGCCGGACCCCCCAGCCGCCGCCGCCTTGCCGGACCCCGAAGCCGCCGACCCGCCGCCCGAGGTTTACCTCGATCCCGCCACCAGTTTTCCCGGAAAAACCGTTCGGTTTTCGTCGGTTTTTTTAGATCCGTTTTTTTATTAGAACGGTTTTTTTACGGTTTAGGCTAATTAGCGAGCGTTTGCTTGTTCGTTCGTTTTAACGAACATGTTCGTCGTTTAGATCCAGTTAACGAACGTTTGATCGTTAAACTGTTCGTCGTTTTTCTTTTTCTCGGATTAAATCCACGATTTCTGATCCGACTTTCGTTTTAGTATAACTTCCCGCTCGTTTATCGGAATCAGGCGATTCAAGCACCTGGAGTTTCGTCTCGAAACCCTCTTTCCGTTTAACCAACTTAAAAAAGTTTTCGCTTCTTTTGCCGTTTGTCTTTTGTTGCTTCGTTCGATTTGATTCTTTTTGTCAACCGGAGTTCTTAAGTTGAACTTTCTGGTTAGATCTCTTATTTGAGTTTTACCTGTGCATTAGTTGAGTACTTATTGTGTGCTTGTTTGTTTGCGATAGAGTACCCGGAGTGCGCCGCTTGCTACTTCGAATCGTTAGGTTTCCCGGATCATCAGCAAGGCAAGTAACACTTTGATCATACCTTCTACTACCCAGTTTTATTGCATTAGATCAATCCTTACACATTGCATCATTAGGATCTAATTAAATTGTGGGCTTGGGAAGTAGTTGAGGTAGTACCTATTACCTGTTTATTATCAAACCTTTGGGAGTTACTTCTACGTTTGCTTATTATTGTTATGCTATGCTAGTAGACGTGGATTGAGTGAGTGATATCCATGACAGATGTGAGATTTTTAAATCAATGGTTTATCTAAGGTGGCAACTTAAATACACATCTGGGTGGATTGAGGTACCTGGGTATTCCAGGATTGCCTGTTTTCTTTTGGACCGCCACCCAGGCTCAAAGGGATCATGATATTATTCATGCTAGAAACTTCCGTGTGTAGCCACAAGCTATTATGGGCTCTATCGTAGTTGACTAAGTCGTGTGAACTCTTACAGTGGTAGACTAGCATATGTAGGGGATGTAGGTGGTACGGTCTACCCATCGTAAGGTGCTAGCACTTCTGAAAGACTATGTCTCGGTCATCCGTTTCTCAAACACCATGTAGTGCGAGAAATCCAACGGAGGAGATCGAGTCTTGTGGGGAAAAGTGCGCAAACCTCTGCAGAGTGTATAAACTAATCATGGTTAGCCGTGTCCCCGGTTATGGACATCTTGAGTATCTAGTACCTGGATTATCATGTGAATCTCAGCATGTTACTATAAAATTTAATTTGATGGGTTTGTTAATGATGTTACTTAATTGGGATTGAGAATGCTATCAACCATTCTCAATGTTCAACAACCACCATAATAGTTAAATAAATTTATTCCTTTGCAGTAGGGAAAAATTGGCTTTACGCAAAACTGTAACCATAGAGCTTACCACCAGCCAAATATGCATATAGTATAGTTGTTTCATTCCATTATTCTCTATGTGTTACATTGCCAGCATATTCCATGTGCTGACCCGTTTTCGGGCTGCAACGTTAATGTTGCAGACTTTTCAGACGACGATTAAGGAGTTTTAGGTCGTGGTTCTATACTCAGTGATGCCGTTGGAGTTGATGGACTCACTTATCTTCCAAGCCTTCCGCTGTTATCATTATTAGATGGCCTTAAGCCACATTTATTGTAATAAGATCTCTATTGAGACACTCGATGTACTAAGTGTGTGATTGGTACTCTATTATAAATCCTTCAAGTACTGTGTGGTGTCAGCATTACTGATCCAGGGATGACACCGGAGCACAGAGATTGGACCGTTTGAGGTCTGGTCGCTACAAAAAAATATTCTTGGCAAGAAGAGAAATGAATGTTATTTCGTCCACAAAGGTGACACGTTCCCTACCGGAACCACGAGGCTTCTTGTGAGAAGCTTTGGTTTGTGAGAATCTCATACCAAAACCGACCCAATATGGGCCAAAATTGACCACGACATATTGGTGCCATTTCATGACACCATGCCAAATTTAATGAAGTTCAGATGATTTTTTTATTTATAGCAATTTAAAAACCAAGTTTCTCAATGTTTGTGGCTGAGCCACGATGCCGTGGTGTTTGAAATGCATTCCCATTTCTTTCTTGGCACCTACATGCACCCAAGGAGACATGGTTTTTCAAGCCATTCTAGTGCACTGGCGCATGTGCATTTAGTTCAAATTAAAATTATGCCTAGAAAACTCAGTTGATGTATACAAATGGCCAAACAAACCCCAAGTTATTCCAAATTATAACATGACACTCCTATTAGTCCGTGCCGCCTCACTAAAAATATTCAAGGCGAGAAGAAGCAACGAATGTTGTTTCGTCCACAAAGATGGCATGTTCCCAACCAGAACCACGAGGCCTTCTGAGAATCGCGGGTTTGTGTGAAGTTTATACCAAAACCTTCTCCAAATGGGACAAAAAAATTAGCACAACATGTTGTTGCCATTTCATGATACCATGCTAAATTTCATGAATTTCAGACTAGTTTCGGATTTACAGGAAATGTAAAATCGGAGTTTCTCAATGTTTGCGGCCGAGCCATGTTGTCGAGTTGTTTGAAATTCATTCCTATTTCTTGCATGGCACCTAAACATGCACATAAGCCATTTTGGTGCACTAATGCATGTGCATGTAGTTGAAATTTGAATTATGCACATTAAATGCCTAGAAAACTCACTAGATGTATAAAAATTCCCAAACAAATCCTGATTAATTCCAAATTTTAACATGACACTCCTATTGGTCCATGCCACCTCATTAAAAATATTCAAGGTGAGAAGAAGCAACGAATGTTGTTTCGTCCACAAAAGGTGACACGTTCCCTACCAGAACCACGAGGCTTCTTCTTAGAAGCTCTGGTTTGTGAGAATTTTATACCAAAACCTGCCCCAAATGGGACACAAAAATTACCACAACATGTTGTTGTCATTTCGTGATACCATGCTAAATTTCAAGAATTTCAGACGAGTTTCGGATTTACAGGAATTTAAAATCTAAGTTTCTCAACGTTTGCGGTCAAGCCATGATGCCGAGTTGTTTGAAATTCATTCCCATTTCTTTTATGGCACCTAAACATGCCCCCAAGGACACATATCATTTTTTAAACCATTTTGGTGCACTGGAGCATGTCCATGTAGTTCAAATTTGAATTATGAACATTTAAATCCTAGAAAACTCAAATACAGTATAAAATGCAAGAAAAAACCATGAGTAATTCCAAATTGTAACATGACACTCCTATTGGTCTATGTTGCCTCTAGAGAAATATTCAAGGCGAGAAGAGCAACTAATGTTGTTTCGTCTGCAAAGGTGACACGTTCCCTGCCGGAACCACCAGGCTTCTTGTGAGAAGCTTATACCAAAACATGCCAAAATGGGCCAAAAAATTTACCACAACATGTCGGTGCCATTTCATGACACCGTGCAAATTTGATGAATTTTAGGCGAGTTTTGTATTTACAGGACTTTAAAAACCTATTTTCACAATGTTTGCGGCCGGGCCACGAAGCCAAGGTGTTTCAAATTCATTCCCATTTCCTGGGTGGCACCTAAACATGCATCCAAGGACACATATGATTTTCAAGCCATTTTGGGGCACTAGAGCATGTGCATGTAGTTTAAATTTGAATTATGCACATTAAATGCCTAGAAAACTCAGTTAATGTATAAAAATGCATGAACAATCCCTGAGTAATTCCCAATTGTAACATGAGACTCCTATTGGTTTAGGTTTTGCCTCTAGAAAAGTATTCAAGGTGAGAAGAGAAACAAATGTTGTATCATCCAAAAACGTGACACGTTCCCTACCGGAACCACAAGGCTTCTTGTGAGAAACTCTCATCTGTGAGAAGCTTATACCAAAACCTGCACCAAATGGGCCAAAAAAATTTCCACAACATATTGGTGCCATTTCATGACACCATGCCAAATTTGATGAAGTTCATACGAGTTTTGGATTTACAGGAATTCAAAAATCAAGTTTCTCAATGTTTGCGGCAGAGCCAAAATGCCGATGTGTTTGAAATTAATTCCCATTTCTCGCATTTCACCTAAACATGCAACAAAGGACACACATGATTTTTCAAGCCATTTCGGTGCACTGGTAAATTTGCATGTAGTTCAAATTAGAATTATGCACATTGAATGCCTAGAAAACTTAGTTCATGTATAAAAATGCCCGAACAAACCCCGAGTTATTCAACATTATAACATGACATTTCTAATGGTCCATGCTACCTCATGAAAAATATTTAAGGCGAGAAGAAGCAATAAATGTTGTTTTGTCCCCAAAAGTGACAACTTCCCTACCGGAACCACGAGGCTTCTTCTGAGAAGCCCTGATTTCTGAGAAGTTTATACCAAAACCTGCCCTAAATGGGGCAAAAAAAACTACCATAACATGTTGTGGCCATTTCATGATACAATGATAAATTTCATGAATTTCAAATGAGTTTTGGATTTACAGGAAATTAATATCCAAGTTTCCCAATGTTTGCGGCGGAGCCACGACGCCGAGGTGTTTGAAATTCATTCGCATTTCTTGCATGGCACCTAAACATGCACCCAAGGACACATATAACTCTTCAATCCATTTTGGTGTACTGGAGCATGTGAAGGTAGTTAAATTTGATTTATGCGCATTAAATGCCTAGAAAAATCTGTTGGGGAACGCAGTAATTTCAAAATTTTCCTACGCACACGCAAGATCATGGTGATGCATAGCAACGTGAGGGGAGAGTGTTGTCTACGTACCCACGCAGACCGACTGCGGAAGCGTTGACGCAACATAGAGGAAGTAGTCGTACGTCTTCCTGATCGGACCGATCCAAGCACCGTTACTCCGGCACCTCCGAGTTCTTAGCACACGTATAGCTCGATAACGATTCCCGGGCTCCGATCCAGCAAAGTGTCGGGGAGGAGTTCCGTCAGCACGATGGCGTGGTGACGATCTTGATGTTCTACCGTCGCAGGGCTTCGCCTAAGCACTGCTACAATATAATCGAGGTGGAATATGGTGGCAGGGGGCACCGCACACGGCTAAGGAACGATCTCAATGATCAAATTCTGTGTCTAGAGGTGCCCCCCTGCCCCCGTATATAAAGGATCCAAGGGGAAGGGGGCGGCCGGCCAGGAGGAGGCCGCAGGAGGAGTCCTACTCCTACCGGGAGTAGGACTCCCCCAAATCCTAGTTGGAATAGGATTCCCCGAGGGGGAAAGAGAGAGAGGGGGGCCGGCCACCTCTCCTTGTCCTAATAGGACTAGGGGAGGGGGGAGGCGCGCAGGCCACCTTGGGCTGCCCCTTTTCTCCTTTCCACTAAAGCCCACCAAGGCCCATATAGCTCCCGGGGGGTTCCGGTAACCTCCCGGTACTCCGGTAAAATCTCGATTTCACCCGGAACACTTCCGATATCCAAACATAGGCTTCCAATATATCAATCTTTATGTCTCGACCATTTCGAGACTCCTCGTCATGTCCGTGATCACATCCGGGACTCCGAACTAACTTCGGTACATCAAAATGCATAAACTCATAATAACTGTCATCGTAACGTTAAGCGTGCGGACCCTACGGTTCGAGAACAATGCAGACATGACTGAGACACATCTCCGGTCAATAACCAATAGCGGGACCGGGATGCCCATATTGGATCCTACATATTCTACGAAGATCTTTATCGGTCAGACCGCATAACAACATACGTTGTTCCCTTTGTCATCGGTATGTTACTTGCCCGAGATTCGATCGTCGGTATCCAATACCTAGTTCAATCTCGTTATCGGCAAGTCTCTTTACTCGTTCCGTAATACATCATCTCACAACTAACATTTTAGTTGTAATGCTTGCAAGGCTTATGTGATGTGCATTACCGAGAGGGCCCAGAGATACCTCTCCGACAATCGGAGTGACAAATCCTAATCTCAAAATACGCCAACCCAATATGTACCTTTGGAGACACCTGTAATGCTCCTTTATAATCACCCAGTTACGTTGTGACGTTTGGTAGCACCCAAAGTGTTCCTCCGGTAAACGGGAGTTGCATAATCTCATAGTCATAGGAATATGTATAAGTTATGAAGAAAGCAATAGCAACATACTAAACGATCGGGTGCTAAGCTAATGGAATGGGTCATGTCAATCAGATCATTCAACTAATGATGTGACCTCGTTAATAAAATAACAACTCTTTGTTCATGGTTAGGAAGCATAACCATCTCCGGTTAATACAATTCTAGCATGAATAATAAACATTTATCATGATATAAGGAAATAAATAATAACTTTATTATTGCCTCTAGGGCATATTTCCTTCAGTCTCCCACTTGCACTAGAGTCAATAATCTAGATTACACAGTAATGATTCTAACACCCATGGAGCCTTGGTGCTGATCATGTTTTGCTCGTGGAAGAGGCTTAGTCAACAGGTCTGCAACATTCAGATCCGTATGTATCTTACAAATCTCTATGTCTCCCACCTGGACTAGATCCCGGATGGAATTGAAGCGTCTCTTGATGTGCTTGGTCCTCTTGTGAAATCTGGATTCCTTTGCCAAGGCAATTGCACCAGTATTGTCACAAAAGATTTTCATTGGACCCGATGCACTAGGTATGACACCTAGATCGGATATGAACTCCTTCATCCAGACTCCTTCATTCGCTGCTTCCGAAGCAGCTATGTACTCCGCTTCACATGTAGATCCCGCTACGACGCTTTGTTTAGAACTGCACCAACTGACAGCTCCACTGTTTAATATAAACACGTATCCGGTTTGCGATTTAGAATCGTCCGGATCAGTGTCAAAGCTTGCATCAACGTAACCTTTTACGATGAGCTCTGTGTCACCTCCATATACGAGAAACATATCCTTAGTACCTTTCAGGTATTTCAGGATGTTCTTGACCGCTGTCCAGTGATCCACTCCTGGAATACTTTGGTACCTCCCTACTAAACTTATAGCAAGGCACACATCAGGTCTGGTACACAACATTGCATACATGATAGAGCCTATGGCTGAAGCATAGGGAACATCTTTCATTTTCTCTCTATCTTCTGCAGTGGTCGGGCATTGAGTCTTACTCAACTTCACACCTTGTAACACAGGCAAGAACCCTTTCTTTGCTTGATCCATTTTGAACTTCTTCAAAACTTTGTCAAGGTATGTGCTTTGTGAAAGTCCAATTAAGCGTCTTGATCTATCTCTATAGATCTTAATGCCTAATATGTAAGCAGCTTCACCGAGGTCTTTCATTGAAAAACTTTTATTCAAGTATCCCTTTATGCTATCCAGAAATTCTATATCATTTCCAATTAGTAATATGTCATCCACATATAATATCAGAAATGCTATAGAGCTCCCACTCACTTTCTTGTAAATACAGGCTTCTCCAAAAGTCTGTATAAAACCAAATGCTTTGATCACACTATCAAAGCGTTTATTCCAACTCCGAGAGGCTTGCACCAGTCCATAAATGGATCGCTGGAGCTTGCACACTTTGTTAGCTCCCTTTGGATCGACAAAACCTTCTGGTTGGATCATATACAACTCTTCTTCCAGAAATCCATTCAGGAATGCAGTTTTGACATCCATCTGCCAAATTTCATAATCATAAAATGCGGCAATTGCTAACATGATTCGGACAGACTTAAGCATCGCTACGGGTGAGAAGGTCTCATCGTAGTCAATCCCTCAAACTTGCCGAAAACATTTTGCGACAAGTCGAGCTTTGTAGACAGTCTTATTACCGTTAGCGTCAGTCTTCTTCTTGAAGATCCATTTATTCTCAATTGCTTGACGATCAGCGGGCAAGTCAACCAAAGTCCATACTTTGTTCTCATACATGGATCCCATCTCAGATTTCATGGCTTCAAGCCACTTTGCGGAATCTGGGCTCACCATCGCTTCTTCATAGTTCGTAGGTTCATCATGATCTAGTAGCATGACTTCCAAAACTGGATTACCATACCACTCTGGCGTGGATCTCACTCTGGTTGATCTATGAGGTTCAGTAGTATCTTGTTCTGAAGTTTCATGATCATTATCATTAACTTCCTCACTTATTGGAGTAGGTGTCGCAGAAACAATTTTCTGTGATGTACAACTTTCCAACAAGGGAGCAGGTACAGTTACCTCGTCAAGTTCTACTTTCCTCCCACTCACTTCTTTCGAGAGAAACTCCTTCTCCAGAAAGTTTCCGAATTTAGCAACAAAAGTCTTGCCTTCGGATTTGTGATAGAAGGTGTATCCAATAGTTTCCTTTGGATATCCTATGAAGACACATTTCTCCGATTTGGGTTCGAGCTTATCAGGTTGAATCTTTTTCACATAAGCATCGCAGCACCAAACTTTCAGAAACGACAACTTTGGTTTCTTGCCAAACCACAGTTCATAAGGCGTCGTCTTAACGGATTTTGATGGTGCCCTATTTAACGTGAATGCGGCCGTCTCTAGAGCGTATCCCCAAAACGATAGCGGTAAATCAATAAGAGACATCATAGATCGCACCATATCTAGTAAAGTACGATTACGACGTTCGGACACACCATTACACTGTGGTGTTCCGGGTGGCGTGAGTTGCGAAACTATTCCACAATTTTTCAAATGTACACCAAACTCGTAACTCAAATATTCTCCTCCACGATCAGATCGTAGAAACTTTATTTTCTTGTTACGATGATTTTCAACTTCACTCTAAAATTCTTTGAACTTTTCAAATGTTTTAGACTTATATTTCATTAAGTAGATATACCCGTATCTTCTTAAATCATCTGTGAAGGTGAGAAAATAACGATATCCGCCACGAGCTTCAATATTCATCGGACCACATACATCTGTATGTATGATTTCCAACAAATCTGTTGCTCTCTCCATAGTACCGGAGAACGGTGTTTTAGTCATCTTGCCCATGAGGCACGGTTCGCAAGTACCAAGCGATTCATAATCAAGTGGTTCCAAAAGCCCATCAGTATGGAGTTTCTTCATGCGCTTTACACCGATATGACCTAAACGGCAGTGCCACAAATAAGTTGCACTATCATTATCAACTCTGCATCTTTTGGCTTCAACATTATGAATATGTGTATTACTACTATCGAGATTCAATAAGAATAGACCACTCTTCAAGGGTGCATGACCATAAAAGATATTACTCATATAAATAGAACAACCATTATTCTCTGATTTAAATGAATAACCGTCTCGCATTAAACAAGATCCAGATATAATGTTCATGCTCAATGCTGGCACCAAATAACAATTATTTAGGTCTAATATTAATCCCGAAGGTAGATGTAGAGGTAGAGTGCCGACCGCAATCACATCGACTTTGGAACCGTTTCCCACGCGCATCGTCACCTCGTCCTTAGCCAATCTCCGCTTAATCCGTAGTCCCTGTTTCGAGTTGCAAATATTAGCAACAGAACCAGTATCAAATACCCAGGTGCTACTGCGAGCATTAGTAAGGTACACATCAATAACATGTATATCACATATACCTTTGTTCACCTTGCCATCCTTCTTATCCGCCAAATACTTGGGGCAGTTCCGCTTCCAGTGACCAGTCTGCTTGCAGTAGAAGCACTCAGTTTCAGGCTTAGGTCCAGACTTGGGTTTCTTCTCTTGAGAAGCAACTTGCTTGCTGTTCTTTTTGAAGTTCCCCTTCTTCTTCCCTTTGCCCTTTTTCTTGAAACTAGTGGTCTTGTTGACCATCAACACTTGATGCTCCTTTTTGATTTCTACCTCCGCAGCTTTCAGCATTGCGAAGAGCTCGGGAATAGTCTTGTTCATCCCTTGCATATTATAGTTCATCACAAAGCTCTTGTAGCTTGGTGGCAGTGATTGGAGAATTCTGTTAATGACGCAATCATCTGGAAGATTAACTCCCATCTGAATCAAGTGATTATTATACCCAGACATTTTGAGTATATGCTCACTGACAGAACTGTTCTCCTCCATCTTGCAGCTATAGAACTTATTGGAGACTTCATATCTCTCAATTCGGGCATTTGCTTGAAATATTAACTTCAACTCCTGAAACATCTCATATGCTCCATGACGTTCAAAACGTCGTTGAAGTCCCAATTCTAAGCCGTAAAGCATGGCACACTGAACTATCGAGTAGTCATCAGCTTTGCTCTGCCAGACGTTCATAACATCTGGTGTTGCTCCAGCAGCAGGCCTGGCACCCAGCGGTGCTTCCAGGACGTAATTCTTCTGTGCAGCAATGAGGATAATCCTCAAGTTACGGACCCAGTCCGTGTAATTTCTACCATCATCTTTCAACTTTGCTTTCTCAAGGAACGCATTAAAATTCAACGGAACAACAACACGAGCCATCTATCTACAATCAACATAAACAAGCAAGATACTATCAGGGACTAAGTTCATGATAAATTTAAGTTCAATTAATCATATTACTTAAGAACTCCCACTTAGATAGACATCCCTCTAATCCTCTAAGTGATCACGTGATCCAAATCAACTAAACCATGTCCGATCATCACGTGAGATGGAGTAGTTTCATTGGTGAACATCACTATGTTGATCATATCTACTATATGATTCACGCTCGACCTTTCGGTCTCCGTGTTCTGAGGCCATATCTGTATATGCTTGGCTCGTCAAGTATAACCTGAGTATTCCGCGTGTGCAACTGTTTTGCACCCGTTGTATTTGAACGTAGAGCCTATCACACCCGATCATCACGTGGTGTCTCAGCATGAAGAACTTTCGCAACGGTGCATACTCAGGGAGAACACTTCTTGATAATTTAGTGAGGGATCATCTTATAATGCTACCGTCAATCAAAGCAAGATAAGATGCATAAAAGATAAACATCACATGCAATCAATATAAGTGATATGATATGGCCATCATCATCTTGTGCCTGTGATCTCCATCTCCGAAGCACCGTCATGATCACCATCGTCACCGGCGCGACACCTTGATCTCCATCGTAGCATCGTTGTCGTCTCGCCAATCTTATGCTTCCACGACTATCGCTACCGTTTAGTGATAAAGTAAAGCATTACATCGCGATTGCATTGCATACAATAAAGCGACAACCATATGGCTCCTGCAAGTTGCCGATAACTCGGTTACAAAACATGATCATCTCATACAATAAAATTCATCATCATGCCTTGACCATATCACATCACAACATGCCATGCAAAAACAAGTTAGACGTCCTCTACTTTGTTGTTGCAAGTTTTACGTGGCTGCTACGGGCTTAAGCAAGAACCAATCTCACCTACGCATCAAAACCACAATGATAGTTTGTCAAATAGACTCTGTTTTAACCTTCGCAAGGACCGGGCATAGCCACACTTGGTTCAACTAAAGTTGGAGAGACTGTCGCCCGCAAGCCACCTATGTGCAAAGCACGTCGGGAGAACCGGTCTCGCGTAAGCGTACGCGTAATGTCGGTCCGGGTCGTCTCGTCCAACAATACCGCCGAACCAAAGTATGACATGCTGGTAGGCAGTATGACTTATATCTCCCACCAACTCACTTGTGTTCTACTCGTGCATATAACATCAAACCATAAAACCTAGGCTCGGATGCCACTGTTGGGGAACGCAGTAATTTCAAAATTTTCCTACGCACACGCAAGATCATGGTGATGCATAGCAACGAGAGGGGAGAGTGTTGTCTATGTACCCACGCAGACCGACTGCGGAAGCGTTGACGCAACGTAGAGGAAGTAGTCGTACGTCTTCCCGATCCGACCAATCCAAGCACCGTTACTACGGCACCTCCGAGTTCTTAGCACACGTATAGCTCCATAACGATCCCCGGGCTCCGATCTAGCAAAGTGTCGGGGAGGAGTTCCGTCAGCACGATGGCGTGGTGACGATCTTGATGTTCTACCGTCGCAGGGCTTCCCCTAAGCACTGCTACAATATAATCGAGGTGGAATATGGTGGCAAGGGGCACCGCACACGGCTAAGGAACGATCTCAATGATCAACTTCTGTGTCTAGAGGTGCCCCCCTGCCCCCGTATATAAAGGATCCAAGGGGAAGGGGGCAGCCGGCCAGGAGGAGGCCGCAGGAGGAGTCCTACTCCTACCGGGAGTAGGACTCCCCCCCAATCCTAGTTGGAATAGGATTCCCCGATGGGGAAAGAGAGAGAGGGGGGCCGGCCACCTCTCCTTGTCCTAATAGGACTAGGGGAGGGGGGAGGCGCGTGGCCCACCTTGGGCTGCCCCTTTTCTCCTTTCCACAAAAGCCCACTAAGGCCCATATAGCTCCCGCGGGGTTTCGGTAACCTCCCGGTACTCCGGTAAAATCTCGATTTCACCCGGAACACTTCCGATATCCAAACATAGGCTTCCAATATATCAATCTTTATGTCTCGACCATTTCGAGACTCCTCGTCATGTCCGTGATCACATCCGGGACTCTGAACTAACTTTGGTACATCAAAATGCATAAACTCATAATAACTGTCATCGTAACGTTAAGTGTGCGGACCCTACGGTTCGAGAACAATGCAGACATGACTGAGACACATCTCCGGTCAATAACCAATAGCGGGACCTGGATGCCCATATTGGCTCCTACATATTCTACGAAGATCTTTATCAGTCAGACCGCATAACAACATATGTTGTTCCCTTTGTCATGGTATGTTACTTACCCGAGATTCGATCGTCGGTATCCAATACCTAGTTCAATCTCGTTACCGGCAAGTCTCTTTACTCGTTTTGTAATACATCATCTCACAACTAACATTTTAGTTGTAATGCTTGCAAGGCTTATGTGATGTGCATTACCAAGAGGGTCCAAAGATACCTCTCCGACAATCGGAGTGACAAATCCTAATCTCGAAATACGCCAACCCAATATGTACCTTTGGAGACACCTGTAATGCTCCTTTATAATCACCCAGTTATGTTGTGACGTTTGGTAGCACCCAAAGTGTTCCTCCGGTAAACGGGAGTTGCATAATCTCATAGTCATAGGAATATGTATAAGTTATGAAGAAAGAAATAGCAACATACTAAACGATCGGGTGCTAAGCTAATGGAATGGGTCATGTCAATCAGATCATTCAACTAATGATGTGACCTCATTAATAAAATAACAACTCTTTGTTCATGGTTAGGAAACATAACCATCTTTGATTAACGAGCTAGTCAAGTAGAGGCACACTAGTGACACTAAGTTTGTCTATGTATTCACACATGTATTATGTTTCCGGTTAATACAATTCTAGCATGAATAATAAACATTTATCATGATATAAGGAAATAAATAATAACTTTATTATTGCCTCTAGGGCATATTTCCTTCAAAATCAGTTAATGTATAGCAATACTCGAACAAACCCTGAGTAATTTCAAATTGTAACATGACACTCCTATTGGTCTATGTTGCCTCTAGAAGAGCAATGAATGTTGTTTCGTCCAGAAAGGTGACATGCTCTCTAACGGAACCACGAGGCTTCTTGTGAGAATCTTTGGTTTGTGACAAACTTAAACAAAAACCTGGCCCAAATGGGCCAAAAACATTACCATAGCATGTTGGTGCCATTTCATGACATCATGCCAAATTTCATGAATTTTAGACGAGTTTTGGATTTACAGGAATTTAAAAACCAAGTTTCTCAAAGTTTGCGACCGAGCCATGATGGCGAGGTGTTTGAAATTCATTCCCATTTCTTGCATGGCACCTAAACATGCACATAAGCCATTTTTTGCATGCAGTTCTAATTTTAATTGTGCACATTAAATGCCTAGAAAACTCAGTTGATGTATAAAAATGCCCAAACAAACCATGTTGAATTCCAAATTTTAACATGACACTCCTTTTGGTCCATGCTGGCTCATGAAAAATATTCAAGGCGAGAAGAAGCAACGGTTGTTGTTTCATCCACAAAGGTGACACGTTCCCAACCAAAACCACAAGGTTTCTTCTAAGATGGTCTGGTCTGTGAGAAGTTTATAACAAAACCTGCCCCAAAAGGGGCAAATTTTTTACCACAACATGTTGTTGCCGTTTCATGAGAATTTTAGAGGAGTTTTGGATTTACATGAATTTAAGATCTGAGTTTCTTAATGTTTGGGGCCGAGCCACGATGCCCAGGTGTCTGATATTCATTCCCATTTCTTGTATGGCACCTAAACATGCACCCAACGACACATATGATTTTCAAGCCATGTTGGTGCACTATAGCATGTGCATTTAGTTGAAATTTGAATTATACCCATTGAATGCCTAAAAAGCTCAGCTAATGTATCAAAATGCACAAACAAACCAAGAGTAATTAAAAATTATAACATGACACTCCTATTGCTCTATGTTGCCTCTAGAAACATATTCAAGGCAAGAAGAGGCTACGAATGTTGTTTCGTCCACAAAGGTGGCACGTTCCATACCGAAAACACGAGGCTTCTTGTCAGCAGATCTGGTTTGAGACCAAAACCCGCCCCAAATGGGCCAAAAAAATTACCATAGCATGTTGGTGCCATTTCATGATACCATGCCAAATTTCATGATTTCAGACGAGTTTTGGATTTATAGGAATTTGAAAAACACGTTTCTCATCGTATATGGCCGAGCCACGATGTCGAGGTGTTTGAAATTTATCCCCATTTTCTGCATGGCACCAAAACATGCACCCAAGGACACATTTGTTTTTTCAAGCCTCTTTGGTGCGCTAGAGCATGTGCATGTAGTTCAAATTTTAATTATGCACATTAAATGCCTAGAAAACTTAGTTCATGTATAATAATACTCAAATAAACCCTTAGTAATTCCAAATTGCAACATGGGCATCATATTGGTCTATGTTCCCTCTAGAAAAACATTGAAGGCAAGAAGAGCAACAAATGTTGTTTCATCCAAAAAGGTGACATGTTCCCTACTGCAGCCACGAGGCTTCTGGTGAGAAACTCTGGATTGTGAGAAGCTTATACCAATACCTACACAAAATGGGCCGAAAATTTTACAGCAACATGTTGGTGCTATTTCATGACACCATGCCAAATTTAATGAAGTTCAGATGAGTTTGGGATTTATCGGATTTTAAAAACCAAGTTTCTCAAGGTTTGCGACCGAGCCACGGTGTTGAAATTCATTTCCATTTCTTGCATGGCACCTAAATGTCCACTCAAGGATACATATGATTTTCAAGCCATTTTGGTGCACTGGTGCATGTGCATGTAGTTCAATTTTTAATTATGCACATTAAATGCCTAAAACCTAAGTTGATGTATAAAAATGCCCAAACAAACCCCGAGTAATTAGAAATTATGACATGACACTCCTATTGGTCCATGTTGCCTCATGAAAAATATTCAAAGTGAGAACAAGCAACGGATGTTTTTTCGTCCATAAAGGTGACACGTTCCCTACCGGAAACACAAGGCTTCTTTCGAGAAGCTCTGGTTTGTGAGAAGCTTATACCAAATCATTCCCAGATGGGACAAAAAAATTACCACAACATGTTGGTGCCATTTTCATGATACCATGCTAAATTTCATAAATGTGAGACGACTTTTGCATTTACAGGAATTTAAAATCTCAGTTTCTCAATGTTTGCGGCCAAGCCACGATGTTGAGGTGTTTGAAATTCATTCCCACTTCTTGAATGGCACCTAAACATGCACCCAAGGACACATATGATTTTTCAGCCCATTTTGGTGCACTTGAGCATTTGCATGTAGTTAAAATTTCAATTATGCACATTAAATGCCTCGAAAGTTCAATTAATGTATAAAAATGCAGAAACAAACCTAGACTAATTCCAAATTATAACGTGACACTGCTATTGGTCTATGCTGCCCGTAGACAAATATTCAAGGTGAGAAGAGCAACGAACGATATTTCATCCACAAAGGTTACATGTTCCCTACCGGAGCCATGAGGCTTCTTGTTAGAATCTCTGGTTTGTGAGAAGCTTATACCAATACTTGCCCTAAATGGGCCAAAAAGATTACCACAACATGTTGGTGCCATTTCATGAATTTCAGACAAGTTTTGGATTTATGGGAGTTTATAAAACAAGTTTCTCAATGTTTGCAGCCGAGACACGATGTCGAGGTGTTCGAAATTCCTTCCCATTTCTTGCATGGAACCCAAACATGCACCCATGGAAACATATGATTTTTCAAGCCATTTTGGTGCACTAGCGCATGTGCATGTAGTTCAGATTTGAATATTCCACATTAAATGCATAGAAAACTAAGTTGATGTATTCAAATGCCTAACCCCCCCCCCCCCCGAGTAATTCCAAATTATAATATGAGAATCCTATTGGTCCATGCTGGCTCATGAAAAATATTCATGTCGAGAAGAAGCAACGAATGTTGTTTCGTCCACAAAGGTGACACCTTCGCTACCGGAACTACGAGGCTTCTTTTGAGAAGCTCTGGTTTGTGAGAAGTTTATAACAAAACTTGTTGTTTCCACAAGAAAATTACCACAACATGTTGTTTCCATTTCATGATACCATGCAAAATTTCATGAATCTTAGACGAGTTTTGGATTTACAGGAATTTAAAATCCGTGGTTCTCAATGTTTGTCGTCGAACCATGATGCCGAGGTGTTTGAAATTCATTCCCATTTCTTGCATGGCATTTTGGTGCATGTGCATGTTGTTCAAATTTGAATTTTGCACATTAAATTCCTAGAAACTAAGTTGATGTATAAAAATACTGAAACAAACCCTGAGTAATTTCAAATTATAACATGACACTCCTATTGGTCCATGCTGCCTCATGAACAATATTCAAGGCGAGAAGAAGCAACGAATGTTGTTTCGTCCACAAAGATGACACGTCACCCACTGGAACCACGAGGCTTCTTCTATGAAGCTCTGGTTTGTGAGAAGTTTATACAAAACCTGCCCCAAATGGGACGAAAAAATTGCCCCAACATGTTGTTGCCATTTAATGATACCATGCTAAAGTTTATGAATTTCAGACGAGTATTTGTCGGGGGAAACAACACCTATGGGATCATGAGGAATCCCTTCTGCTACGGTTGGCGGGCACGTGACTGTGGAAAGAGCGGGATTGAGAGATCAACGCGGGGGGATTCTCCAGGTTTGGGCCGCAAGTGATGCGTAATACCCTACTCCTGCTGGTTTGTGTTTATCTGGTGTTCTTGGACTAGCTACAAGGCGTGCAGGGTCCAAAAAATCCGAATCCTCTCTCAGTACGTCGTGGGCCTCCTTTTATAGTCAAAGGGGCTGCCACAGTGGCACACATGAGGTGGAAAGCTATACAGTAGTCGAGTCTATCTTCTGGCACCGTAGGACAAACACATTTAATGCGCAGCCGACGTGCCCTTCTTTCTTGATGAGGACATCAATACCATTGTTACACCCACATCCCTGCTGCTATACATACTGGACCAATTACTAGAGCTCGCGCACGTCAATTGAATTATTAGGTACTTTCGTTTCTTGGTAACGATTCTAATGTTCATGAGAATATGATGCTGCCTAAATTGGATACATTTGTTTTGCTTACAAATGAAGGGTCTAGCTTGGAAAAGAAAGACGAACCTTGGAGAAAGTTCAAGCATGGAGATGATGGCATGCACAAGGGGATCAAGAACGGAGTCACAAGTGATGATTTCAGGACTTTGAAGCCACCATAAGGAGTGCATGAAGCCTTGGATGAAATATACAAGATGCCACTTCACAAATTTCGTCCAGAGGCTATTCTAGGTGCTGCGTCACCTTATTATTGGGCCAGGCCCAGGTATTTTCGAAATACTTAAGTATAGGCTGTTTTTAGAGTCCATATGTGTGGGGAAACAAGAGTTAGGCTTGGTTTCGGACCCCTCCTCTAAGGGCCACGAAATCCCCCCCTCTTCCTCCATATATACAGCCCTTAAGGCGTCGTTTAGACTTTGGGTTTTGTTTAGATTAAAAGTTCACCATAGCTACAACTTCGCGTACTTCGTTTGTGTACAACGACCAGACCAAGACGTCACAGAACCCCACCTTCATTAATAAAGCTTTCCTCTTTAATTCTCAATATGGAGATTGCAATCTCAGTTTCTTGCTTGTTCTTCGTTTGCTCGCAGGAAATAGACCGTCGTGATCTGGTTGATCGTGCTCCGGCGTGGTCAATAACCCTCCATAGTTGGTTTAGCGAATGCTAAGGTGCGACGTCTTCGCACGTTCATAGTCGGATCGTCAAAGTCGACTCCCACAGAAAATGATATCTATCTCATCAAAACATCGGGACACCTTCGCCTCTATCAAGTTGTATCAGATTTCCAGGTTGCTCGGTGAGATTTTACAGTTTTTCGTAGTTTAGATCGAGTCTGTTCTTCATACCTACAGTCCATGAAAAAAGCCAAAAAAAATATTAGGGTTAGTTCATCATATCCGAACCAATCTGAGCCTTTGCATAGTCTTTTTCGAGTTTTGCTTTGTTGAATTTGTGGTTGCATCGTTGTGTCGAGTTGTTGGTCTTATAGTCTAGTCAATTAGAGTTTCGAGTTCTGTTCACAGGTTGCCACGCCGCCACCGCACCATCGTCATCATCATTGCCATATACCACCACCCCACCATATACATCACCGCCGCCATATACAACCACCAATCCGAGTCCGCATATACCATCGCCATAAACCACCATCAATCCGAGTCTAGATATACCATCGCCATATACAACCACCAGTCCGAGTTCCACCAGATTCATCGCCGCCACCAGTCCCAGTTCCACCAGATTCATCTCCGCTACCAGTCCGAGTCCAGTATTTGTTGCTTTGTTTTCGAGTTCCAAATCACGAGATACTTCGAGTCGTGACAGAGTAGGACTCCCAAAATTCCGTGCTACCCGCAGTAGAAAAATAGTTGCAAACTAAAAAAACTAAGTCTGGAAAATTCTGGCTAGACAGTTTTTTGACCATTTGTAGACTTTTTCGGAAAAAAAATTGTCGCGGAGCAAGAAAAAGAGGGAAAAAAGTGCAAAAAAATAAAAAAAAAATTCAGAGAGTGCTCCTCCCTTGTTTACGTGCCGCGCCGTGATTTTGTTCGTGTTCTAGGCTCGCGTCTCCAGTACGGTCTAGCCTAGGACCAGCACAGTACCGTCGTTGAGCTCTTATTCAACTTTGCATCTCTGAATTGATTATTGCTGCTCCTTTTTGCTACCATATTATAAGCCTTCCAAGCTCCTCATATATCTACGTCGTGCATTTGACTCTCCTTGGTAATCGCTCTATCCAAGCTTTGAGAGTTTTGACTACGACGGTTGCCGATCACCACCTGCTGCTGGGTCAGAACTGGTAAGAATTTGATATTTGCTTGACGGATTTGTGACACCCTCCACCACCTCTTGTTATTAGTCCATAGGATCATATTCTTGTGTGTTTCTATTGCTGCTAACCATGGCAGGATCACAAGCCGACGAGACTGACTGGGAGAACATGACGAATAAGGAGTTGCATGATAAATTTCAGCAAATGATGAGTGGACAAGTGCAAGATGTGCTAAAAAGATTTGAAGAGGCCATGGATAAGATAGATGGCATGGAGAAAATGTTTGAAACAAAGCTCAATAACAAGTTTAATGAATTGCTCGCACGTCTTCCTCCACCACCGGCTGCACCTAATGCACCTCTACAACAACAACAAAAACAACAACAACAACATCGCCTTACAAATCAAGTGGGACGAGAGTAGCGCATTCCCATTGACCCTGGGCAAAATTATGGTGCCGCTGTTGATGCTTCTGTAGCTCTAGCTGCTACTGCAGAGGTGGAGGACCATTACGAAGATGAGGTTGATCAAAATCAGAACTACGTGCAACCACCAGCACCACCACCACCAGGCCGTCCTCAGGTATATCATCGCAACGGTAGGGCTGCACCACCACGTGAGGTATGAGATCATGACCTTTTTCCTAAACTGAAGTTGAATATTCAATCATTTGAGGGTAGATATGTTCCTGATATATATCTTACTTGGGAGTTAGAAACTGAATAAGGTTTTACATGTTTACAATATCCCGAGGAGAGACGTGTTCCTGCTGCTGTTTGTGCTTTCACTAGTTTTGCATGTGTTTGGTGGTCTGAACATTGTAGATTATAGCCTATTCCAACTACTTGGGCTACTTTGAAAACTGCTATGCGTACTCATTGGGTTCCACCATATTATCAACGTGAATTACTTCAAAAATTACAGCGTTTAAGACACGGGAAAAATTCTGTAGAAGAATATTATCAGGAATTACAAACTAGCATGATTAGATGTGGTATTGTTGACGAGAATGAAGCTATGATTGCATGTTTTATGGGTGTATTAAATAGAGAGATTCAGACCATTCTAGAGTATAATGAGTATACTAATATCACTTGTTTATTCCATCTTGCTTGTAAAGCTGAACGTGAAGTGCAGGATCGACAGGCATTGGCGCAAACTAACTTTTCTGCAGGTCGATCTTAATCATGGACACCATGTGCATCCTCTACTTCCACTGGACTAGCACCTCCATCAGGTGCCACCTCTAGCCGTGATACAAGAAAGCAAGCACAACCACCACTGTCTGCCAAGAGCACACCTAAAGGGCCTGCGCAGAGCTCTTCTTCTTCCACGGCATCAACAGGGCACACAAGTGATATTATTTGTCGTCATTGTAAGGGAAGAGGACATTTTGCGAGAGAATGCAAATCTCAGCGTGTGATGATTGTTACTGGGGATGGTGGGTATGAGTCCGCAAGTGACTATGATGAGGAGACTTTGGCTCTTATTACACATGAAGAACACGGTGGAGATGATTCTGGTCATGAGACGCAATACATGGCTGCTGAAGATGCTGACAGGTATGAATGTTTAGTTGCTCAACATGTTTTGAGTGTGCAGGTTACACAAGCTGAGCAAAATCAGAGGCATAATTTGTTCCATACAAAGGGAGTTGTGAAGGAACATTAAGTTCGTGTCATCATAGATGGAGGGATCTGCAATAACTTGGCTAGCATGGAGATGGTGGAGAAGCTATCTCTCACCACAAGACCACATCCACATCCTTACTACATCCAATAGTTCAACAACATCGGCAATGTTAAGGTAACACGTACTGTTCGTGTGCATTTTAGTAGCTCTACATATGTTGATTATGTTGATTGTGATGTGGTACCTATGCAAGCATGTTCCTTATTACTTGGTAGACCATGGCAATTTGATAAAAATTCTATACACCATGGTAGAAACAATCAGTATACTCTTGTTCGTAAGGATAAAAATATTACTTTGCTTCCTATGACTCCTGATTCCATTTTTAAAGATGATGTTAATAGAGCTAATAAAGCAAAACAGGAGAAAAATAAGAGTGAAAATCATATTGTGGCAAAAGAATTTGAGCAACAAATGAAGCCTAATAATAAACCGTCTAGTGTTGCTTCTGAAATTACATTGAAAAGTGCATGTTTACTTGCCACCAAATCTGATATTGATGATCTAGAGTTTAGCAAATCTGTTTGCTATGCTTTTGTGTGCAAAGAGGCATTATTTTCATTCAAGGACATTCCTTCCCCTTTGCCTCCTGTTGTCACTAACATTTTTCATGAGTTCACTAACGTCTTTCCACAAGACATGCCACCGGGATTACCACCTATTCGAGGGATTGAGCATCAAATTTACTTAATTCCCGGTGCATCATCACCCAACCGTGCATCGTACCATACCAATCCAGAGGAGACGAAGGAGATTATGCATCAAGTACAAGAACTGCTCGACAAAGGTTATATACGTGAATCCCTTAGTCCTTGTGCTATTCCTATCATTTTAGTGCCAAAAAGGATGGTACGTCGCGTATGTGCGTTGATTGTAGAGGCATTAATAATATTACTATTCGTTATTGTCATCCTATTCCTAGGCTAGATGATATGCTTGATGAATTGAGTGGCTCTACAATATTCTCCAAAGTTAATTTGCGTAGTGGATACCATCAAATTCGTATGAAATTGGGAGATGAATGGAAAACATCATTTAAAACTAAGTTTGGATTATATGAGTGGTTAGTCATGCCTTTTGGGTTAACTAATGCACCTAGTACTTTCATGAGATTAATGAACGAAGTTTTACATGCTTTCATTGGATGATTTGTGGTAGTTTACTTTGATCACATATTGATTTATAGCAAATCTTTGGAGGAACATTTGGAACATTTACGTGCTGTTTTTATTGCTCTACATGATGCACATTTGTTTGGTAACCTTGGAAAGTGCACCTTTTGCACCGACCGAGTATCTTTTCTTGGCTATGTTGTTACTCCATAGGGAATTGAAGTTGATAAAGCCAAGATTGAAGCTATTGAGAGTTGGCCGCAGCCCAAAACGGTCACACAAGTGAGGAGTTTCCTTGGCCTCGCCGGTCTCTATAGGCGTTTTGTGAGAGATTTCAGCACCATTGCTGCACCTCTCAACGAGCTTACAAAGAAGGATGTGCCTTTTGTTTGGGGTACCGCACAGGAAGAAGCCTTCATGGTATTGAAAGATAAGTTGACACATGCTCCTTTACTCCAACTTCCTGATTTTAATAAGACTTTTGAGCTTGAATGTGATGCTAGTGGAATTGGATTAGGTGGTGTGTTATTACAAGATGGCAAACCTGTTGCATACTTTTCTGAAAAATTGAGTGGGCCTAGTCTGAACTATTCTACTTATGATAAAGAATTATATGCTCTTGTTTGGACCTTAGAAACATGGCAACATTATTTATGGCCCAAGGAATTTGTTATACATTCTAATCAAGAATCTTTGAAACACATTAAAAGTCAAGCAAAACTAAACCGTAGACATGCTAAATGGGTTGAATTCACTGAGACTTTCCCTTATGTCATTAAACACAAGAAGGGTAAAGCAAATGTTATTGTTGGTGCATTGTCTCATCGTTATACTATGCTTTCACAACTTGACTTTAAAATGTTTGGTTTGGAGACCATCAAAGATCAATATGCGCATGATGCTGAATTTAAAGATGTATTGCAGAATTGTATGGAAGGGAGAACTTGGAACAAGTTCGTTCTTAACGATGGATTTGTGTTTCGTGCTAACAAGCTATGCATTCCAGCTAGCTTTGTTCGTCTTTTGTTGTTGTAGGAGGCGCATGGAGGAGGACTAATGGGACAGTTTGGCATCAAGAAAACGGAGGATATACTTGCTACACATTTCTTTTGGCCAAAGATGAGACGAGATGTTGAGCGTTTTGTTGCTCGCTTCACTACATGTCAAAAAGCTAAGTCACGACTCAATCATCATGGTTTATATATGCCTTTGCATGTACCTAGTGTTCCTTGGGAGGATATATCTATGGACTTTGTTTTAGGTTTACCTCGAACAAAGAAGGGGAGGGATAGCATATTTGTTGTCGTGGGTAGGTTCTCGAAAATGGCACACTTTATACCACGTCATAAAAGCGATGATGCTATTAATGTTGCTGATTTGTTCTTTCATGAAATTATTCGCCTGCATGGTGTGCCAAATACTATTGTTTCAAATCATGATACTAAATTTCTTAGCCACTTTTGGAGATGTTTATGGGCTAAGTTGGGGACTAAACTGCTTTTTAGTACTACTTGTCACCCCGAAACTGATGGACAAATTGAAGTAGTCAATAGAACATTGTCTACTATGCTTAGGGCTGTTTTGAAGAATAATAAGAAAATGTGGGAAAAATGCTTGCCTCATATTGAATTTGCTTATAATCATTCATTACATTGTACTACTAAGATGTGCCCTTTTGAAATTGTGTATGGTTTCCTACCTCGTGCACCTATTGATTTGTTGCTTCTTCCATCTTCAGAGAAGGTTATTTTTGATGCTAAAGAACGTGTTGAATTGATTTTAAAAATGCATGAGTTAACTAAGGAAAACATTGAGCGTATGAATGCTAAATATAAACTTGCTGGAGATAAGGGTAGAAAACATGTTGTGTTTGCACATGGAGATCTTGTTTGGTTACATTTGTGTAAGGATAGATTTCCTAATTTGCGCAAATCAAAGCTAATGCCACGTGTTGATGGTCCTTTTAAGTTGTTAATGCATATAAACTTGAGCTGCCTACAGATTTTGGGGTTAGTCCCACTTTTAACATTGCAGATTTGAAGCCTCATTTGGGTGAGGAAGATGAGCTTTCGTTGAGGACGACTTCATTTCAAGAAGGGGAGGATGATGAGGACATCAATACCATTGTTACACACACAGCCCCTGCTGCTATACATACTGGACCAATTACTAGAGCTCGCGCACGCCAATTGAATTATCAGGTACTTTCGTTTCTTGGTAATGATTCTAATGTTCATGAGAATATGATGCTGCCTAAATTGGATACGATTGTTTTGCTTACAAATGAAGGGCCTAGCTTGGACAAGAATGATGAACCTTGGAGCAAGTTCAAGCATGGAGATGATGGCATGCGCAAGGGGATCAAGAACAGAGTTACAAGTGATGATTTCAGGACTTTCAAGCCACCATAAAGAGTGCATGAAGCCTTGGACGAAATATACAAGACGCCACTTCATAAAT